>NC_073228.2:627500-1252500 GCF_029281585.2 Gorilla gorilla gorilla
GTGTAAACATGCATACACCTTCACCGCTATCTGTATAAACATGGAAATATTTACACCGCTATCTGTATGAACATGGAAATATCTACACGGCTATCTGTATGAACATGGAAATATCTACACCGCTATCTGTTTGAACATGGAAATATCTACACCGCTATCTGCATGAAAATGGAAATATCTACACTGCTATCTGCATATACGTGGAAATATCTACACAGCTATCTCTTTACACATGGAAATAACAACACCGCTATCTGTATGAACATGGAAATATCTACACCGCCATCTGTATGAACATGGAAATATCTGCACCACCATCTGTAGGAACATATAAATATCTACGCCGCCATCTGTATTAAGATGGAGATATCTACACCGCTATCTGTATGAACATGGAAATATCTACACCGCTACCTGTATAAACATGGAAATGTCTACACCGCTACCTGTAAAAACATGGAAATATCAGCACCGCTATCTTTATGAACATGGAAATATCAGCCCCTATATCTGTATGAGCATGGAAATATCTACACTGCTATCTGTATGAACATGGAAATATCTACACTGCTATCCATATGAACATGGAAATATCTTCACCGCCATCTGTATGAACATGGATATATCTACACAGCCATCTGGATGAACATGGAAATATCTACACCGCTATCTGTATGAACATGGAAGTAGCTACACCGCTATCTGTATGAACATGGAAATATCTACACCGCCATCTGTATGAACATGGAAATATCTGCACCGCCATCTGTAGGAACATATAAATATCTACGCCGCCATCTGTATTAAGATGGAGATATCTACACCGCTATCTGTATAAACATGGAAATATCTACACCGCTATCTGTATAAACATGGAAATGTCTACACCGCTACCTGTAAAAACATGGAAATATCAGCACCGCTATCTTTATGAACATGGAAATATCAGCCCCTATATCTGTATGAGCATGGAAATATCTACACTGCTATCTGTATGAACATGGAAATATCTACACTGCTATCCATATGAACATGGAAATATCTTCACCGCCATCTGTATGAACATGGATATATCTACACAGCCATCTGGATGAACATGGAAATATCTACACCGCTATCTGTATGAACATGGAAATAGCTACACCGCTATCTGTATGAACATGGAAATATCTACACCGCCATCTGTATGAACACGGAAATTTCTACACCACTATCGGTAAGAACATGGAAATAGCTACACCGCTATCTGTATGAACATGGAAATATCTAAACAACTACCTGTATGAACATGGAAATATCTACTCTTGTATCTCTATGAACATGGATATATCTACACAGCCATCTGGATGAACATGGAAATACCTACACCGCTATCTGTTTGAACATGGAAATATCTACACCGATATCTGCATGAAAATGGAAATATCTACAGAGCTATCTGCATATACATGGAAATATCTACACAGCTATCTCTTTACACATGGAAATAACTACACCGCTATCTGTATGAACATGGAAATATCTACACCGCTACCTTTATAAACAAGGAAATATCTGCACCAACATCTGTAAGAACATATAAATATCTACACCGCCATCTGTATTAAGATGGAGATATCTACATCGCTATCTGAATAAACATGGAAATATCTACACCGCTATTTTTATGAACATGGAAATATCTACACCGCTATCTGTTTGAAGATGGAAATATATACACCGCTATCTGCGTGAAAATGGAAATATCTAGACAGCTATCTGCATATACATGGAAATATGTACAGAGCTATCTCTTTACACATGGAAATATCTACAACGCTATCTGTATGAACATGGAAATATCTTCACCGCCATCTGTATGAACATGGATATATCTACACAGCCATCTGGATGAACATGGAAATATCTACACCTCTATCTGTATGAACATGGAAATATCCACACTGCTATCTGTATGAACATGGAAATATATACACCGCTATCTGTGTAAGCATGCATACATCTTCACCGCTATCTGTATGAACATGGAAATTGCTACACCGCTATCTGTATGAACATGGAAATATCAACACCGCTATCTGTATGAACATGGATATATCTACACAGCCATCTGGATGAACATGGAAATATCAACACCGCTATCTGTGTAAACATGCATACACCTTCACCGCTATCTGTATAAACATGGAAATATTTAAACCGCTATCTGTATGAACATGGAAATATCTACACGGCTATCTGTATGAACATGGAAATATCTACACCGCTATCTGTTTGAACATGGAAATATCTACACCGCTATCTGCATGAAAATGGAAATATCTACACTGCTATCTGCATATACGTGGAAATATCTACACAGCTATCTCTTTACACATGGAAATAACAACACCGCTATCTGTATGAACATGGAAATATCTACACCGCCATCTGTATGAACATGGAAATATCTGCACCACCATCTGTAGGAACATATAAATATCTACGCCGCCATCTGTATTAAGATGGAGATATCTACACCGCTATCTGTATGAACATGGAAATATCTACACCGCTACCTGTATAAACATGGAAATGTCTACACCGCTACCTGTAAAAACATGGAAATATCAGCACCGCTATCTTTATGAACATGGAAATATCAGCCCCTATATCTGTATGAGCATGGAAATATCTACACTGCTATCTGTATGAACATGGAAATATCTACACTGCTATCCATATGAACATGGAAATATCTTCACCGCCATCTGTATGAACATGGATATATCTACACAGCCATCTGGATGAACATGGAAATATCTACACCGCTATCTGTATGAACATGGAAATAGCTACACCGCTATCTGTATGAACATGGAAATATCTACACCGCCATCTGTATGAACATGGAAATATCTGCACCGCCATCTGTAGGAACATATAAATATCTACGCCGCCATCTGTATTAAGATGGAGATATCTACACCGCTATCTGTATAAACATGGAAATATCTACACCGCTATCTGTATAAACATGGAAATATCTACACCGCTATCTGTATAAACATGGAAATATCTACACCGCTACCTGTATAAACATGGAAAAATCAGCACCGCTATCTGTATGAACATGGAAATATCTACACCGCTATCTGTATGAACATGGAAATATCTACACCGCTATCTGTATGAACATGGAAATATCTACACCACTATCTGTATGAACATGGAAATATCTACACCGCTATCTGTATGAACATGGATATATATACACAGCCCTCTGGATGAACATGGAAATATCCACACCGCTATCTGTGTAAACATGCATACATCTTCACCGCTATCTGTATAAACATGGAAATATCTACACCGCTATCTTTATGAACATGGAAATATCTACTCTGCTATCTGTTTGAAGATGGAAATATATACACCGCTATCTGCATGAAAATGGAAACATCTACACAGCTATCTGCTTATACATGGAAATATGTACACAGCTATCTCTTTACACATGGAAATAACTACACCGCTATCTCTATGAACATGGAAATATCTACACCGCCATCTGTATGAACATGGAAATATCTGAACCGCCATCTGTATGGACATATAAATATCTTCACCGCCATCTGTATTAAGATGGAGATATCTACACCGCTATCTGTAAAAATATGGAAATATCTACACTGCTATCTGTATAAACATGGAAATATCTACACCGCTATCTGTATAAACATGGAAATATCAGCACCGCTATCTGCATGAACATGGAAATATCAGCCCCTCTATCTGTATGAACATGGAAATATCTACACCGCTGTCTCTATTAACATGGAAATATCTACACCGCTACCTGTATACACATGGAAATATCAGCACCGCTATCTGTATGAACATGGAAATATCTACACCGCTATCTGTATGAACATGGAAATATCTACACCGCTATCTGTATGAACATGGAAATATCTACACCACTATCTGTATGAACATGGAAATATATACACCGCTATCTGTATGAACATGGATATATATACACAGCCCTCTGGATGAACATGGAAATATCCACACCGCTATCTGTGTAAACATGCATACATCTTCACCGCTATCTGTATAAAAATGGAAAATCTACACCGCTATCTTTATGAACATGGAAATATCTACACTGCTATCTGTTTGAAGATGGAAATATATACACCGCTATCTGCATGAAAATGGAAATATCTACACAGCTATCTGCATATACATGGAAATATGCACACAGCTATCTCTTTACACATGGAAATAACTACACCGCTATATTTATGAACATGGAAATATCTTCACCGGCATCTGTATGAACATGGATATATCTACACAGCCATCTGGATGAACATGGAAATATCTACACCGCTATCTGTATGAACAAGGAAATATCTACACCGCTATCTGTGTAAACATGCATACATCTTCACCGCTATCTGTATAAACATGGAAATATCTACACTGATATCTGCATGAACATGGAAATATCTACACCACTATCTGTTTGAACATGGAAATATCTACACCGCTATCTGCATGAAAATGGAAATATCTACACAGCGATCTGCATATACATGGAAATATCTACAAAGCTATCTCTTTACACATGGAAATAACTACAGCGCTATCTCTATAAACATGGAAATATCTACACCGCTACCTGTATAAACATGGAAATATCTATACCGCTATCTGTATAAACATGGAAATATCTACACCGCTACCTGTATAAACATTTAAATATCAGCACCGCTATCTGTATGAACATGGAAATATCTACACCGCTATCTCTATGAACATGGAAATATCTACACCGCTATCGGTAAGAACATGGAAATAGCTACACCGCTATCTGTATGAACATGGAAATATCTAAACCACTACCTGTATGAACATGGAAATATCTACACCTCTATCTCTATGAACATGGATATATCTACACAGCCATCTGGATGAACATGGAAATATCTACACCGCTATCTGTATGAACATGGAAATATCTACACCGCTACCTGTATAAACATGGAAATGTCTACACCACTACCTGTAAAAACATGGAAATATCAGCACCGCTATCTGTATGAACATGGAAATATCAGCCCCTCTATCTGTATGAGCATGGAAATATCTACACTGCTATCTGTATGAACATGGAAATATCTACACTGCTATCCATATGAACATGGAAATATCTTCACCGCCATCTGTATGAACATGGATATATCTACACAGCCATCTGGAAGAACACGGAAATATCTACACCGCTATCTGTATGAACATGGAAATAGCTACACCGCTATCTGTATGAACATGGAAATATCTACACCGCCATCTGTATGAACATGGAAATTTCTACACCACTATCGGTAAGAACATGGAAATAGCTACACCGCTATCTGTATGAACATGGAAATATCTACACCACTACCTGTATGAACATGGAAATATCTACACTTGTATCTCTATGAACATGGATATATCTACACAGCCATCTGGATGATCATGGAAATATCTACACCGCTATCTGTTTGAACATGGAAATATCTACACCGATATCTGCATGAAAATGGAAATATCTACAGAGCTATCTGCATATACATGGAAATATCTACACAGCTATCGCTTTACACATGGAAATAACTACACCGCTATCTGTATGAACATGGAAATATCTACACCGCCATCTGTATGAACATGGAAATATCTGCACCAACATCTGTAAGAACATATAAATATCTACACCGCCATCTGTATTAAGATGGAGATATCTACACCGCTATCTGAATAAACATGGAAATATCTACACCGCTATTTTTATGAACATGGAAATATCTACACCGCTATCTGTTTGAAGATGGAAATATATACACCGCTATCTGCATGAAAATGGAAATATCTAGACAGCTATCTGCATATACATGGAAATATGTACACAGCTATCTCTTTACACATGGAAATAACTACACCGCTATGTTTATGAACATGGAAATATCTTCACCGCCATCTGTATGAACATGGATATATCTAAACAGCCATCTGGATGAACATGGAAATATCTACACGGCTATCTGTATGAACGTGGAAATATCTACACCTCTATCTGTGTAAACATGCATACATCTTCACCGCTATCTGTATAAACATGGAAATATCTACACTGCTATCTGCATGAACATGGAAATATCTACACCGCTATCTGTTTGAACATGGAAATATCTACACCGCTATCTGCATGAAAATGGAAATATCTACACAGCGATCTGCATATACATGGAAATATCTACAAAGCTATCTCTTTACACATGGAAATATCTACACCGATACCTGTATAAACATGGAAATATCTACACCGCTACCTGTATAAACATGGAAATATCAGCACCGCTATCTGTATGAACATGGAAATATCTACACCGCTATCTGTATGAACATGGAAATATCTACACCGCTATCTGTATGAACATGGAAATATCTACACCGCTATCTGTATGAACATGGAAATATCTACACCGCTATCTGTATGAACATGGATATATATACACAGCCCTCTGGATGAACATGGAAATATCCACACCGCTATCTGTGTAAACATGCATACATCTTCACCGCTATCTGTATAAACATGGAAATATCTACACCGCTATCTTTATTAACATGGAAATATCAACACCGCTATCTGTTTGAAGATGGAAATATATACACCGCTATCTGCATGAAAATGGAAATATCTACACAGCTATCTGCATATACATGGAAATATGTACACAGCTATCTCTTTACACATGGAAATAACTACACCGCTATCTTTATGAACACGGAAATATCTTCACCGCCATCTGTATGAACATGGATATATCTACACAGCCATCTGGATGAACATGGAAACATCTACACCGCTATCTGTATGAACAAGGAAATATCTACACCGCTATCTGTGTAAACATGCATACATCTTCACCGCTATCTGTATAAACATGGAAATATCTACACCGCTACCTGTATAAACATTTAAATATCAGCACCGCTATCTGTATGAACATGGAAATATCTACACCGCTATCTCTATGAACATGGAAATTTCTACACCGCTATCGGTAAGAACATGGAAATAGCTACACCGCTATCTGTATGAACATGGAAATATCTAAACCACTACCTGTATGAACATGGAAATATCTACACCTCTATCTCTATGAACATGGATATATCTACACAGCCATCTGGATGAACATGGAAATATCTACACCGCTATCTCTTTGAACATGGAAATATGTACACCGATATCTGCATGAAAATGGAAATATCTACAGAACTATCTGCATATACACGGAAATATCTACACAGCTATCTCTTTACACATGGAAATAACTACACCGCTATCTGTATGAACATGGAAATATCTACACCGCCATCTGTATGAACATGGAAATACCTGCACCGCCATCTGTATGAACATATAAATAACTACACGGCCATCTGTATTAAGATGGAGATATCTACACCGCTATCTGTATGAACATGGAAATATCTACACCGCTATCTGTATGAACATGGAAATATCTACACCGCTACCTGTATAAACATGGAAATGTCTACACCGCTCCCTGTAAAAACATGGAAATATCAGCACCGCTATCTGTATGAACATGGAAATATCAGCCCCTCTATCTGTATGAGCATGGAAATATCTACACTGCTATCTGTATGAACATGGAAATATCTACACTCCTATCCATATGAACATGGAAATATCTTCACCGCCATCTGTATGAACATGGATATATCTACACAGCCATCTGGATGAACATGGAAATATCTACACCGCTATCTGTATGAACATGGAAATAGCTACACCGCTATCTGTATGAACATGGAAATATCTACACCGCCATCTGTATGAACATGGAAATATCTGCACCGCCATCTGTAGGAACATATAAATATCTACGCCGCCATCTGTATTAAGATGGAGATATCTACACCGCTATCTGTATAAACATGGAAATATCTACACCACTATCTGTATGAACATGGAAATATCTACACCGCTATCTGTATGAACATGGATATATATACACAGCCCTCTGGATGAACATGGAAATATCCACACCGCTATCTGTGTAAACATGCATACATCTTCACCGCTATCTGTATAAACATGGAAATATCTACACCGCTATCTTTATGAACATGGAAATATCTACTCTGCTATCTGTTTGAAGATGGAAATATATACACCGCTATCTGCATGAAAATGGAAACATCTACACAGCTATCTGCTTATACATGGAAATATGTACACAGCTATCTCTTTACACATGGAAATAACTACACCGCAATCTTTATGAACATGGAAATATCTTCACCGGCATCTGTATGAACATGGATATATCTACACAGCCATCTGGATGAACATGAAAATATCTACACCGCTATCTGTATGAACAAGGAAATATCTACACCGCTATCAGTGTAAACATGCATACATCTTCACCGCTATCTGTATAAACATGGAAATATCTACACTGCTATCTGCATGAACATGGAAATATCTACACCGCTATCTGTTTGAACATGGAAATATCTACACCGCTATCTGCATGAAAATGGAAATATCTACACAGCGATCTGCATATACATGGAAATATCTACAAAGCTATCTCTTTACACATGGAAATAACTACAGCGCTATCTCTATAAACATGGAAATATCTACACCGTCATCTGTATGAACATGGAAATATCTGCACCGACATCTGTATGAACATATAAATATCTACACCGCCATCAATATTAAGATGGAGATATCTACACCGCTATCTGTATAAACTTGGAAATATCTACACCGCAATCTGTATAAACATGGAAATATCTACACCGCTACCTGTATAAACATTTAAATATCAGCACCGCTATCTGTATGAACATGGAAATATCTACACCGCTGTCTCTATGAACTTGGAAATTTCTACACCGCTATCGGTAAGAACATGGAAATAGCTACACCGCTATCTGTATGAACATGGAAATATCTACACCACTACCTGTATGAACATGGAAATATCTACACCTCTATCTCTATGAACATGGATATATCTACACAGCCATCTGTATGAACATGGAAATACCTACACCGATATCTGCATGAAAATGGAAATATCTACAGAGCTATCTGCATATACATGGAAATATCTACACAGCTATCTCTTTACACATGGAAATAACTACACCGCTATCTGTATGAACATGGAAATATCTACACCGCCATCTGTATGAACATGGAAATATCTGCACCGCCATCTGTATGAACATATAAATAACTACAGGGCCATCTGTATTAAGATTGAGATATCTACACCGCTATCTGTATGAAAATGGAAATATCTACACCGCTATCTGTATGAACATGGAAATATCTACACCGCTACCTGTATAAACATGGAAATGTCTACACCGCTACCTGTAAAAACATGGAAATATCAGCACCGCTATCTGTATGAACATGGAAATATCAGCCCCTCTATCTGTATGAGCATGGAAATATCTACACTGCTATCTGTATGAACATGGAAATATCTACACTGCTATCCATATGAACATGGAAATATCTTCACCGCCATCTGTATGAACAAGGATATATCTACACAGCCATCTGGATGAACATGGAAATATCTACACCGCTATCTGTATGAACATGGAAATAGCTACACCGCTATCTGTGTGAACATGGAAATATCTACACCACTATCTGTATGAACATGGAAATATCTACACCGCTATCTGTATGAACATGGAAATATCTTCACCGCCATCTGTATGAACATGGATATATCTACACAGCCATCTGGATGAACATGGAAATATCGACACCGCTATCTGTATGAACATGGAAATAGCCACACCGCAATCTGTATGAACATGGAAATATCTTCACCGCCATCTGTATGAACATGGATATATCTACACAGCCATCTGGATGAACATGGAAATATCTACACAGCTATCTGTATGAACATGGAAATATATACACCGCAATCTGTGAGAGCATGCATACATCTTCACCGCTGTCTGTATAAACATGGAAATATCTACATCGCTATCTGTATGAACATGGAAATATCTACACCGCTATCTGTGTAAACATGCATACATCTTCACCGCTATCTGTATAAACATGGAAATATCAACACCGCTATCTGTATGAACATGGAAATAGCTACACCGCTATCTGTATGAACATGGAAATATCAACACCGCTATCTGTATGAACATGGATATATCTACACAGCCATCTGGATGAACATGGAAATATCAACACCGCTATCTGTGTAAACATGCATACATCTTCACCGCTATCTGTATAAACATGGAAATATTTACACCGCTATCTGTATGAACATGGAAATATCTACACGGCTATCTGTATGAACATGGAAATATCTACACCGCTATCTGTTTGAACATGGAAATATCTACACCGCTATCTGCATGAAAATGGAAATATCTACACTGCTATCTGCATATACATGGAAATATCTACACAGCTATCTCTTTACACATGGAAATAACAACACCGCTATCTGTACGAACATGGAAATATCTACAACGCCATCTGTATGAACATGGAAATATCTGCACCGCCATATGTAGGAACATATGAATATCTACGCCGCCATCTGTATTAAGATGGAGATATCTACACCGCTATCTGTATAAATATGGAAATATCTACACCGCTATCTGTATAAACATGGAAATATCTACACCGCTATCTGTATAAACATGGAAATATCTACACTGCTACCTGTATAAACATGGAAATATCAGCACCGCTATCTGTATGAACATGGAAATATCTACACCGCTATCTGTATGAACATGGAAATATCTACACCGCTATCTGTATGAACATGGAAATATCTACACCGCTATCTGTATGAACATGGAAATATCTACACCGCTATCTGTATGAACATGGATATATATACACAGCCCTCTGGATGAACATGGAAATATCCACACCGCTATCTGTGTAAACATGCATACATCTTCACCGCTATCTGTATAAACATGGAAATATCTACACCGCTATCTTTTGAACATGGAAATATCTACACCGCTATCTGTTTGAAGATGGAAATATATACACCGCTATCTGCATGAAAATGGAAATATCCAGACAGCTATCTGCATAAACATGGAAATATGTACACAGCTATCTGTTTACACATGGAAATAACTACACCGCTATCTCTATGAACATGGAAATATCTACACCGCCATCTGTATGAACATGGACATATCTGAACCGCCATCTGTATGGACATATAAATATCTTCACCGCCATCTGTATTAAGATGGAGATATCTACACCGCTATCTGTAAAAATATGGAAATATCTACACTGCTATCTGTATAAACATGGAAATATCTACACCGCTATCTGTATAAACATGGAAATATCAGCACCGCTATCTGCATGAACATGGAAATATCAGCCCCTCTATCTGTATGAACATGGAAATATCTACACCGCTGTCTCTATGAACATGGAAATATCTACACCGCTATCTCTTTGAACATGGAAATATCTAAACCGCTATCTGGATGAACATGGAAATATCTACACAGCTATCTGCATATACATGGAAATATCTACACAGCTATCTCTTTACACATGGAAATAACTACACCGCTATGTTTATGAACATGGAAATATCTTCACCGCCATCTGTATGAACATGGACATATCTACACAGCCATCTGGATGAACATGGAAATATCTACACCGCTATGTGTATGAACAAGGAAATATCTACACCGCTATCTGTGTAAACATGCATACATGTTCACCGCAATCTGTATAAACATGGAAATATCTACACTGCTATCTGCATGAACATGGAAATATCTACACCGCTATCTGTTTGAACATGGAAATATCTACACCGCTATCTGCATGAAAATGGAAATATCTACACCGCTATCTGCATATACATGGAAATATCTACACATCTATCTCTTTACACATGGAAATAACAACACCGCTATCTGTACGAACATGGAAATATCTACAACGCCATCTGTATGAACATGGAAATATCTGCACCGCCATATGTAGGAACATATAAATATCTACGCCGCCATCTGTATTAAGATGGAGATATCTACACCGCTATCTGTATAAATATGGAAATATCTACACCGCTATCTGTATAAACATGGAAATATCTACACCGCTATCTGTATAAACATGGAAATATCTACACTGCTACCTGTATAAACATGGAAATATCAGCACCGCTATCTGTATGAACATGGAAATATCTACACCGCTATCTGTATGAACATGGAAATATCTACACCGCTATCTGTATGAACATGGAAATATCTACACCGCTATCTGTATGAACATGGAAATATCTACACCGCTATCTGTATGAACATGGATATATATACACAGCCCTCTGGATGAACATGGAAATATCCACACCGCTATCTGTGTAAACATGCATACATCTTCACCGCTATCTGTATAAACATGGAAATATCTACACCGCTATCTTTTGAACATGGAAATATCTACACCGCTATCTGTTTGAAGATGGAAATATATACACCGCTATCTGCATGAAAATGGAAATATCCAGACAGCTATCTGCATATACATGGAAATATGTACACAGCTATCTGTTTACACATGGAAATAACTACACCGCTATCTCTATGAACATGGAAATATCTACACCGCCATCTGTATGAACATGGAAATATCTGAACCGCCATCTGTATGGACATATAAATATCTTCACCGCCCTCTGTATTAAGATGGAGATATCTACACCGCTATCTGTAAAAATATGGAAATATCTACACTGCTATCTGTATAAACATGGAAATATCTACACCGCTATCTGTATAAACATGGAAATATCAGCACCGCTATCTGCATGAACATGGAAATATCAGCCCCTCTATCTGTATGAACATGGAAATATCTACACCGCTGTCTCTATGAACATGGAAATATCTACACCGCTATCTCTTTGAACATGGAAATATCTAAACCGCTATCTGGATGAACATGGAAATATCTACACAGCTATCTGCATATACATGGAAATATCTACACAGCTATCTCTTTACACATGGAAATAACTACACCGCTATGTTTATGAACATGGAAATATCTTCACCGCCATCTGTATGAACATGGACATATCTACACAGCCATCTGGATGAACATGGAAATATCTACACCGCTATGTGTATGAACAAGGAAATATCTACACCGCTATCTGTGTAAACATGCATACATGTTCACCGCAATCTGTATAAACATGGAAATATCTACACTGCTATCTGCATGAACATGGAAATATCTACACCGCTATCTGTTTGAACATGGAAATATCTACACCGCTATCTGCATGAAAATGGAAATATCTACACAGCGATCTGCATATACATGGAAATATCTACAAAGCTATCTCTTTACACATGGAAATAAGTACAGCGCTATCTCTATAAACATGGAAATATCTACACCGCTATCTGTATAAACATGGAAATAACTACACCGCTATATGTATAAACATGGAAATATCTACACCGCTACCTGTATAAACATTTAAATATCACCACCGCTATCTGTATGAACATGGAAATATCTACACCGCTGTCTCTATGAACATGGAAATTTCTACACCGCTATCGGTAAGAACATGGAAATAGCTACACCGCTATCTGTATGAACATGGAAATACCTACACCACTACCTGTATGAACATGGAAATATCTACACCTCTATCTCTATGAACATGGATATATCTACACAGCCATCTGGATGAACATGGAAATATCTACACCGCTATCTCTTTGAACATGGAAATATCTACACAGATATCTGCATGAAAATGGAAATATCTACAGAGCTATCTGCATATACATGGAAATATCTACACAGCTATCTCTTTACATATGGAAATAACTACACCGCTATCTGTATGAACATGGAAATATTTACACCGCAATCTGTATGAACATGGAAATAACTGCACCGCCATCTGTATAAACATATAAATAACTACACGGCCATCTGTATTAAGATGGAGATATCTACACCGCTATCTGTATGAACATGGAAATATCTACATCGCTATCTGTATGAACATGGAAATATCTACAAAGCTACCTGTATAAACATGGAAATATCTACACCGCTACCTGTATAAACATGGAAATATCAGCACCGCTATCTGTTTGAACATGGAAATATCAGCCCCTCTATCTGTATGAGCATGGAAATATCTACACTGCTATCTGTATGAACATGGAAATATCTACACCTCTATCCGTATGAACATGGAAATATCTTCACCGCCATCTGTATGAACATGGATATATCTACACAGCCATCTGGATGAACATGGAAATATCTACACCGCTATCTGTATGAACATGGAAATAGCTACACCGCTATCTATATGAACATGGAAATATATACACCACTATCTGTATGAACATGGAAATATCTACACCGCTATGCGTATGAACATGGAAATATCTTCACCGCCATCTGTATGAACATGGATATATCTACACAGCCATCTGGATGAACAAGGAAATATCTACACCGCTATCTGTATGAACATGGAAATAGCCAAACCGCTATCTGTATGAACATGGAAATATCTTTACCACCATCTGTATGAACATGGATATATCTACAAGGCCATCTGGATGAACATGGAAATACCTACAGAGCTATCTGTATGAACATGGAAATATATACACCGCTATCTGTGTAAGCTTGCATACATCTTCACCGCTATCTGTACAAACATGGAAATATCTACGCCGCTATCTGTATGAACATGGAAATATCTACACCGCTATCTGTGTAAACATGCATACATCTTCACCGCTATCTGTATAAAGATGGAAATATCTACACCGCTATCTGTAGGAACATGGAAATACCTACACCGCTCTCTGTATGAACATGGAAATATCAACACCGCTATCTGTATGAACATGGATATATCTACACAGCCATCTGGATGAACATGGAAATATCAACACCGCTATGTGTATGAACATGGATATATATACACAGCCCTCTGGATGAACATGGAAATATCCACACCGCTATCTGTGTAAACATGCATACATCTTCACCGCTATCTGTATAAACATGGAAATATCTACACCGCTATCTTTTGAACATGGAAATATCTACACCGCTATCTGTTTGAAGATGGAAATATATACACCGCTATCTGCATGAAAATGGAAATATCTACACAGCTATCTGCATATACATGGAAATATGTACACAGATATCTGTTTACACATGGAAATAACTACACCGCTATCTCTATGAACATGGAAATATCTACACCGCCATCTGTATGAACATGGAAATATCTGAACCGCCATCTGTATGGACATATAAATATCTTCACCGCCATCTGTATTAAGATGGAGATATCTACACCGCTATCTGTATAAACATGGAAATATCTACACTGCTATCTGTATAAACATGGAAATATCTACACCGCTATCTGTATAAACATGGAAATATCAGCACCGCTATCTGCATGAACATGGAAATATCAGCCCCTCTATCTGTATGAACATGGAAATATCTACACCGCTGTCTCTATGAACATGGAAATTTCTACACCGCTATCGGTAAGAACATGGAAATAGCTACACCGCTATCTGTATGAACATGGAAATACCTACACCACTACCTGTATGAACATGGAAATATCTACACCTCTATCTCTATGAACATGGATATATCTACACAGCCATCTGGATGAACATGGAAATATCTACACCGCTATCTGTTTGAACATGGAAATATCTAAACCGCTATCAGCATGAAAATGGAAATATCTACACAGCTATCTGCATATACATGGAAATATCTACACAGCTATCTCTTTACACATGGAAATAACTACACCGCTATCTGTATGAACATGGAAATATCTACACCGCCATCTGTATGAACATGGAAATATCTGCACCGCCATCTGTATGGACATATAAATATCTAAACCGCCATCTGTATTAAGATGGAGATATCTACACCGCTATCTGTATAAACATGGAAATATCTACACCGCTATCTGTATAAACATGGAAATATCTACACTGCTATCTGTATAAACATGGAAATATCTACACCGCTACCTGTATAAACATGGAAATATCAGCACCGCTATCTGCGTGAACATGGAAATATCAGCCCCTCTATCTGTATGAACATGGAAATATCTACACCGCTATCTCTATGAACATGGAAATATCTACACCGTTATCTGTTTGAACATGGAAATATCTAAACCGCTATCTGGATGAACATGGAAATATCTACACAGCTATCTGCATATACATGGAAATATCTACACAGCTATCTCTTTACACATGGAAATATCTACACCGCTATCTTTATGAACATGGAAATATCTTCACCGTCATCTGTATGAACATGGATATATCTACACAGCCATCTGGATGAACATGGAAATATCTACACCGCTATCTGTATGAACAAGGAAATATCTACACCGCTATCTGTGTAAACATGCATACTTCTTCACGGCTATCTGTATAAACATGGAAATATCTACACCGCTATCTCTATGAACATGGAAATATCTACACCGCTATCTCTATGAACATGGAAATTTCTACACCGCTATCGGTAAGAACATGGAAATAGCTACACCGCTATCTGTATGAACATGGAAATATCTTCACCGCCATCTGTATGAACATATAAATAACTACACGGCCATCTGTATTAAGATGGAGATATCTACACCGCTATCTGTATGAACATGGAAATATCTACAGCGCTATCTGTATGAACATGGAAATATCTACACCGCTACCTGTATAAACATGGAAATGTCTACACCGCTACCTGTAAAAACATGGAAATATCAGCACCGCTATCTGTTTGAACATGGAAATATCTACACCGCTATCTCTATGAACATGGAAATTTCTACACCGCTATCGGTAAGAACATGGAAATAGCTACACCGCTATCTGTATGAACATGGAAATATCTACACCACTACCTGTATGAACATGGAAATATCTACACCTCTATCTCTATGAACATGTATATATCTACACAGCCATCTGGATGAACATGGAAATATCTACACCGCTATCTCTTTGAACATGGAAATATCTACACCGATATCTGCATGAAAATGGAAATATCTACAGAGCTATCTGCATATACATAGAAATATCTACACAGCTATCTCTTTACACATGGAAATAACTACACCGCTATCTGTATGAACATGGAAATATCTACACCGCCATCTGTATGAACATGGAAATATCTGCACCGCCATCTGTATGAACATGGAAATATCTAAACCTCTATCAGCATGAAAATGGAAATATCTACACAGCTATCCGCATATACATGGAAATATCTACACAGCTATCTCTTTACACATGGAAATAACTACACCGCTATCTGTATGAACATGGAAATATCTACACCGCCATCTGTATGAACATGGAAATATCTGCACGGCCATCTGTATGGACATATAAATATCTACACCGCCAGCTGTATTAAGATGGAGATATCTACACCGCTATCTGTATAAATATGGAAATATCTACACCGCTATCTGTATAAACATGGAAATATCTATACTGCTATCTGTATAAACATGGAAATATCTACACCGCTACCTGTATAAACATGGAAATATCAGCACCGCTATCTGCATGAACATGGAAATATCAGCCCCTCTATCTGTATGAACATGGAAATATCTACACCGCTATCTCTATGAAAATGGAAATATATACACCGCTATATCTTTGAACATGGATATATCTAAACCGCTATCTGGATGAACATGGAAATATCTACACAGCTCTCTGAATATACATGGAAATATCTACACAGCTATCTGTTTACACATGGAAATAACTACACCGCTATGTTTATGAGCATGGAAATATCTTCACCGCCATCTGTATGAACATGGATATATCTACACAGCCATCTGGATGAACATGGAAATATCTACACCGCTATCTGTATGAACAAGGAAATATCTACACCGCTATCTGTGTAAACATGCATACATCTTCACCGCTATCTGTATAAACATGGAAATATCTACACTGCTATCTGCATGAACATGGAAATATCTACACCGCTATCTGTTTGAACATGGAAATATCTACACCGCTATCTGCATGAAAATGGAAATATCTACACAGCGATCTGCATATACATGGAAATATCTACAAAGCTATCTCTTTACACATGGAAATAACTACAGCGCTATCTCTATAAACATGGAAATATCTACACCGCCATCTGTATGAACATGGAAATATCTGCACCGCCATCTGTATGAACATATAAATATCTACACCGCCATCAATATTAAGATGGAGATATCTACACCGCTATCTGTATAAACTTGGAAATATCTACACCGCTATCTGTATAAACATGGAAATATCTACACCGCTACCTGTATAAACAGTTAAATATCAGCACCGCTATCTGTATGAACATGGAAATATCTACACCGCTATCTCTATGAACATGGAAATTTCTACACCGCTATCGGTAAGAACATGGAAATAGATACACCGCTATCTGTATGAACATGGAAATATCTACACCACTACCTGTATGGACATGGAAATATCTACACCTCTATCTCTATGAACATGGATATATCTACACAGCCATCTGGATGAACATGGAAATATCTACACCGCTATCTCTTTGAACATGGAAATATCTACACCGATATCTGCATGAACATGGAAATATCTACAGAGCTATCTGCATATACATGGAAATATCTACACAGCTATCTCTATACACATGGAAATAACTACACCGCTATCTGTATGAACATGGAAATATCTACACCGCCATCTGTATGAACATGGAAATATCTGCACCGCCATCTGTATGAACATATAAATAACTACACGGCCATCTGTATTAAGATGGAGATATCTACACCGCTATTTGTATGAACATGGAAATATCTACACCGCTATCTGTATGAACATGGAAATATCTACACCGCTACCTGTATAAACATGGAAATGTCTACACCGCTACCTGTAAAAACATGGAAGTATCAGCACCGCTATCTGTATGAACATGGAAATATCAGCCCCTCTATCTGTATGAGCATGGAAATATCTAAACTGCTATCTGTATGAACATGGAAATATCTACACTGCTATCCATATGAACATGGAAATATCTTCACCGCCATCTGTATGAACATGGATATATCTACACAGCCATCTGGATGAACATGGAAATATCTACACCGCTATCTGTATGAACATGGAAACAGCTACACCGCTATCTGTATGAACATGGAAATACCTACACCGCCATCTGTATGAACATGGAAATATGTACACCGCTATCTGTATGAACATGGAAATATCTTCACCGCCATCTGTATGAACATGGATATATCTACACAGACATCTGGATGAACATGGAAATATCTACACCGCTATCTGTATGAACATGGAAATAGCCACACCGCTATCTGTATGAACATGGAAATATCTTCACCGCCATCTGTATGAACATGGATATATCTACACAGCCATCTGGATGAACACGGAAATACCTACACAGCTATCTGTATGAACATGGAAATATATACACCGCAATCTGTGTAAGCATGCATACATCTTCACCGCTATCTGTATAAACATGGAAATATCTACATCGCTATCTGTATGAACATGGAAATATCTACACCGCTATCTGTGTAAACATGCATACATCTTCACCGCTATCTGTATAAACATGGAAATATCTACACCGCTATCTGTATGAACATGGAAATAGCTACACCGCTATCTGTATGAACATGGAAATATCAACACCGCTATCTGTATGAACATGGATATATCTACACCGCAATCTGGATGAACATGGAAATATCAACACCGCTATCTGTGTAAACATGCATACATCTTCACCGCTATCTGTATAAACATGGAAATATTTACACCGCTATCTGTATGAACATGGAAATATCTACACGGCTATCTGTATGAACATGGAAATAACTACACCGCTATCTGTTTGAACATGGAAATATCTACACCGCTATCTGCATGAAAATGGAAATATCTACACTGCTATCTGCATGTACATGGAAATATCTACACAGCTATCTCTTTACTCATGGAAATAACAACACCGCTATCTGTATGAACATGGAAATATCTACACCGCCATCTGTATGAACATGGAAATATCTGCACCGACATCTGTAGGAACATATAAATATCTACGCCACCATCTGTATTAAGATGGAGATATCTACACCGCTCTCTGTATAAACATGGAAATATCTACACCGCTATCTGTATAAACATGGAAATATCTACACCGCTATCTGTATAAACATGGAATTATCTACACCGCTACCTGTATAAACAAGGAAATATCAGCACCGCTATCTGTATGAACATGGAAATATCTACACCGCTATCTGTATGAACATGGAAATATCTACACCACTATTTGTATGAACATGGAAATATCTACACCACTATCTGTATGAACATGGAAATATCTACACCGCTATCTGTATGAACATGGATATATATACACAGCCCTCTGGATGAACATGGAAATATCCACACCGCTATCTGTGTAAACATGCATACATCTTCACCGCTATCTGTATAAACATGGAAATATCTACACCGCTATCTTTATGAACATGGAAATATCTACACCGCTATCTGTTTGAAGATGGAAATATATACACCACTATCTGCATGAAAATGGAAATATCTACACAGCTATCTGCATATACATGGAAATATGTACACAGCTATCTCTTTACACATGGAAATAACTACACCGCTATCTCTATGAACATGGAAATATCTACACCGCCATCTGTATGAACATGGAAATATCTAAACCGCTATCAGCATGAAAATGGAAATATCTACACAGCTATCTGCATATACATGGAAATATCTACACAGCTATCTCTTTACACATGGAAATAACTACACCGCTATCTGTATGAACATGGAAATATCTACACCGCCATCTGTATGAACATGGAAATATCTGCACCGCCATCTGTATGGACATATAAATATCTACACCACCATCTGTATTAAGATGGAGATATCTACACAGCTATCTGTATAAACATGGAAATATCTACACCGCTATCTGTATAAACATGGAAATGTCTACACTGCTAACTGTATAAACATGGAAATATCTACACCGCCACCTGTATAAACATGGAAATATCAGCACCGCTATCTGCATGAACATGGAAATATCAGCCCCTCTATCTGTATGAACATGGAAATATCTACACCGCTATCTCTATGAACATGGAAATATCTACACCGCTATCTCTTTGAACATGGAAATATCTAAACCGCTATCTGGATGAACATGGAAATATCTGCACAGCTATCTGCATATACAAGGAAATATCTACACAGCTATCTCTTTACACATGGAAATAACTACACCGCTATGTTTATGAACATGGAAATATCTTCACCGCCATCTGTATGAACATGGATATATCTACAAAGCCATCTGGATGAACATGGAAATATCTACACCGCTATCTGTATGAACGTGGAAATATCAACACCGCTGTCTGTGCAAACATGCATACATCTTCACCGCTATCTGTATAAACATGGAAATATCTACACTGCTATCTGCATGAACAGGGAAATATCTACACCGCTATCTGTTTGAACATGGAAATATCTACACCGCTATCTGCATGAAAATGGAAATATCTACACAGCGATCTGCATATACATGGAAATATCTACAAAGCTATCTCTTTACACATGGAAATAACTACAGCGCTATCTCTATAAACATGGAAATATCTACACCGCTATCTGTATGAACAAGGAAATATCTACACCGCTATCTGTGTAAACATGCATACATCTTCACCGCTGTCTGTATAAACATGGAAATATCTACACTGCTATCTGCATGAACATGGAAATATCTACTCCGCTATCTGTTTGAACATGGAAATATCTTCACCGCTATCTGCATGAAAATGGAAATATCTACACAGCGATCTGCATATGCATGGAAATAACTACAAAGCTATCTCTTTACACATGGAAATAACTACAGCGCTATCTCTATAAACATGGAAATATCTACACCGCCATCTGTATAAACATGGAAATATCTGCACCGTCATCTGTATGAACATATAAATATCTACACCGCCATCAATATTAAGATGGAGATATCTACACCGTTGTCTGTATAAACTTGGAAATATCTACACCGCTATCTGTATAAACATGGAAATATCTACACCGCTACCTGTATAAACATTTAAATATCAGCACCGCTATCTGTATGAACATGGAAATATCTACACCGCTATCTCTATGAACATGGAAATTTCTACACCGCTATCGGTAAGAACATGGAAATAGCTACAGCGCTATCTGTATGAACATGGAAATATCTACACCGCTATCTCTTTGAACATTGAAATATCTACACCGATATCTGCATGAAAATGGAAATATCTACAGAGCTATCTGCATATACATGGAAATATCTACACAGCTATCTCTTTACACATGGAAATAACTACACCGCTATCTGCATGAACATGGGAATATCTGCACCGCCATCTGTATGAACATATAAATATCTACACCGCCATCTGTATTAAGATGGAGATATCTATACCGCTATCTGTATAAACATGGAAATATCTACACCGCTATCTGTATAAACATGGAAATATCTACACCGCTATCTGTATAAACATGGAAATATCTACACCGCTATCTGTAAGAACATGGAAATATCTACACCGCTATCTGTATGAACATGGAAATAGCTACACCGCCATCTATATGAACATGGAAATATCTACACCGCTATCTGTATGAACATGGAAATCTCTACACCGCTATCTGTGTGAACATGGAAATATCTTCACCGCCATCTGTATGAACATGGATATATCTACACAGCCATCTGGATGAACATGGAAATATCTACACCGCTATCTTTATGAACATGGAAATAGCTACACCGCTATCTGTATGAATATGGAAATATCTACAAAGGTATCTCTATACACATGGAAATAACTACACCGCTATCTCTATAAACATGGAAATATCTAAACCGCCTTCTGTATGAATATGGAAATAACTGTACCGCCATCTGTATGAACATATAAATATCTACACCGCCATCTGTATTAAGATGGAGATATCTTCACCGCTATCTGTATAAACTTGGAAATATCAGCACCGCTATCTGTATGAACATGGAAATATCTAAACCGCTATCTCCATGAACATGGAAATATCTACACCGCTATCTGTATGAACATGGAAATAGCTACACCGCTATCTGTATGAGCATGGAAATATAAACACCACTATCTGTATGAACATGGAAATATCTACACAGCTATCTGTATGAACATGGATATATCTACACAGCCATCTGGATGAACATGGAAATATCTACACCGCTATATGTATGAACCTGGAAATATCTACACCGCTATCTGTGTAAACATTCATACATCTTCACCGCTATCTGTATAAACATGGAAATATCTACACCGCTATCTGTATGAACATGGAAATAGCTACACCGCTATCTGTATGAACATGGAAATATCTACACCGCTATCTGTATGAACATGGATATATCTACACAGCCATCTGGATGAACATGGAAATATCTACACCGCTATCTGTGTAAACATGCATACATCTTCACTGCTATCTGTACGAACATGGAAATATCTACACCGCTATCTGTATGAACATGGAAATATCTACACCGCTATCTGTATGAACATGGATATATCTACACCGCTATCTGTTTGAACATGGAAATATCTACACCGCTATCTGCATGAAAATGGAAATATCTACACTGCTATCTGCATATACATGGAAATATCTACACAGCTATCTCTTTACACATGGAAATAACTACACCGCTATCTGTATGAACATGGAAATATCTACACCGCCATCTGTATGAACATGGAAATATCTTCACCGCCATCTGTATGAACATATAAATATTTACACCGCCATCTGTATTAAGAAGGAGATATCCACACCGCCATCTGTATGAACATGGAAATATATACACCGCTATCAGTATAAACATGGAAATATCTACACCGCTATCTGTATAAACATGGAAATATCTACACCGCTACCTGTATAAACATGGAAATATTAGCACCGCTATCAGTATGAACATTGAAATATCTACACCGCTATCTGTATGAACTTGGAAATATCTACACCGCTATCTGTATGAGCATGGAAATATCTTCGCCATCTGTATGAACATGGATATATCTACACAGCCATTTATATAAACATGGAAATATCTATACCGCAATCTGTATGAACATGGAAATATCTTCACCGCAATCTGTATGAACACGGATATGTCTACACAGCCATCTGGATGAACATGGAAATAGCTACACCGCTATCTGTATGAGCAAGGAAATATCTACACCACTATCTGTATGAACATGGAAAAATCTACACAGCTATCTGTATGAACATGGAAATATCTACACCGCAATCTGTATGAACATGGAAATATCTACACCGCTATCTGTTTGAACAAGGGAATATCTACAATGCTATCTGCATGAAAATGGAAATATCTACACTGCTATCTGCATATACATGGAAATATCTACACAGATATCTCTTTACACATGGAAATAACTACACCGCTATCTGCATGAACATGGGAATATCTGCACCGCCATCTGTATGAACATATAAATATCTACACCGCCATCTGTATTAAGATGGAGATATCTACACCGCTATCTGTATAAACATGGAAATATCTACACCGCTATCAGTATAAACATGGAAATATCTACACCGCTATCTGTATAAACATGGAAATATCTACACCGCTATCTGTATGAACATGGAAATATCTACACCGCTATCTGTATGAACATGGAAATAGCTAAACCGCTATCTGTATGAACATGGAAATATCTGCACCGCTATCTGTATGAACATGGAAATCTCTACACCGCTATCTGTATGAACATGGAAATATCTTCACCGCCATCTGTATGAACATGGATATATCTACACAGCCATCTGGATAAACATGGAAATATCTACACCGCTATCTTTATGAACATGGATATAGCTACACCGCTATCTGTATGATCATGGAAATATCTACACCGCTATCTGTATGAACATGGAAATATCTACACCGCTATCTATATGAAGATGGAAATATCTTCACCGCAATCTGTATGAACATGGATATATCTACAGAGCCATCTGGAAGAACATGGAAATATCTACACCGCTATCTGAATGAACATGGAAATAACTACACCGCTATCTATATGAACATGGAAATATCTTCACCGCCTTCTGTATTAACATGGATATGTCTACACAGCCATCTGGATGAACATGGAAATATCTACACCGCGTTCTGTATGAACATGGAAATATCTACACCGCTATCTGTGTAAACATGCTTACATCTTCACCGCTATCTGTATAAACATGCAAATATCTACACCGCTATCTGTATGAACATGGAAATATCTACACCGCTATCTGTTTGAACATGGAAATATCTAAACCGTTATCTGCATGAAAATAGATATATCTACACAGCTATCAGCATATACATGGAAATATCTACAAAGCTATCTCTATATACATGGAAATAACTACACCGCTATCTCTATAAACATGGAAATATCTACACCGCCATCTGTATGAATATGGAAATAACTGCACCGCCATCTGTATGAACATATAAATATCTACACCGCCATCTGTATTAAGATGGAGATATCTTCACCGCTATCTGTATAAAGTTGGAAATATCAGCACCGCTATCTGTATGAACATGGAAATATCTAAACCGCTATCTCCATGAACATGGAAATATCTACACCGCTATCTGTATGAACATGGAAATAGCTACACCGCTATCTGTATCAGCATGGAAATATCTACACCACTATCTGTATGAACATGGAAATATCTACACAGCTATCTGTATGAACATGGATATATCTACACAGCCATCTGGATGAACATGGAAATATCTACACCGCTATATGTATGAACCTGGAAATATCTACACCGCTATCTGTGTAAACATGCATACCTCTTCACCGCTATCTGTATAAACATGGAAATATCTACACCACTATCTGTAAGAACATGGAAATAGCTGCACCGCTATCTGTATGAACATGGAAATATCTACACCGCTATCTGTATGAACATGGATATATCTACACAGCCATCTGGATGAACATGGAAATATCTACACCGCTATCTGTGTAAACATGCATGCATCTTCACTGCTATCTGTACGAACATGGAAATATCTACACCGCAATCTGTATGAACATGGAAATATCTACACCGCTATCTGTATGAACATGGATATATCTAAACCGCTATCTTTTTGAACATGGAAATATCTACACCGCTATCTGCATGAAAATGGAAATATCTACACTGCTATCTGCATATACATGGAAATATCTACACAGCTATCTCTTTACACATGGAAATAACTACACCGCTATCTGTATGAACATGGAAATATCTACACCGCCATCTGTACGAACATGGAAATATCTGCACCGCCATCTGAATGAACATATGAATATTTACACCGCCATCTGTTTTAAGAAGGAGATATCTACACCGCTATCTGTATAAACATGGAAATATCTACACCGCTATCTGTATAAACATGGAAATATCTACACCGCTATCTGTATAAACACGGAAATATCCACACCGCTACCTGTATAAACATGGAAATATCAGCACCGCTATCAGTATGAACATTGAAATATCTACACCGCTATCTGTATGAACATGGAAATATCTTTGCCATCTGTATGAACATGGATATATCTACACAGCCATCTATATGAACATGGAAATATCTACACCGCTATCTGTATGAACATGGAAATATCTTCACCGCCATCTGTATGAACATGGATATGTCTACACAGCCATCTGGATGAACATGGAAATAGCTACACCGCTATCTGTATGAGCATGGAAATATCTACACCACTATCTGGATGAACATGGAAAAATCTACACAGCTATCTGTATGAACATGGAAATATCTACACCGCTATCTGTATGAACATGGAAATATCTACACCGCTCTCTGTTTGAACATGGAAATATCTACACCGCTATCTGCATGAAAATGGAAATACCTACACTACTATCTGCATATACATGGAAATATCTACACAGCTATCTCTTTACACATGGAAATAACTACACCGCTATCTGTGTGAACATAGAAATATCTACACCGCCATCTGTATGAACATGGAAATATCTGCACCGCCATCTGTATGAACATATAAATATCTACACCGCCATCAGTATAAAGATTTAGATATCTACACCGCTATCTGTATAAACATGGAAATATCTACACCGCTACCTGTATAAACATGGAAAATCAGCACCGCTATCTGTATGAACATGGAAATATCTACACCGCTATCTGTATGAACATGGAAATATCTACACCGCTATCTGTATGAACATGGAAATATCTACACCGCTATCTGAATGAACATGGAAATATCTACACCGCTATCTGTATGAACATGGAAATATCTACACCGCTGTCTGCATGAAAATGGAAATATCTACACAGCTATCTGCATATATATGGAAATATCTACACAGCTATCACTTTACACATGGAAATAACTACACCGCTATCTCTATAAACATGGAAATATCTACACCGCCATCTGTATGAACATGGAAATATCTGCACCGCCAACTGTATGAACAAAGAAATATCTACACCGCCATCTGTATTAAGAAGGAGATATCTACACCGCTATCTGTATAAACATGGAAATATCTCCACCGCTATCTGTATAAACATGGAAATATCTACACCGCTATCTGTATAAACATGGAAATATCTACACCGCTACCTGTATAAACATGGAAATATCAGCACCGCTATCAGTATGAACATGGAAATATCTACACCGCTATCTGTATGAACATGGAAATATCTACAACGCTATCTGTATGAACATGGAAATATCTTCACCGACATCTGTATGAACATGGATATGCCTACACAGCCATCTGGATGAAGATGGAAATATCTACACCGTGATCTGTATGAACATGGAAATATCTACACCGCTATCTGTGTAAACATGGATATGTCTACACAGCCATCTGGATGAACATGGAAATATCTACACCGCTATCTGTATGAACATGGATATAGCTACACCACTATCTGTATGAACATGGGAATATCAACACCACTATCTGTATGAACATGGAAATATGTACACCGCGATCTGTATGAACATGGAAATATCTTCACCGCCATCTGTATGAACATGGATATATCTACACAACCATGTAGATGAACATGGAAATATCTACACCGCTATCTGTATGAACATGGAAATATCTACACCGCTATCTGTGTAAATATGCATACCTCTTCACCGCTATCTGTATAAACATGGAAATAACTACACCGCTATCTGTATAAACATGGAAATATCTACACCGCTATCTGTTTGAACATGGAAATATCTAAACCGCTATCTGCATGAAATTGGAAATATCTGCTCCGCCATCTGTATGAACATATAAATATCTACTCCGCCATCTGTATTAAGATGGAGATATCTACACCGCTATCTGTATAAACTTGGAAATATCTACACCGTTATCTGTATAAACATGGAAATATCTACACCGCTATCTGTATAAACATGGAAATATCCACACCGCTACCTGTATTAACATGGAAATATAAGCACCGCTATCTGGATGAACATGGAAATATCTACACCGCTATCTGTACGAACATGGAAATATCTACACCGCTATCTGTATGAACATGGAAATAGCTGCACCGCTATCTGTATGAACATGGAAATATCTACAGCACTATCTGTATGAACATGGAAATATCTACACCGCTATCTGTATGAACATGGATATATCTACACAACCATCAGGATGAACATGGAAATATCTTCACCGCCATCTGTATGAACATGGATATATCTACACAACCATCTGGATGAACATGGAAATATCTACACCGCTATCGGTATGAACATGGAAATATCTACACCGCTATCTGTGTAAACATGCAAACATCTTCACCGCTATCTGTATAAACATGGAAATATCTACACCGCTATCTGTATGAACATGGAAATATCTACATCGCTATCTGTTTGAACATGGAAATATCTACACCGCTATCTGCAGGAAAATGGAAATATCTACACAGCTATCTGCATATACATGGAAATATCTACAAAGCTATCTCTTTACAAATGGAAATATCTACACCACTATCTGTATGAACATGGAAATATCTATACCGCTATCTGTATGAACATGGAATTATCTTCACCACCATCTGTGTGAACATGGATATGTCTACACTGCCATCTGGATGAACATGGAAATATCTACACCGCTATCTGTGTAAACATGCATACATTTTCACCACTATCTGTATAAACATGGAAATATCTACACCGCTATCTTTATGAACATGGAAATATCTACACCGCTATCTGTATGAACATGGAAATATCTACACCGCTATCTGTTTGAACATGGAAATATCTAAGCGGCTATCTGCATGAAAATGGAAATATCTACACTGCTATCTCCATATACATTGAAATATCTACACAGCTATCTCTTTGCGAATGGAAATAACTACACCGCTGTCTGTATGAACATGGAAATATCTTCACCGCCATCTGTATGAACATGGATATATCTACACAGCCATCTGGATAAACATGGAAATATCTACACCGCTATCTGTATAAACATGGAAATATCTACACCGCTATCTGTATGAACATGGAAATATCTACAACGCTACCTATATAAACATGGAAATATAAGCGCCGCTATCTGTATGAACATGGAAATATCTACACCGCTATCTGTACGAACATGGAAATATCTACACCGCTATCTGTATGAACATGGAAATAGCTGCACGGCTATCTGTATGAACATGGAAATATCTACACCACTATCTGTATGAACATGGAAATATCTGCACGGCCATCTGTATGAACATATAAATATCTACACCGCCATCTGTATTAAGATGGAGATATCTACATCGCTATCTGTATAAACCTGGAAATATCTACACCGCTATCTGTATAAACATGGAAATGTCTACACCGCTATTTGTATAAACTTGGAAATACCTACACCGCTACCTGTATAAACATGGAAATATCAGCACCGCTATCTGTATGAACATGGAAATATCAGCCCATCTATCTTTATGAACATGGAAATATCTACACCGCTATCTGTATGAACATGGAATTATCTTCACCGCCATCTGTATGAACATGGATATGTCTACACAGCCATCTGGATGAACATGGAAATATCTACACCGCTATCTGTATGAACATGGAAATAGCTAAACCGCTATCTGTATGAACATGTTAATATCTACATCGCTATCTGTATGAACATGGAAATATCTTCACCGCTATCTGTGTAAACATGCATACATCATCATCGCTATCTGTATAAACATGGAAATATCTACACCGCTATCTGTATAAACATGGAAATATCTACACCGCTACCTGTATAAACATGGAAATATAAGCACCGCTATCTGCGTGAAAATGGAAATATCTACACAGCTATCTACATGTACTTGGAAATATCTACACAGCTATCTCTTTACACATGCAAATATCTACACCGCTATCTGTATGAGCATGGAAATATCTACACCGCCATCTGTATGAACATGGAAATATCTGCACGGCCATCTGTATGAACATATAAATATCTACACCGCCATCTGTATTAAGATGGAGATATCTACACCGCTATCTGTATAAACATGGAAATATCTACACCGCTATCTGTGTAAACATGGAAATATCTACACCGCTACCTGTATAAACATGGAAATATCAGCACCGCTATCTGTATGAACATGGAAATATCAGCCCCTCTATCTGTATGAACATGGAAATATCTACACCACTATCTGTATGAACATGGAAATATCTACACTGCTATCTGTATGAGCATGGAAATATCTTCACCGCCATCTGTATGAACATGGATATATCTACACAGCCATCTGGATGAACATATAAATATCTACACCGCCAACTGTATTAAAATGGAGATAGCTACACCGCTATCTGTATAAACTTGGAAATATCTACACCGCTATCTGTATAAAAATGGAAATATCTACACCGCTATCTGTATGAACATGGAAATATCCACACCGCTACCTGTATAAACATGGAAATATCAGCACCGCTATCTGTATGTAAATGGAAATATCTACACCGCTATCTGTACCAAGATGGAAATATCTACACCGCTATCTGTATGAACATGGAAATAGCTACACAACTATCTGTATGAACATGGAAATATCTACACCGCTATCAGTTTGAACTTGGAAATATCTACACCGCTCTCAGCATGATAAAGTAAATATCTACACAGCTATCTGCATATACATGGAAATATCTACACAGCTATCTCTTTACACATGGAAATAACTACACCGCTATCACTATAAACATGGAAATATCTACAGCGCCATCTGTATGAACATGGAAATATCTGCACCGCCATCTGTATGAACATATAAATATCTACACCGCCATCTGTATTAAGAAGGAGATATCTACACCGTTATCTGTATAAACATGGAAATATCTACACCGCTATCTGTATAAACATGGAAATACCTACACCGCTATCTGTATAAACATGGAAATATCTACACCGCTACCTGTATAAACATGGAAATATCAGCACCGCTATATGTATGAACATGGAAATATCTACACCGCTATCTGTATGAACATGGAAATATCTTCACCGCCATCTGTATGAACATGGATATATCTACACAACCATCTGGATGAACATGGAAATATCTACACCGCTATCTGTATGAACATGGAAATATCTACACCGATTTCTGTGTAAACATGCATACATCTTCACCGCTATCTGTATAAACATGGAAATAACTACACCGCTATCTGTATGAACATGGAAATATCTACACCGCTATCTGTTTGAACATGGAAATATCTAAACCGCTATCTGCATGAAAATGGAAATATCTGCAGCACCATCTTTATGAACATATAAATATCTACACCGCCATCTGTATTAAGATGGAGATATCTACACCGCTATCTGTATAAACTTGGAAATATCTACAGCGCTATCTGTATAAACATGAAAATATCTACACCGCTATCTGTATAAACATGGAAATATCCACACTGCTACCTGTATAAACATGGAAATATAAGCACCGCTATCTGTATGAACATGGAAATATCTACACCGCTATCTGTACGAACATGGATATATCTACACTGCTATCTGTATGAACATGGAAATAGCTGCACCGCTATCTGTATGAACATGGAAATATCAACAGCACTATCTGTATGAACATGGAAATATCTACACTGCTATCTGTATGAACATGGATATATCTACACAGCCATCAGGATGAACATGGAAATATCTTCACCGCCATCTGTATGAACATGGATATATCTACACAACCATCTGGATGAACATGGAAATATCTACACCGCTATCTGTATGAACATGGAAATATCTACACCGCTATCTGTGTAAACATGCATACATCTTCACCGCTATCTGTATAAACATGGATATATCTACACCACTATCTGTATAAACATGGAAATATCTACACCGCTATCTGTTTGAACATGGAAATATCTAAACCGCTATCTGCCTGAAAATGGAAATATCTGCACCGCCATCTGTATGAACATATAAATATCTACACCGCCAACTGTATTAAGATGGAGATGTCTACACCGCTATCTGTATAAAGTTGGAAATATCTACACCGCTATCTGTATAAACATGGAAATATCTACACCGCTATCTGTATAAACATGGAAATATCTGCACTGCTACCTGTATAAACATGGAAATATCAACACCGCTATCTGTATGAACGTGGAAATATCTACACGGCTATCTGTACGAACATGGAAATACCTACACCGCTATCTGTATGAACATGGAAATAGCTACACCGCTATCTGTATGAACATGGAAATATCTACACCACTATCTGTATGAACATGGAAATATCTACACCGCTATCTCTATGAACATGGATATATCTACACAGCCATCTGGATGAACACGGAAATATCTACACCGTTATCTGTGTAAACATGCATACATCTTCACCGCTATCTGTATAAACCTGGAAATATCTACACCGCTATCTGTATAAACATGGAAATATCAGCACCGCTATCTGTATGAACATGGAAATAACTACACCGCTATCTGTACGAACATGGAAAAATCTACACCTCTATCTGTATGAACATGGAAATAGATACACCGCTATCTGTATGAACATGGAAATATCTTCACCGCTATCTGTGTAAACATGCATACATCTTCACCGCTATCTGTATAAACATGGAAATAACTACACCGCTATCTGTATGAACATGGAAATATCTACACCGCTATCTGTTTGAACATGGAAATATCTAAACCGCTATCTGCATGAAAATGGAAATATCTACACAGCTATCTGCATATATATGGAAATATCTACATAGCTATCTCTTTGCACATGGAAATAACTACACCGCTATCTGTATGAACAAGGAAATATCTACACCGCCATCTGTATGAACATGGAAATATCTGCACGGCCATCTGTATGAACATATAAATATCTACACTGCCATCTGTGTTAAGATGGAGATATCTACACCGCTATCTGTATAAACATGGAAATATCTACACCGCTATCTGTATAAACATGGAAATATCTACACCTCTACCTGTATAAACATGGAAATATAAGCACCGCTATCTGTATGAACAAGGAAATATCAGCCCCTCTATCTGTATGAACATGGAAATATCTACACCACTATCTGTATGAACATGGAAATATCTACACCGCTATCTGTATGAACATGGAAATAGCTGCACCGCATTCTGTATGTACATGGAAATATCTACAGCACTATCTGTATGAACACGGAAATATCTACACCGCTATCTCTTTACACATGGAAATAACTACACCACTATCTGTATGAACATGGAAATATCTACACCGCTATCTGTATGAACATGGAAGTATCTTCACCGCCATCTGTATGAACATGGATATGTCTACACAGCCATCTGGATGAACATGGAAATATCTACACCGACATCTGTACTAAGATGGAGTTATCTACACCGCTATCTGTATAAAATTGGAAATATCTACACCGCTATCTGTATAAAAATGGAAATATCTACACCGCTATCTGTATAAACATGGAAATATCCACACCGCTACCTGTATAAACATGGAAATATCAGCACCGCTATCTGTATGAACATGGAAATATCTACACCGCTATCTGTTTGAACATGGAAATATCTAAACCGCTATGTGTGTAAACATGCTTACATCTTCAAAGCTATCTATATAAACATGGAAATATCTACACCGCTATCTGTATGAACATGGAAATATCTACACCGCTACCTGTATAAACATGGAAATATCAGCACCACTATCTGTATGAACATGGAAATATCAACCCCTCTATCTGTATGAACATGGAAATATCTACACCACTATCTGTATGAACATGGAAATATCTACACCGCTATCTGTATGAACATGGAATTATCTCCACCACCATCTGTATGAACATGGATATGTCCACACAGCCATCTGGATGAACATGGAAATATGTACACCGCGATCTGTATGAACATGGAAATAGCTACACCGCTATCTGTATGAACATGGAAATATCTACACCGCTATCTGTTTGAACATGGAAATATCTTCACCGCTATCTGTGTAAACATGCATACATCTTCACCGCTATCTGTATAAACATGGAAATAACTACACCGCTATCTGTATGAACATGGAAATATCTACACCGCTATCTGTTTGAACATGGAAATATCTAAACCGCTATCTGCATGAAAATGGAAATATCTACACAGCTATCTGCATATATATGGAAATATCTACATAGCTATCTCTTTGCACATGGAAATAACTACACCGCTATCTGTATGAACAAGGAAATATCTACACCGCCATCTGTATGAACATGGAAATATCTGCACGGCCATCTGTATGAACATATAAATATCTACACTGCCATCTGTGTTAAGATGGAGATATCTACACCGCTATCTGTATAAACATGGAAATATCTACACCGCTAGCTGTATAAACATGGAAATATCTACATCTCTACCTGTATAAACATGGAAATATAAGCACCGCTATCTGTATGAACATGGAAATATCAGCCCCTCTATCTGTATGAACATTGAAATATCTACACCACTATCTGTATGAACATGGAAATATCTACACCGCTATCTGTATGAACATGGAAATAGCTACACCGCATTCTGTATGAACATGGAAATATCTACAGCACTATCTGTATGAACACGGAAATATCTACACCGCTATCTCTTTACACATGGAAATAACTACACCACTATCTGTATGAACATGGAAATATCTACACCGCTATCTGTATGAACATGGAAGTATCTTCACCGCCATCTGTATGAACATGGATATGTCTACACAGCCATCTGGATGAACATGGAAATATCTACACCGACATCTGTACTAAGATGGAGTTATCTACACCGCTATCTGTATAAACTTGGAAATATCAGCACCGCTATCTGTATGAACATGGAAATATCTAAACCGCTATCTCCATGAACATGGAAATATCTACACCGCTATCTGTATGAACATGGAAATAGCTACACCGCTATCTGTATGAGCATGGAAATATAAACACCACTATCTGTATGAACATGGAAATATCTACACAGCTATCTGTATGAACATGGATATATCTACACAGCCATCTGGATGAACATGGAAATATCTACACCGCTATATGTATGAACCTGGAAATATCTACACCGCTATCTGTGTAAACATGCATACATCTTCACCGCTATCTGTATAAACATGGAAATATCTACACCGCTATCTGTATGAACATGGAAATAGCTACACCGCTATCTGTATGAACATGGAAATATCTACACCGCTATCTGTATGAACATGGATATATCTACACAGCCATCTGGATGAACATGGAAATATCTACACCGCTATCTGTGTAAACATGCATACATCTTCACTGCTATCTGTACGAACATGGAAATATCTACACCGCTATCTGTATGAACATGGAAATATCTACACCGCTATCTGTATGAACATGGATATATCTACACCGCTATCTGTTTGAACATGGAAATATCTACACCGCTATCTGCATGAAAATGGAAATATCTACACTGCTATCTGCATATACATGGAAATATCTACACAGCTATCTCTTTACACATGGAAATAACTACACCGCTATCTGTATGAACATGGAAATATCTACACCGCCATCTGTATGAACATGGAAATATCTTCACCGCCATCTGTATGAACATATAAATATTTACACCGCCATCTGTATTAAGAAGGAGATATCCACACCGCCATCTGTATGAACATGGAAATATATACACCGCTATCAGTATAAACATGGAAATATCTACACCGCTATCTGTATAAACATGGAAATATCTACACCGCTACCTGTATAAACATGGAAATATTAGCACCGCTATCAGTATGAACATGGAAATATCTACACCGCTATCTGTATGAACTTGGAAATATCTACACCGCTATCTGTATGAGCATGGAAATATCTTCGCCATCTGTATGAACATGGATATATCTACACAGCCATTTATATAAACATGGAAATATCTATACCGCAATCTGTATGAACATGGAAATATCTTCACCGCAATCTGTATGAACACGGATATGTCTACACAGCCATCTGGATGAACATGGAAATAGCTACACCGCTATCTGTATGAGCAAGGAAATATCTACACCACTATCTGTATGAACATGGAAAAATCTACACAGCTATCTGTATGAACATGGAAATATCTACACCGCAATCTGTATGAACATGGAAATATCTACACCGCTATCTGTTTGAACAAGGGAATATCTACAATGCTATCTGCATGAAAATGGAAATATCTACACTGCTATCTGCATATACATGGAAATATCTACACAGATATCTCTTTACACATGGAAATAACTACACCGCTATCTGCATGAACATGGGAATATCTGCACCGCCATCTGTATGAACATATAAATATCTACACCGCCATCTGTATTAAGATGGAGATATCTACACCGCTATCTGTATAAACATGGAAATATCTACACCGCTATCAGTATAAACATGGAAATATCTACACCGCTATCTGTATAAACATGGAAATATCTACACCGCTATCTGTATGAACATGGAAATATCTACACCGCTATCTGTATGAACATGGAAATAGCTAAACCGCTATCTGTATGAACATGGAAATATCTGCACCGCTATCTGTATGAACATGGAAATCTCTACACCGCTATCTGTATGAACATGGAAATATCTTCACCGCCATCTGTATGAACATGGATATATCTACACAGCCATCTGGATAAACATGGAAATATCTACACCGCTATCTTTATGAACATGGATATAGCTACACCGCTATCTGTATGATCATGGAAATATCTACACCGCTATCTGTATGAACATGGAAATATCTACACCGCTATCTATATGAAGATGGAAATATCTTCACCGCAATCTGTATGAACATGGATATATCTACAGAGCCATCTGGAAGAACATGGAAATATCTACACCGCTATCTGAATGAACGTGGAAATAACTACACCGCTATCTATATGAACATGGAAATATCTTCACCGCCTTCTGTATTAACATGGATATGTCTACACAGCCATCTGGATGAACATGGAAATATCTACACCGCGTTCTGTATGAACATGGAAATATCTACACCGCTATCTGTGTAAACATGCTTACATCTTCACCGCTATCTGTATAAACATGGAAATATCTACACCGCTATCTGTATGAACATGGAAATATCTACACCGCTATCTGTTTGAACATGGAAATATCTAAACCGTTATCTGCATGAAAATAGATATATCTACACAGCTATCAGCATATACATGGAAATATCTACAAAGCTATCTCTATATACATGGAAATAACTACACCGCTATCTCTATAAACATGGAAATATCTACACCGCCATCTGTATGAATATGGAAATAACTGCACCGCCATCTGTATGAACATATAAATATCTACACCGCCATCTGTATTAAGATGGAGATATCTTCACCGCTATCTGTATAAAGTTGGAAATATCAGCACCGCTATCTGTATGAACATGGAAATATCTAAACCGCTATCTCCATGAACATGGAAATATCTACACCGCTATCTGTATGAACATGGAAATAGCTACACCGCTATCTGTATGAGCATGGAAATATCTACACCACTATCTGTATGAACATGGAAATATCTACACAGCTATCTGTATGAACATGGATATATCTACACAGCCATCTGGATGAACATGGAAATATCTACACCGCTATATGTATGAACCTGGAAATATCTACACCGCTATCTGTGTAAACATGCATACATCTTCACCGCTATCTGTATAAACGTGGAAATATCTACACCACTATCTGTAAGAACATGGAAATAGCTGCACCGCTATCTGTATGAACATGGAAATATCTACACCGCTATCTGTATGAACATGGATATATCTACACAGCCATCTGGATGAACATGGAAATATCTACACCGCTATCTGTGTAAACATGCATGCATCTTCACTGCTATCTGTACGAACATGGAAATATCTACACCGCAATCTGTATGAACATGGAAATATCTACACCGCTATCTGTATGAACATGGATATATCTAAACCGCTATCTGTTTGAACATGGAAATATCTACACCGCTATCTGCATGAAAATGGAAATATCTACACTGCTATCTGCATATACATGGAAATATCTACACAGCTATCTCTTTACACATGGAAATAACTACACCGCTATCTGTATGAACATGGAAATATCTACACCGCCATCTGTACGAACATGGAAATATCTGCACCGCCATCTGAATGAACATATGAATATTTACACCGCCATCTGTTTTAAGAAGGAGATATCTACACCGCTATCTGTATAAACATGGAAATATCTACACCGCTATCTGTATAAACATGGAAATATCTACACCGCTATCTGTATAAACACGGAAATATCCACACCGCTACCTGTATAAACATGGAAATATCAGCACCGCTATCAGTATGAACATTGAAATATCTACACCGCTATCTGTATGAACATGGAAATATCTTTGCCATCTGTATGAACATGGATATATCTACACAGCCATCTATATGAACATGGAAATATCTACACCGCTATCTGTATGAACATGGAAATATCTTCACCGCCATCTGTATGAACATGGATATGTCTACACAGCCATCTGGATGAACATGGAAATAGCTACACCGCTATCTGTATGAGCATGGAAATATCTACACCACTATCTGGATGAACATGGAAAAATCTACACAGCTATCTGTATGAACATGGAAATATCTACACCGCTATCTGTATGAACATGGAAATATCTACACCGCTCTCTGTTTGAACATGGAAATATCTACACCGCTATCTGCATGAAAATGGAAATACCTACACTACTATCTGCATATACATGGAAATATCTACACAGCTATCTCTTTACACATGGAAATAACTACACCGCTATCTGTGTGAACATAGAAATATCTACACCGCCATCTGTATGAACATGGAAATATCTGCACCGCCATCTGTATGAACATATAAATATCTACACCGCCATCAGTATAAAGATTTAGATATCTACACCGCTATCTGTATAAACATGGAAATATCTACACCGCTACCTGTATAAACATGGAAAATCAGCACCGCTATCTGTATGAACATGGAAATATCTACACCGCTATCTGTATGAACATGGAAATATCTACACCGCTATCTGTATGAACATGGAAATATCTACACCGCTATCTGAATGAACATGGAAATATCTACACCGCTATCTGTATGAACATGGAAATATCTACACCGCTGTCTGCATGAAAATGGAAATATCTACACAGCTATCTGCATATATATGGAAATATCTACACAGCTATCACTTTACACATGGAAATAACTACACCGCTATCTCTATAAACATGGAAATATCTACACCGCCATCTGTATGAACATGGAAATATCTGCACCGCCAACTGTATGAACATATAAATATCTACACCGCCATCTGTATTAAGAAGGAGATATCTACACCGCTATCTGTATAAACATGGAAATATCTCCACCGCTATCTGTATAAACATGGAAATATCTACACCGCTATCTGTATAAACATGGAAATATCTACACCGCTACCTGTATAAACATGGAAATATCAGCACCGCTATCAGTATGAACATGGAAATATCTACACCGCTATCTGTATGAACATGGAAATATCTACAACGCTATCTGTATGAACATGGAAATATCTTCACAGCCATCTGTATGAACATGGATATGCCTACACAGCCATCTGGATGAAGATGGAAATATCTACACCGTGATCTGTATGAACATGGAAATATCTACACCGCTATCTGTGTAAACATGGATATGTCTACACAGCCATCTGGATGAACATGGAAATATCTACACCGCTATCTGTATGAACATGGATATAGCTACACCACTATCTGTATGAACATGGGAATATCAACACCACTATCTGTATGAACATGGAAATATGTACACCGCGATCTGTATGAACATGGAAATATCTTCACCGCCATCTGTATGAACATGGATATATCTACACAACCATGTAGATGAACATGGAAATATCAACACCGCTATCTGTATGAACATGGAAATATCTACACCGCTATCTGTGTAAATATGCATACCTCTTCACCGCTATCTGTATAAACATGGAAATAACTACACCGCTATCTGTATAAACATGGAAATATCTACACCGCTATCTGTTTGAACATGGAAATATCTAAACCGCTATCTGCATGAAATTGGAAATATCTGCTCCGCCATCTGTATGAACATATAAATATCTACTCCGCCATCTGTATTAAGATGGAGATATCTACAACGCTATCTGTATAAACTTGGAAATATCTACACCGTTATCTGTATAAACATGGAAATATCTACACCGCTATCTGTATAAACATGGAAATATCCACACCGCTACCTGTATTAACATGGAAATATAAGCACCGCTATCTGGATGAACATGGAAATATCTACACCGCTATCTGTACGAACATGGAAATATCTACACCGCTATCTGTATGAACATGGAAATAGCTGCACCGCTATCTGTATGAACATGGAAATATCTACAGCACTATCTGTATGAACATGGAAATATCTACACCGCTATCTGTATGAACATGGATATATCTACACAACCATCAGGATGAACATGGAAATATCTTCACCGCCATCTGTATGAACATGGATATATCTACACAACCATCTGGATGAACATGGAAATATCTACACCGCTATCGGTATGAACATGGAAATATCTACACCGCTATCTGTGTAAACATGCAAACATCTTCACCGCTATCTGTATAAACATGGAAATATCTACACCGCTATCTGTATGAACATGGAAATATCTACATCGCTATCTGTTTGAACATGGAAATATCTACACCGCTATCTGCAGGAAAATGGAAATATCTACACAGCTATCTGCATATACATGGAAATATCTACAAAGCTATCTCTTTACAAATGGAAATATCTACACCACTATCTGTATGAACATGGAAATATCTATACCGCTATCTGTATGAACATGGAATTATCTTCACCACCATCTGTGTGAACATGGATATGTCTACACTGCCATCTGGATGAACATGGAAATATCTACACCGCTATCTGTGTAAACATGCATACATTTTCACCGCTATCTGTATAAACATGGAAATATCTACACCGCTATCTTTATGAACATGGAAATATCTACACCGCTATCTGTATGAACATGGAAATATCTACACCGCTATCTGTTTGAACATGGAAATATCTAAGCGGCTATCTGCATGAAAATGGAAATATCTACACTGCTATCTCCATATACATTGAAATATCTACACAGCTATCTCTTTGCGAATGGAAATAACTACACCGCTGTCTGTATGAACATGGAAATATCTTCACCGCCATCTGTATGAACATGGATATATCTACACAGCCATCTGGATAAACATGGAAATATCTACACCGCTATCTGTATAAACATGGAAATATCTACACCGCTATCTGTATGAACATGGAAATATCTACAACGCTACCTATATAAACATGGAAATATAAGCGCCGCTATCTGTATGAACATGGAAATATCTACACCGCTATCTGTACGAACATGGAAATATCTACACCGCTATCTGTATGAACATGGAAATAGCTGCACGGCTATCTGTATGAACATGGAAATATCTACACCACTATCTGTATGAACATGGAAATATCTGCACGGCCATCTGTATGAACATATAAATATCTACACCGCCATCTGTATTAAGATGGAGATATCTACATCGCTATCTGTATAAACCTGGAAATATCTACACCGCTATCTGTATAAACATGGAAATGTCTACACCGCTATTTGTATAAACTTGGAAATACCTACACCGCTACCTGTATAAACATGGAAATATCAGCACCGCTATCTGTATGAACATGGAAATATCAGCCCATCTATCTTTATGAACATGGAAATATCTACACCACTATCTGTATGAACATGGAAATATCTACACCGCTATGTGTATGAACATGGAAATATCTTCACCGCCATCTGTATGAACATGGATATATCTACACAGCCATCTGGATGAACATGGAATTATCTACACCGCTATCTGTTTGAACATGGAAATATCTACACCGCTATCTGCATGAAAATGGAAATATCTACAGAGCTATCTGCATATACATGGAAATATCTACAAAGCTATCTCTTTACACATGGAAATAACTACACCACTATCTCTATGAACATGGAAATATCTACACCGCCATCTGTATGAACATGGATATATCTGCACCGCCATCTGTATGAACATATAAATATCTACACCGCCATCTGTATTAAGATGGAGATATCTACACCGCTATCTGTATAAACCTGGAAATATCTACACCGCTATGTGTATAAACATGGAAATATCTACACCGTAACCTGTATAAACATGGAAATATAAGCACCGCTATCTGTATGAACATGGAAATATCTACACCGCTATCTGTACGGACTTGGAAATATCTACACCGCTATCTGTATGAACATGGAAATAGCTGCACCGCTATCTGTATGAACATGGAAATATCTACATCACTATCTGTATGAACATGGAAATATCTTCCCCGCTATCTGTATGAACATGGATATATCTACACAGCCATCTGTATGAACATGGATATATCTACACCGCTATCTGTATGAACATGTAAATTTCTACACCGCTCTCTGTGTAAACATGCGTACATCTTCACCGCTATCTGTATAAACATGGATATATCTACACAGCCATACGGATGAACATGGAAATATCTATACTGCTATCTGCATATACATGGAAATATCTACAAAGCTATCTCTTTACACATGGAAATAACTACACCAATATCTCTATAAACATGGAAATATCTACACCGCCATCTGTATGAACTTGGAAATATCTGCAACGGCATCTGTATGAACATATAAATATCTACACCGCCATCTGTATAAAGATGGAGATATCTACACCGCTATCTGCATAAACTTGGAAATATCTACACCGCTATCTGTATAAACATGGAAATATCTACACTGCTATCTGTATAAACATGGAAATATCTACACCGCTACCTGAATAAACATGGAAATATAAGCACCGCTATCTGCGTGAAAATGGAAATATCTACACAGCTATCTACATGTACTTGGAAATATCTACACAGCTATCTCTTTACACATGCAAATATCTACACCGCTATCAGTATGAGCATGGAAATATCTACACCGCCATCTGTATGAACATGGAAATATCTGCACGGCCATCTGTATGAACATATAAATATCTACACCGCCATCTGTATTAAGATGGAGATATCTACACCGCTATCTGTATAAACATGGAAATATCTACACCGCTATCTGTGTAAACATGGAAATAGCTACACTGCTACCTGTATAAACATGGAAATATACGCACCGCTATCTGTATGAACATGGAAATATCTACACCGCTATCTGTATGAACATGGAAATAGGTACACCACTATCTGTATGAACATGGAAATATCTACACCCCTATCTGTATGAACAAGGAAATATCTACACCGCTATCTGTATGAACATGGAAATATCTTCACCGCCATCTGTATGAACATGGATATATCTACACAACCATCTGGATGAACTTGGAAATATCTACACCGCTATCTGTATAAACATGGAAATATCTACACTGCTATCTGTATAAACATGGAAATATTTACACCGCTCCCTGTATAAACATGGAAATATAAGCACCGCTATCTGTATGAACATGGAAATATCTACACCGCTATCTGTACGAACATGGAAATATCTACACCGCTATCTGTATGAGCAAGGAAATAGCTACACCGCTATCTGTATGAACATGGAAATATCTACAGCACTATCTGTATGAACATGGAAATATCTACACCGCTATCTGAATGAACATGGATATATCTACACAGCCATCTGGATGTACATGGAAATATCTACACCGCTATCTGTATGAACATGGAAATGTCTACACCGCTATCTGTGTAAACATGCATACATCTTCACCGCTATCTGTATAAACATGGAAATAACTACACCACTATCTGTATGAACATGGAAATATCTACACCGCTATCTGTTTGAACATTGAAATATCTAAACAGCTATCTGCATGAAAATGGAAATATCTACACAGCTATCTGCATGTACCTGGTAATATCTACACAGCTATCTCTTTACACATGGAAATAACTACACCGCTATCTGTATGAACATGGAAATATCTACACCGACATTTGTATGAACATGGAAATATCTGCATGGCCATCTGTATGAACATATAAATATCTACACCACCATCTGTATAAAGATGGAGATATCTACACCGCTATCTGTATAAACATGGAAATATCTACACCGCTATCTGTATAAACATGGAAATATCTACACCCCTGTCTTTATAAACATGGAAATATCTACTCCGCTACCTGTATAAACATGGAAATATCAGCACCGCTATCAGTATTAACATGGAAATATCAGCCCCTCTATCTGAATGAACATGGAAATATCTACACCACTATTTGTGTAAACATGGAAATATCTACACTGCTATCTGTATGAGCATGGAAATATCTTCACCGCCATCTGTATGAACATGGATATACCTACGCAGCCATCTGGATGAACATGGAATAATCTACACCGCTAACTGTATGAACATGGAAATATCTTCACCGCAATCTGTATGAACATGGATATATCTACACAGCCACATGGATGAACATGGAAATATCTACACCGCTATCTGCATAAACATGGAAATAGCTACACCGCTATCTGTATGAACATGGAAATAGCTACACCGCCATCTGTTTGAACATGGAAATATCTGCACCGCCATCTGTATGAACATATTAATATCTACACCGCCATCTGTATTAAGATGGAGATATCTACACCGCTATCTGTATAAACTTGGAAATATCTACACCGCTATCTGTATAAACATGGAAATATCTAAACCGCTATCTGTATGAACATGGAAATATCTACACCGCTATCTGTATGAACATGGAAATATCTACACCGCTATCTGTTTGAACATGGAAATATCTACACCGCTATCTGCATGAAAAGGGAAATATCTGCACTGCTATCTGCATATACATTTAAATATCTACAGAGGTATCTCTTTACACATGGAAATAACTACACCGCTATCTGTATGAACATGGAAATATCTACACCGCCATCTGTATGAACATGGAAATATCTGCACGGCCATCTGTATGAACATATAAATACCTACACCGCCATCAGCATTAAGATGGAGATATCTACACCGCTACCTGTATAAACAAGGAAATATCTACACCGCTATCTGTATGAACATGGAAATATCTACACCACTACCTGTATAAACATGGAAATATCAGCACCGCTATCTGTATGAACATGGAAATATCAGCCCCTCTATCTGTATGAACATGGAAATATCTACACCACTATCTGTATGAACATGGAAATATCCACACCGCTATCTGTATGAACATGGAATTATCTTCACCGCCATCTGTATGAACATGGATATGTCTACACAGCCATCTGGATGAACATGGAAATATCTACACCGCTATCTGTATGAACATGGAAATAGCTAAACCGCTATCTGTATGAACATGTTAATATCTACATCGCTATCTGTATGAACATGGAAATATCTTCACCGCTATCTGTGTAAACATGCATACATCATCATCGCTATCTGTATAAACATGGAAATATCTACACCGCTATCTGTATAAACATGGAAATATCTACACCGCTACCTGTATAAACATGGAAATATAAGCACCGCTATCTGCGTGAAAATGGAAATATCTACACAGCTATCTACATGTACTTGGAAATATCTACACAGCTATCTCTTTACACATGCAAATATCTACACCGCTATCTGTATGAGCATGGAAATATCTACACCGCCATCTGTATGAACATGGAAATATCTGCACGGCCATCTGTATGAACATATAAATATCTACACCGCCATCTGTATTAAGATGGAGATATCTACACCGCTATCTGTATAAACATGGAAATATCTACACCGCTATCTGTGTAAACATGGAAATATCTACACCGCTACCTGTATAAACATGGAAATATCAGCACCGCTATCTGTATGAACATGGAAATATCAGCCCCTCTATCTGTATGAACATGGAAATATCTACACCACTATCTGTATGAACATGGAAATATCTACACTGCTATCTGTATGAGCATGGAAATATCTTCACCGCCATCTGTATGAACATGGATATATCTACACAGCCATCTGGATGAACATATAAATATCTACACCGCCAACTGTATTAAAATGGAGATAGCTACACCGCTATCTGTATAAACTTGGAAATATCTACACCGCTATCTGTATAAAAATGGAAATATCTACACCGCTATCTGTATGAACATGGAAATATCCACACCGCTACCTGTATAAACATGGAAATATCAGCACCGCTATCTGTATGTAAATGGAAATATCTACACCGCTATCTATACCAAGATGGAAATATCTACACCGCTATCTGTATGAACATGGAAATAGCTACACAACTATCTGTATGAACATGGAAATATCTACACCGCTATCAGTTTGAACTTGGAAATATCTACACCGCTCTCAGCATGATAAAGTAAATATCTACACAGCTATCTGCATATACATGCAAATATCTACACAGCTATCTCTTTACACATGGAAATAACTACACCGCTATCACTATAAACATGGAAATATCTACACCGCCATCTATATGAACATGGAAATATCTGCACTGACATCTGTAAAAACATATGAATATCTACACCGCCATGTGTATTAAGATGGGGATAACTTCACCGCTATCTGTATAAACTTGGAAATATCTACACCGCTATCTGTATAAACCTGGAAATATCTACACCGCTATCTGTATAAACATGGAAATATCTTCACCGCTATCTGTATGAACATGGAAATATCTTCACCGCCATCTGTATGAACATGGAAATATCTACACCGCTATCTGTATAAACATGGAAATATCAGCACCGCTATATGTATGAACATGGAAATATCTACACCGCTATCTGTATGAACATGGAAATATCTTCACCGCCATCTGTATGAACATGGATATATCTACACAACCATCTGGATGAACATGGAAATATCTACACCGCTATCTGTATGAACATGGAAATATCTACACCGATTTCTGTGTAAACATGCATACATCTTCACCGCTATCTGTATAAACATGGAAATAACTACACCGCTATCTGTATGAACATGGAAATATCTACACCGCTATCTGTTTGAACATGGAAATATCTAAACCGCTATCTGCATGAAAATGGAAATATCTGCAGCACCATCTTTATGAACATATAAATATCTACACCGCCATCTGTATTAAGATGGAGATATCTACACCGCTATCTGTATAAACTTGGAAATATCTACAGCGCTATCTGTATAAACATGAAAATATCTACACCGCTATCTGTATAAACATGGAAATATCCACACTGCTACCTGTATAAACATGGAAATATAAGCACCGCTATCTGTATGAACATGGAAATATCTACACCGCTATCTGTACGAACATGGATATATCTACACTGCTATCTGTATGAACATGGAAATAGCTGCACCGCTATCTGTATGAACATGGAAATATCAACAGCACTATCTGTATGAACATGGAAATATCTACACTGCTATCTGTATGAACATGGATATATCTACACAGCCATCAGGATGAACATGGAAATATCTTCACCGCCATCTGTATGAACATGGATATATCTACACAACCATCTGGATGAACATGGAAATATCTACACCGCTATCTGTATGAACATGGAAATATCTACACCGCTATCTGTGTAAACATGCATACATCTTCACCGCTATCTGTATAAACATGGATATATCTACACCACTATCTGTATAAACATGGAAATATCTACACCGCTATCTGTTTGAACATGGAAATATCTAAACCGCTATCTGCCTGAAAATGGAAATATCTGCACCGCCATCTGTATGAACATATAAATATCTACACCGCCAACTGTATTAAGATGGAGATGTCTACACCGCTATCTGTATAAAGTTGGAAATATCTACACCGCTATCTGTATAAACATGGAAATATCTACACCGCTATCTGTATAAACATGGAAATATCTGCACTGCTACCTGTATAAACATGGAAATATCAACACCGCTATCTGTATGAACGTGGAAATATCTACACGGCTATCTGTACGAACATGGAAATACCTACACCGCTATCTGTATGATCATGGAAATAGCTACACCGCTATCTGTATGAACATGGAAATATCTACACCACTATCTGTATGAACATGGAAATATCTACACCGCTATCTCTATGAACATGGATATATCTACACAGCCATCTGGATGAACACGGAAATATCTACACCGTTATCTGTGTAAACATGCATACATCTTCACCGCTATCTGTATAAACCTGGAAATATCTACACCGCTATCTGTATAAACATGGAAATATCAGCACCGCTATCTGTATGAACATGGAAATAACTACACCGCTATCTGTACGAACATGGAAAAATCTACACCTCTATCTGTATGAACATGGAAATAGATACACCGCTATCTGTATGAACATGGAAATATCTTCACCGCTATCTGTGTAAACATGCATACATCTTCACCGCTATCTGTATAAACATGGAAATAACTACACCGCTATCTGTATGAACATGGAAATATCTACACCGCTATCTGTTTGAACATGGAAATATCTAAACCGCTATCTGCATGAAAATGGAAATATCTACACAGCTATCTGCATATATATGGAAATATCTACATAGCTATCTCTTTGCACATGGAAATAACTACACCGCTATCTGTATGAACAAGGAAATATCTACACCGCCATCTGTATGAACATGGAAATATCTGCACGGCCATCTGTATGAACATATAAATATCTACACTGCCATCTGTGTTAAGATGGAGATATCTACACCGCTATCTGTATAAACATGGAAATATCTACACCGCTATCTGTATAAACATGGAAATATCTACACCTCTACCTGTATAAACATGGAAATATAAGCACCGCTATCTGTATGAACAAGGAAATATCAGCCCCTCTATCTGTATGAACATGGAAATATCTACACCACTATCTGTATGAACATGGAAATATCTACACCGCTATCTGTATGAACATGGAAATAGCTGCACCGCATTCTGTATGTACATGGAAATATCTACAGCACTATCTGTATGAACACGGAAATATCTACACCGCTATCTCTTTACACATGGAAATAACTACACCACTATCTGTATGAACATGGAAATATCTACACCGCTATCTGTATGAACATGGAAGTATCTTCACCGCCATCTGTATGAACATGGATATGTCTACACAGCCATCTGGATGAACATGGAAATATCTACACCGACATCTGTACTAAGATGGAGTTATCTACACCGCTATCTGTATAAAATTGGAAATATCTACACCGCTATCTGTATAAAAATGGAAATATCTACACCGCTATCTGTATAAACATGGAAATATCCACACCGCTACCTGTATAAACATGGAAATATCAGCACCGCTATCTGTATGAACATGGAAATATCTACACCGCTATCTGTTTGAACATGGAAATATCTAAACCGCTATGTGTGTAAACATGCTTACATCTTCAAAGCTATCTATATAAACATGGAAATATCTACACCGCTATCTGTATGAACATGGAAATATCTACACCGCTACCTGTATAAACATGGAAATATCAGCACCACTATCTGTATGAACATGGAAATATCAACCCCTCTATCTGTATGAACATGGAAATATCTACACCACTATCTGTATGAACATGGAAATATCTACACCGCTATCTGTATGAACATGGAATTATCTCCACCGCCATCTGTATGAACATGGATATGTCCACACAGCCATCTGGATGAACATGGAAATATGTACACCGCTATCTGTATGAACATGGAAATAGCTACACCGCTATCTGTATGAACATGGAAATATCTACACCGCTATCTGTTTGAACATGGAAATATCTTCACCGCTATCTGTGTAAACATGCATACATCTTCACCGCTATCTGTATAAACATGGAAATAACTACACCGCTATCTGTATGAACATGGAAATATCTACACCGCTATCTGTTTGAACATGGAAATATCTAAACCGCTATCTGCATGAAAATGGAAATATCTACACAGCTATCTGCATATATATGGAAATATCTACATAGCTATCTCTTTGCACATGGAAATAACTACACCGCTATCTGTATGAACAAGGAAATATCTACACCGCCATCTGTATGAACATGGAAATATCTGCACGGCCATCTGTATGAACATATAAATATCTACACTGCCATCTGTGTTAAGATGGAGATATCTACACCGCTATCTGTATAAACATGGAAATATCTACACCGCTAGCTGTATAAACATGGAAATATCTACACCTCTACCTGTATAAACATGGAAATATAAGCACCGCTATCTGTATGAACATGGAAATATCAGCCCCTCTATCTGTATGAACATTGAAATATCTACACCACTATCTGTATGAACATGGAAATATCTACACCGCTATCTGTATGAACATGGAAATAGCTACACCGCATTCTGTATGAACATGGAAATATCTACAGCACTATCTGTATGAACACGGAAATATCTACACCGCTATCTCTTTACACATGGAAATAACTACACCACTATCTGTATGAACATGGAAATATCTACACCGCTATCTGTATGAACATGGAAGTATCTTCACCGCCATCTGTATGAACATGGATATGTCTACACAGCCATCTGGATGAACATGGAAATATCTACACCGACATCTGTACTAAGATGGAGTTATCTACACCGCTATCTGTATAAAATTGGAAATATCTACACCGCTATCTGTATAAAAATGGAAATATCTACACCGCTATCTGTATAAACATGGAAATATCCACACCGCTACCTGTATAAACATGGAAATATCAGCACCGCTATCTGTATGAACATGGAAATATCTACACCGCTAACTGTTTGAACATGGAATTATCTAAACCGCTATCAGTGTAAACATGCATACATCTTCAAAGCTATCTATATAAACATGGAAATATCTACACCGCTATCTGTATGAACATGGAAATATCTACACCGCTACCTGTATAAACATGGAAATATCAGCACCACTATCTGTATGAACATGGAAATATCAACCCCTCTATCTGTATGAACATGGAAATATCTACACCACTATCTGTATGAACATGGAAATATCTACACCGCTATCTGTATGAACATGGAATTATCTCCACCGCCATCTGTATGAACATGGATATGTCCACACAGCCATCTGGATGAACACGGAAATATGTACACCGCTATCTGTATGAACATGGAAATAGCTACACCGCTATCTGTATGAACATGGAAGTATCTTCACCGCCATCTGTATGAACATGGGTATATCTACACAGCCATCTGGATGAACATGGAAATATCAACACCGCTATCTGCATGAACATGGAAATATCTACACCGCTATCTGTATGAACATGGAAATATCTACACCAATATCTGTATGAACATGGAAATATCTACACCGCTATCTGTACGAACATGGAAATATCTTCACCGCCATCTGGATGAACATGGATATATCTACACAGCCATCTGGATGAACATGGAAATATCTACACCGCTATCTGTATGAACATGGAAATATCTACACCGCTATCTGTGTAAACATGCAAACATCTTCACCGCTATCTGTATAAACATGGAAATATCTACACCACTATCTGCATGAACATGGAAATATCTACACCGCTATCTGTTTGAACATGGAAATATCTACACCACTATCTGCATGAAAATGGATATATCTACACAGCTATCTGCATATACATGGAAATATCTACAAAGCTATCTCTTTACACATGGAAATAACTACACCACTATCTCTATAAACATGGAAATATCTACACCGCCATCTGTATGAACATGGAAATATCTGCACGGCCATCTGTATGAACATATAAATACCTACACCACCATCAGCATTAAGATGGAGATATCTACACCGCTACCTGTATAAACATGGAAATATCTACACCGCTATCTGTATGAACATGGAAATATCTACACCGCTACCTGTATAAACATGGAAATATCAGCACCGCTATCTGTATGAACATGGAAATATCAGCCCCTCTATCTGTATGAACATGGAAATATCTACACCACTATCTGTATGAACATGGAAATATCTACACCGCTATCTGTATGAACATGGAATTATCCTCACCGCCATCTGTATGAACATGGATATGTCTACACAGCCATCTGGATGAACATGGAAATATCTACACCGCTATCTGTATGAACATGGAAACAGCTAAACCTCTATCTGTATGAACATGTTAATATCTACACCGCTATCTGTATGAAAATGGAAATATCTTCACCGCTATCTGTGTAAACATGCATACATCATCATCGCTATCTGTATAAACATGGAAATAACTACACCGCTATCTGTTTGAACATGGAAATATCTAAACCGCTATCTGCATGAAAATGGAAATATCTACACAGCTATCTGCATATACATGGAAATATCTACACAGCTATCTCTTTACACATGGAAATAACTACACCGCTATCTGTATGAACATGGAAATATCTACACCGGCATCTGTATGAACGTGGAAATATCTGGACGGCCATTTGTATGAACATATAAATATCTACACCGCCATCTGTATAAACATGGAAATATCTACACCGCTATCTGTATAAACATGGAAATATCTACACCGCTATCTTTATAAACATGGAAATATCTACACCGCTACCTGTATAAACATGGAAATATCAGCACCGCTATCTGTATGAACATGGAAATATCAGCCCCTCTATCTGTATGAACATGGAAATATCTACACCACTATCTGTATGAACATGGAAATATCTACACTGCTATCTGTATGAGCATGGAAATATCTTCACCGCCATCTGTATGAACATGGATATATCTACACAGCCATCTGGATGAACATATAAATATCTACACCGCCAACTGTATTAAAATGGAGATATCTACACCGCTATCTGTATAAACTTGGAAATATCTAAACCGCTATCTCCATGAACATGGAAATATCTACACCGCTATCTGTATGAACATGGAAATAGCTACACCGCTATCTGTATGAGCATGGAAATATAAACACCAATATCTGTATGAACATGGAAATATCTACACAGTTATCTGTATGAACATGGATATATCTACACAGCCATCTGGATGAACATGGAAATATCTACACCGCTATATGTATGAACCTGGAAATATCTACACCGCTATCTGTGTAAACATGCATACATCTTCACAGCTATCTGTATAAACATGGAAATATCTACACCGCTATCTGTATGAACATGGAAATAGCTACACCGCTATCTGTATGAACATGGAAATATCTACACCGCTATCTGTATGAACATGGATATATCTACACAGCCATCTGGATGAACATGGAAATATCTACACCGCTATCTGTGTAAACATGCATACATCTTCACTGCTATCTGTACGAACATGGAAACATCTACACCGCTATCTGTATGAACATGGAAATATCTACACCGCTATCTGTATGAACATGGATATATCTACACCGCTATCTGTTTGAACATGGAAATATCTACACCGCTATCTGCATGAAAATGGAAATATCTACACTGCTATCTGCATATACATGGAAATATCTACACAGCTATCTCTTTACACATGGAAATAACTACACCGCTATGTGTATGAACATGGAAATATCTACACCGCCATCTGTATGAACATGGAAATATCTTCACCGCCATCTGTATGAACATATAAATATTTACACCGCCATCTGTATTAAGAAGGAGATATCTACACCGCCATCTGTATGAACATGGAAATATATACACCGCTATCAGTATAAACATGGAAATATCTACACCGCTATCTGTATAAACATGGAAATATCTACACCACTACCTGTATAAACATGGAAATATTAGCACCGCTATCAGTATGAACATGGAAATATCTACACCGCTATCTGTATGAACTTGGAAATATCTACACCGCTATCTGTATTAGCATGGAAATATCTTCGCCATCTGTATGAACATGGATATATCTACACAGCCATTTATATAAACATGGAAATATCTATACCGCAATCTGTATGAACATGGAAATATCTTCACCGCAATCTGTATGAACACGGATATGTCTACACAGCCATCTGGATGAACATGGAAATAGCTACACCGCTATCTGTATGAGCATGGAAATATCTACACCACTATCTGTATGAACATGGAAATATCTACACAGCTATCTGTATGAACATGGAAATATCTACACCGCAATCTGTACGAACATGGAAATATCTACACCTCTATCTGTTTGAACAAGGGAATATCTACAATGCTATCTGCATGAAAATGGAAATATCTACACTGCTATCTGCATATACATGGAAATATCCACACAGATATCTCTTTACACATGGAAATAACTACACCGCTATCTGCATGAACATGGGAATATCTGCACCGCCATCAGTATGAACATATAAATATCTACACCGCCATCTGTATTAAGATGGAGATATCTACACCGCTATCTGTATAAACATGGAAATATCTACACCGCTATCTGTATAAACATGGAAATATCTACACCGCTATCTGTATAAACATGGAAATATCTACACCGCTATCTGTATGAACATGGAAATATCTACACCGCTATCTGTATGAACATGGAAATAGCTACACCGCTATCTGTATGAACATGGAAATATCTGCACCGCTATCTGTATGAACATGGAAATCTCTACACCGCTATCTGTATGAACATGGAAATATCTTCACCGCCATCTGTATGAACATGGATATATCTACACAGCCATCTGGATGAACATGGAAATATCTACACCGCTATCTTTATGAACATGGATATAGCTACACCGCTATCTGTATGATCATGGAAATATCTACACCGCTATCTGTATGAACATGGAAATATCTACACCGCTATCTATATGAAGATGGAAATATCTTCACCGCAATCTGTATGAACATGGATATATCTACAGAGCCATCTGGAAGAACATGGAAATATCTACACCGCTATCTGAATGAACATGGAAATAACTACACCGCTATCTGTGTGAACATGGAAATATCTTCACCGCCTTCTGTATTAACATGGATATGTCTACACAGCCATCTGGATGAACATGGAAATATCTACACCGCGTTCTGTATGAACATGAAAATATCTACACCGCTATCTGTGTAAACATGCTTACATCTTCACCGCTATCTGTATAAACATGGAAATATCTACACCGCTATCTGTATGAACATGGAAATATCTACACCGCTATCTGTTTGAACATGGAAATATCTAAACCGTTATCTGCATGAAAATAGATATATCTACACAGCTATCAGCTCATACATGGAAATATCTACAAAGCTATCTCTATATACATGGAAATAACTACACCGCTATCTCTATAAACATGGAAATATCTACACCGCCATCTGTATGAATATGGAAATAACTGCACCGCCATCTGTATGAACATATAAATATCTACACCGCCATCTGTATTAAGATGGAGATATCTTCACCGCTATCTGTATAAAGTTGGAAATATCAGCACCGCTATCTGTATGAACATGGAAATATCTAAACCGCTATCTCCATGAACATGGAAATATCTACACCGCTATCTGTATGAACATGGAAATAGCTACACCGCTATCTGTATGAGCATGGAAATATCTACACCACTATCTGTATGAACATGGAAATATCTACACAGCTATCTGTATGAACATGGATATACCTACACAGCCATCTGGATGAACATGGAAATATCTACACTGCTATATGTATGAACCTGGAAATATCTACACCGCTATCTGTGTAAACATGCATACATCTTCACCGCTATCTGTATAAACATGGAAATATCTACACCACTATCTGTAAGAACATGGAAATAGCTACACCGCTATCTGTATGAACATGGAAATATCTACACCGCTATCTGTATGAACATGGATATATCTACACAGCCATCTGGATGAACATGGAAATATCTACACCGCTATCTGTGTAAACATGCATGCATCTTCACTGCTATCTGTACGAACATGGAAATATCTACACCGCAATCTGTATGAACATGGAAATATCTACACCGCTATCTGTATGAACATGGATATATCTAAACCGCTATCTGTTTGAACATGGAAATATCTACACCGCTATCTGCATGAAAATGGAAATATCTACACTGCTATCTGCATATACATGGAAATATCTACACAGCTATATCTTTACACATGGAAATAACTACACCGCTATCTGTATGAACATGGAAATATCTACACCGCCATCTGTACGAACATGGAAATATCTGCACCGCCATCTGTATGAACATATGAATATTTACACCGCCATCTGTTTTAAGAAGGAGATATCTACACCGCTATCTGTATAAACATGGAAATATCTACACTGCTATCTGTATAAACATGGAAATATCTACACCGCTATCTGTATAAACACGGAAATATCTACACCGCTACCTGTATAAACATGGAAATATCAGCACCGCTATCAGTATGAACATTGAAATATCTACACCGCTATCTGTATGAACATGGAAATATCTTCGCCATCTGTATGAACATGGATATATCTACACAGCCATCTATATGAACATGGAAATTTCTACACCGCTATCTGTATGAACATGGAAATATCTTCACCGCCATCTGTATGAACATGGATATGTCTACACAGCCATCTGGATGAACATGGAAATAGCTACACCGCTATCTGTATGAGCATGGAAATATCTACACCACTATCTGGATGAACATGGAAAAATCTACACAGCTATCTGTATGAACATGGAAATATCTACACCGCTATCTGTATGAACATGGAAATATCTACACCGCTCTCTGTTTGAACATGGAAATATCTACACCGCTATCTGCATGAAAATGGAAATACCTACACTGCTATCTGCATATACATGGAAATAACTACACAGCTATCTCTTTACACATGGAAATAACTACACCGCTATCTGTGTGAACATAGAAATATCTACACCGCCATCTGTATGAACATGGAAATATCTGCACCGCCATCTGTATGAACATATAAATATCTACACCGCCATCAGTATAAAGATTTAGATATCTACACCGCTATCTGTATAAACATGGAAATATCTACACCGCTACCTGTATAAACATGGAAAATCAGCACCGCTATCTGTATGAACATGGAAATATCTACACCGCTATCTGTATGAACATGGAAATATCTACACCGCTATCTGTATGAACATGGAAATATCTACACCGCTATCTGAATGAACATGGAAATATCTACACCGCTATCTGTATGAACATGGAAATATCTACACCGCTGTCTGCATGAAAATGGAAATATCTACACAGCTATCTGCATATATATGGAAATATCTACACAGCTATCACTTTACACATGGAAATAACTACACCGCTATCTCTATAAACATGGAAATATCTACACCGCCATCTGTATGAACATGGAAATATCTGCACCGCCAACTGTATGAACATATAAATATCTACACCGCCATCTGTATTAAGAAGGAGATATCTACACCGCTATCTGTATAAACATGGAAATATCTCCACCGCTATCTGTATAAACATGGAAATATCTACACCGCTATCTGTATAAACATGGAAATATCTACACCGCTACCTGTATAAACATGGAAATATCAGCACCGCTATCAGTATGAACATGGAAATATCTACACCGCTATCTGTATGAACATGGAAATATCTACAACGCTATCTGTATGAACATGGAAATATGTTCACCGCCATATGTATGAACATGGATATGCCTACACAGCCATCTGGATGAAGATGGAAATACCTACACCGCGATCTGTATGAACATGGAAATATCTACACCGCTATCTGTGTAAACATGGATATGTCTACACAGCCATCTGGAAGAACATAGAAATATCTACACCGCTATCTGTATGAACATGGATATAGCTACACCACTATCTGTATGAACATGGAAATATCAACACCACTATCTGTATGAACATGGAAATATGTACACCGCGATCTGTATGAACATGGAAATATCTTCACCGCCATCTGTATGAACATGGATATATCTACACAACCATGTAGATGAACATGGAAATATCTACACCGCTATCTGTATGAACATGGAAATATCTACACCGCTATCTGTGTAAACATGCATACATCTTCACCGCTATCTGTATAAACATGGAAATAACTACACCGCTATCTGTATAAACATGGAAATATCTACACCGCTATCTGTTTGAACATGGAAATATCTAAACCGCTATCTGCATGAAATTGGAAATATCTGCTCCGCCATCTGTATGAACATATAAATATCTACACCGCCATCTGTATTAAGATGGAGATATCTACACCGCTATCTGTATAAACTTGGAAATATCTACACCGTTATCTGTATAAACATGGAAATATCTACACCGCTATCTTTATAAACATGGAAATATCCACACCGCTACCTGTATAAACATGGAAATATAAGCACCGCTATCTGTATGAACATGGAAATATCTACACCGCTATCTGTACGAACATGGAAATATCTACACCACTATCTGTATGAACATGGAAATATCTACACCGCTATCTGTATGAACATGGAATTATCTTCACCGCCACCTGTATGAACATGGATATGTCTACACAGCCATCTGGATGAACATGGAAATATCTACACCGCTATCTGTATGAACATGGAAATAGCTAAACCGCTATCTGTACGAACATGTTAATATCTACATCGCTATCTCTATGAACATGGAAATATCTTCACCGCTATCTGTGTAAACATGCATACATCATCATCGCTATCTGTATAAACATGGAAATAACTACACCGCTATCTGTATGAACATGGAAATATCTACACCGCTATCTGTTTGAACATGGAAATATCTAAACCGCTATCTGCATGAAAATGGAAATATCTACACAGCTATCTGCATATACATGGAAATATCTACACAGCTATCTCTTTACACATGTAAATAACTACACCGCTATCTGTATGAACATGGAAATATCTACACCGGCATCTGTATGAACATGGAAATATCTGGACGGCCATTTGCATGAACATATAAATATCTACACCGCTATCTGTATGAACATGGAAATATCTACACCGCTATCTGTATGAACATGGAAATAGCTAAACCGCTATCTGTATGAACATGTTAATATCTACATCGCTATCTGCATAAACATGGAAATATCTACACCGCTATCTTTATAAACATGGAAATATCTACACCGCTACCTGTATAAACATGGAAATATCAGCACCGCTATCTGTATGAACATAGAAATATCAGCCCCTCTATCTGTATGAACATGGAAATATCTACACCACTATCTGTATGAACATGGAAATATCTACACTGCTATCTGTATGAGCATGGAAATATCTTCACCGCCATCTGTATGAACATGGATATATCTGCACAGCCATCTGGATGAACATATAAATATCTACACCGCCAACTGTATTAAAATGGAGATATCTACACCGCTATCTGTATAAACTTGGAAATATCTACACCGCTATCTGTATAAAAATGGAAATATCTACACCGCTATCTGTATGAACATGGAAATATCCACACCGCTACCTGTATAAACATGGAAATATCAGCACCGCTATCTGTATGTAAATGGAAATATCTACACCGCTATCTGTACCAAGATGGAAATATCTACACCGCTATCTGTATGAACATGGAAATAGCTACACCACTATCTGTATGAACATGGAAATATCTACACCGCTATCAGTTTGAACTTGGAAATATCTACACCGCTCTCAGCATGATAAAGTAAATATCTACACAGCTATCTGCATATACATGGAAATATCTACACAGCTATCTCTTTACACATGGAAATAACTACAAAGCTATCACTATAAACATGGAAATATCTACAGCGCCATCTGTATGAACATGGAAATATCTGCACCTCCATCTGTAGGAACATATAAATATCTACACCGCCATCTGTATTAAGAAGGAGATATCTACACCGTTATCTGTATAAACATGGAAATATCTATACCGCTATCTGTATAAACATGGAAATACCTACACCGCTATCTGTATAAACATGGAAATATCTACACCGCTACCTGTATAAACATGGAAATATCAGCACCGCTATATGTATGAACATGGAAATATCTACACCGCTATCTGTATGAACATGGAAATATCTTCACCGCCATCTGTATGAACATGGATATATCTACACAACCATCTGGATGAACATGGAAATATCTACACCGCTATCTGTATGAACATGGAAATATCTACACCGATTTCTGTGTAAACATGCATACATCTTCACCGCTATCTGTATAAACATGGAAATAACTACACCGCTATCTGTATGAACATGGAAATATCTACACCGCTACCTGTTTGAACATGGAAATATCTAAACCGCTATCTGCATGAAAATGGAAATATCTACACAGCTATCTGCATATATATGGAAATATCTACATAGCTATCTCTTTGCACATGGAAATAACTACACCGCTATCTGTATGAACAAGGAAATATCTACACCGCCATCTGTATGAACATGGAAATATCTGCACGGCCATCTGTATGAACATATAAATATCTACACTGCCATCTGTGTTAAGATGGAGATATCTACACCGCTATCTGTATAAACATGGAAATATCTACACCGCTATCTGTATAAACATGGAAATATCTACACCTCTACCTGTATAAACATGGAAATATAAGCACCGCTATCTGTATGAACATGGAAATATCAGCCCCTCTATCTGTATGAACATGGAAATATCTACACCACTATCTGTATGAACATGGAAATATCTACACCGCTATCTGTATGAACATGGAAATAGCTGCACCGCATTCTGTATGTACATGGAAATATCTACAGCACTATCTGTATGAACACGGAAATATCTACACCGCTATCTCTTTACACATGGAAATAACTACACCACTATCTGTATGAACATGGAAATATCTACACCGCTATCTGTATGAACATGGAAGTATCTTCACCGCCATCTGTATGAACATGGATATGTCTACACAGCCATCTGGATGAACATGGAAATATCTACACCGACATCTGTACTAAGATGGAGTTATCTACACCGCTATCTGTATAAAATTGGAAATATCTACACCGCTATCTGTATAAAAATGGAAATATCTACACCGCTATCTGTATAAACATGGAAATATCCCCACCGCTACCCGTATAAACATGGAAATATCAGCACCGCTATCTGTATGAACATGGAAATATCTACACCGCTATCTGTTTGAACATGGAAATATCTAAACCGCTATGTGTGTAAACATGCATACATCTTCAAAGCTATCTATATAAACATGGAAATATCTACACCGCTATCTGTATGAACATGGAAATATCTACACCGCTACCTGTATAAACATGGAAATATCAGCACCACTATCTGTATGAACATGGAAATATCAACCCCTCTATCTGTATGAACATGGAAATATCTACACCACTATCTGTATGAACATGGAAATATCTACACCGCTATCTGTATGAACATGGAATTATCTCCACCGCCATCTGTATGAACATGGATATGTCCACACAGCCATCTGGATGAACATGGAAATATGTACACCGCTATCTGTATGAACATGGAAATAGCTACACCGCTATCTGTATGAACATGGAAATATCTACACCGCTATCTGTTTGAACATGGAAATATCTTCACCGCTATCTGTGTAAACATGCATACATCTTCACCGCTATCTGTATAAACATGGAAATAACTACACCGCTATCTGTATGAACATGGAAATATCTACACCGCTATCTGTTTGAACATGGAAATATCTAAACCGCTATCTGCATGAAAATGGAAATATCTACACAGCTATCTGCATATATATGGAAATATCTACATAGCTATCTCTTTGCACATGGAAATAACTACACCGCTATCTGTATGAACAAGGAAATATCTACACCGCCATCTGTATGAACATGGAAATATCTGCACGGCCATCTGTATGAACATATAAATATCTACACTGCCATCTGTGTTAAGATGGAGATATCTACACCGCTATCTGTATAAACATGGAAATATCTACACCGCTATCTGTATAAACATGGAAATATCTACACCTCTACCTGTATAAACATGGAAATATAAGCACCGCTATCTGTATGAACATGGAAATATCAGCCCCTCTATCTGTATGAACATGGAAATATCTACACCACTATCTGTATGAACATGGAAATATCTACACCGCTATCTGTATGAACATGGAAATAGCTACACCGCATTCTGTATGAACATGGAAATATCTACAGCACTATCTGTATGAACACGGAAATATCTACACCGCTATCTCTTTACACATGGAAATAACTACACCACTATCTGTATGAACATGGAAATATCTACACCGCTATCTGTATGAACATGGAAGTATCTTCACCGCCATCTGTATGAACATGGATATGTCTACACAGCCATCTGGATGAACATGGAAATATCTACACCGACATCTGTACTAAGATGGAGTTATCTACACCGCTATCTGTATAAAATTGGAAATATCTACACCGCTATCTGTATAAAAATGGAAATATCTACACCGCTATCTGTATAAACATGGAAATATCCACACCGCTACCTGTATAAACATGGAAATATCAGCACCGCTATCTGTATGAACATGGAAATATCTACACCGCTAACTGTTTGAACATGGAAATATCTAAACCGCTATCTGTGTAAACATGCATACATCTTCAAAGCTATCTATATAAACATGGAAATATCTACACCGCTATCTGTATGAACATGGAAATATCTACACCGCTACCTGTATAAACATGGAAATATCAGCACCACTATCTGTATGAACATGGAAATATCAACCCCTCTATCTGTATGAACATGGAAATATCTACACCACTATCTGTATGAACATGGAAATATCTACACCGCTATCTGTATGAACATGGAATTATCTCCACCGCCATCTGTATGAACATGGATATGTCCACACAGCCATCTGGATGAACACGGAAATATGTACACCGCTATCTGTATGAACATGGAAATAGCTACACCGCTATCTGTATGAACATGGAAGTATCTTCACCACCATCTGTATGAACATGGGTATATCTACACAGCCATCTGGATGAACATGGAAATATCAACACCGCTATCTGCATGAACATGGAAATATCTACACCGCTATCTGTATAAACATGGAAATATCTACACCGCTATCTGTATAAACATGGAAATATCTGCACCGCTACCTGTATAAACATGGAAATATCAACACCGCAATCTGTATGAACGTGGAAATATCTACACGGCTATCTGTACGAACATGGAAATACCTACACCGCTATCTGTATGAACATGGAAATAGCTACACCGCTATCTGTATGAACATGGAAATATCTACACCACTATCTGTATGAACATGGAAATATCTACACCGCTGTCTCTATGAACATGGATATATCTACACAGCCATCTGGATGAACACGGAAATATCTACACCATTATCTGTGTAAACATGCATACATCTTCACCGCTATCTGTATAAACCTGGAAATATCTACACCGCTATCTGTATAAACATGGAAATATCAGCACCGCTATCTGTATGAACATGGAAATAACTACACCGCTATCTGTACGAACATGGAAAAATCTTCACCTCTATCTGTATGAACATGGAAATAGATACACCGCTATCTGTATGAACATGGAAATATCTTCACCGCTATCTGTGTAAACATGCATACATCTTCACCGCTATCTGTATAAACATGGAAATAACTACACCGCTATCTGTATGAACATGGAAATATCTACACCGCTATCTGTTTGAACATGGAAATATCTAAACCGCTATCTGCATGAAAATGGAAATATCTACACAGCTATCTGCATATATATGGAAATATCTACATAGCTATCTCTTTGCACATGGAAATAACTACACCGCTATCTGTATGAACAAGGAAATATCTACACCGCCATCTGTATGAACATGGAAATATCTGCACGGCCATCTGTATGAACATATAAATATCTACACTGCCATCTGTGTTAAGATGGAGATATCTACACCGCTATCTGTATAAACATGGAAATATCTACACCGCTATCTGTATAAACATGGAAATATCTACACCTCTACCTGTATAAACATGGAAATATAAGCACCGCTATCTGTATGAACATGGAAATATCAGCCCCTCTATCTGTATGAACATGGAAATATCTACACCACTATCTGTATGAACATGGAAATATCTACACCGCTATCTGTATGAACATGGAAATAGCTGCACCGCATTCTGTATGAACATGGAAATATCTACAGCACTATCTGTATGAACACGGAAATATCTACACCGCTATCTCTTTACACATGGAAATAACTACACCACTATCTGTATGAACATGGAAATATCTACACCGCTATCTGTATGAACATGGAAGTATCTTCACCGCCATCTGTATGAACATGGATATGTCTACAAAGCCATCTGGATGAACATGGAAATATCTACACCGACATCTGTACTAAGATGGAGTTATCTACACCGCTATCTGTATAAAATTGGAAATATCTACACCGCTATCTGTATAAAAATGGAAATATCTACACCGCTATCTGTATAAACATGGAAATATCCACACCGCTACCTGTATAAACATGGAAATATCAGCACCGCTATCTGTATGAACATGGAAATATATTCACCGCTATCTGTTTGAACATGGAAATATCTAAACCGCTATCTGTGTAAACATGCATACATCTTCAAAGCTATCTATATAAACATGGAAATATCTACACCGCTATCTGTATGAACATGGAAATATCTACACCGCTACCTGTATAAACATGGAAATATCAGCACCACTATCTGTATGAACATGGAAATATCAACCCCTCTATCTGTATGAACATGGAAATATCTACACCACTATCTGTATGAACATGGAAATATCTACACCGCTATCTGTATGAACATGGAATTATCTCCACCGCCATCTGTATGAACATGGATATGTCCACACAGCCATCTGGATGAACATGGAAATATGTACACCGCTATCTGTATGAACATGGAAATAGCTACACCACTATCTGTATGAACATGGAAATATCTACACCGCTATCTCTATGAACATGGATATATCTACACAGCCATCTGGATGAACACGGAAATATCTACACCGTTATCTGTGTAAACATGCATACATCTTCACCGATATCTGTATAAACCTGGAAATATCTACACCGCTATCTCTATAAACATGGAAATATCAGCACCGCTATCTGTATGAACATGGAAATAACTACACCGCTATCTGTACGAACATGGAAAAATCTACACCTCTATCTGTATGAACATGGAAATAGATACACCGCTATCTGTATGAACACGGAAATATCTACACCGCTATCTGTGTAAACATGCAAACATCTTCACCGCTATCTGTATAAACATGGAAATATCTACACCAATATCTGCATGAACATGGAAATATCTACACCGCTATCTGTTTGAACATGGAAATATCTACACCACTATCTGCATGAAAATGGATATATCTACACAGCTATCTGCATATACATGGAAATATCTACAAAGCTATCTCTTTACACATGGAAATAACTACACCACTATCTCTATAAACATGGAAATATCTACACCGCCATCTGTATGAACATGGAAATATCTGCATCGCCATCTGTATGAACTTATAAATATCTACACCGCCATCTGTATTAAGATGGAGATATCTACACTGCTATCTGTATGAACATGGATATATCTACACAGCCATCTGGATGAACATGGAAATATCTACACCGCTATCTGTATGAACATGGAAATATATACACCGCTATCTGTGTAAACATGCATACATCTTCACCGCTATCTGTATAAACATGGATATATCTACACCGCTATCTGTATGAACATGGAAATACCTAAACCGCTATCTGTTTGAACTTGGAAATATCTAAACCGCTATCTGCATGAAAATGGAAATATCTACACAGCTATCTGCATATACATGGAAATATCTACACAGCTATCTCTTTACACATGGAAATAACTACACCGCTATCTGTATGAACATGGAAATATCTGCACGGCCATCTGTATGAACATATAAATATCTACTCCGCCATCTGTATTAAGATGGAGTTATCTGCACCGCTATCTGTATAAACATGGAAATATCAACACCGCTATCTGTATAAACATGGAAATGTCTACACCGCTATCTGTATAAACTTGGAAATATCTACACCGCTACCTGTATAAACATGGAAATATCAGCACCGCTATCTGTATGAACATGGAAATATCAGCCCATCTATCTGTATGAAAATGGAAATATCTACACCACTATCTGTATGAACATGGAAATATCTACACCGCTATCTGTATGAACATGGAAATATCTTCACCGCCTTCTGTATGAACATGGATATATCTACACAGCCATTTGGATGAACATGGAAATATCTACACCGCTATCTGTATGAACATGGAAATAGCTACACCGCTATCTGTATGAACTTGGAAATATCTACGCCACTATCTGTACGAACATGGAAATATCTACACCGCTCTCTGTTTGAACATGGAAATATCTACACCGCTGTCAGCATGAAAATGGAAATATCTACACAGCTATCTGCATATACATGGAAATATCTAGAAAGCTATCTCTTTACACATGGAAATATGTACACCGCCATCTGTATGAACATGGAAATATCTGCACGGCCATCTGTATGAACATATAAATATCTACACCGCCATCTGTATTAAGATGGAGATATCTACACCGCTATCTGTACAAACATGGAAATATCTACACCGCTATCTGTGTAAACATGGAAATATCAACACTGCTACCTGTATAAACATGGAAATATACGCACCGCTATCTGTATGAACATGGAAATATCAGCCCCTCTATCAGTATGAACATGGAAATATCTACACCACTATCTGTATGAACATGGAAATATCTACACCGCTATCTGTATGAACATGGAATTATCTTCACCACCATCTGTGTGAACATGGATATGTCTACACAGCCATCTAGATGTACATGGAAATATCTACACCGCTATCTGTATGAACATGGAAATAGCTGCACCACTATCTGTATGAACATGGAAATATCTACACCACTATCTGTATGAACATGGAAATATCTACACCACAATCTGTATGAACATGGAAATATCTTCACCGCCATCTGTATGAACATGGATATGTCTACACAGCCATCTGGATGAACATGGAAATATCTACACCGCGATCTGTATGAACATGGAAATATCTACACCGCTACCTGTATAAACATGGAAATATCAGCACCGCTATCTGTATGAACATGGAAATATCTACACCGCTATCTGTTTGAAAATGGAAATATCTACACCGCTGTCTGTATGAATATGGGAATAGCTACACCGCTATCTGTATGAACATGGAAATATCTACAGCACTATCTGTATGAACATGGAAATATCTACACAGCCATCTGGATGAACATGGAAATATCTACACCGCTATCTGTATGAACATGGAAATATCTACACCGCTATATGTTGGAACATAGAAATATCTAAACCGCTATCTGCAGGAAAGTGGAAATATCTACACAGCTATCTGCATATACATGGAAATATCTACACAGCTATCTCTTTACACATGGAAATAACTACACCACTATCTGTATGAACATGGAAATATCTACACCGCCATCTGTATGAACATGGAAATATCTGCACGGCCATCTGTATGAACATATAAATATCTACACGGCCATCTGTATTAAGATGGAGATATCTACACCTCTATCTGTATAAACATGGAAATATCTACACCGCTATCTGTATAAACATGGAAATGTCTACACAGCTATCTGTATAAACTTGGAAATACCTACACCGCTACCTGTATAAACATGGAAATATCAGCACCGCTATCTGTATGAACATGGAAACATCAGCCCATCTATCTGTATGAACATGGAAATATCTACACCACTATCTGTATGAACATGGAAATATCTACACCGCTATCTGTATGAACATGGAAATATCTTCACCGCCATCTGTATGAACATGGATATATCTACACAGCTATCTGCATATACATGGAAATATTTACAAAGCTATCTCTTTACACATGGAAATAACCACACCACTATCTCTATAAACATGGAAATATCTACACCGCCATCTGTATGAACATGGAAATATCTGCACCGCCATCTGTATGAACATATAAATATCTACACCGCCATCGGTATTAAGATGGAGATATCTACACCGCTATCTGTATAAACTTGGAAATATCTACACCGCTATCTGTATAAACATGGAAATATCTACACCGCTATCTGTATAAACATGGAAATATCTACACCGCTACCGGTATAAACATGGAAATATAAGCACCGCTATCAGTATGAACATGGAAATATCTACACCGCTATCTGTACGAACATGGAAATATCTACACCGCTATCTGTATGAACATGGAAATAGCTGCACCGCTATCTGTATGAACATGGAAATATCTACACCACTATCTGTATGAACATGGAAATATCTTCACCGCTATCTGTATGAACATGGATATATCTACACAGCCATCTGTATGAACATGAAAATATCTACACCGCTATCTGAATGAACAATGAAATATCTACACCGCTATCTGTATAAACATGCATACACCTTCACCGCTATCTGTATAAACATGGATATATCTACAAAACTATCTGTATGAACATGGAAACATCTACACCGCTATGTGTTTGAACATGGAAATATCTAAACAGCTATCTGCATGAAAATGGAAATATCTACACAGCTATCTGCATATACATGGAAATATCAACACAGCTATCTCTTTACACATGGAAATAACTACACCGCTTTCTGTATGAACATGGAAATACCTACACCGCCATCTGTATGAACATGGAAATATCTGCACGGCCATCTGTATGAACATGTAATTATCTACACTGCTATCTGTATTAAGATGGAGATATCTACACCGCTATCTGTATAAACATGGAAATATCTACACCGCTATCTGTGTAAACATGGAAATATCTACACCGCTACCTGTATAAACATGGAAATATACGCACCGCTATCTGTATGAACATGGAAATATCAGCCCATCTATCTGTATGAACATGGAAATATCTACACAACTATCTGTATGAACATGGAAATATCTATACCGCTATCTGTATGAACATGGAATTATCTTCACCACCATCTGTATGAACATGGATATGTCTACACAGCCATCTGGATGAACATGGAAATATCTACACCGCTATCTGTATGAACATGGAAATAGCTACACCACTATCTTTATGAACATGGAAATATCTACACCACTATCTGTATGAACATGGAAATATCTACACCGCTATCTGTATGAACATGGATATATCTACACAGCCATCTTGATGAACATGGAAATATCTACACCGCTATCTGTATGAACATGGAAATATATACACCGCTATCTGTGTAAACATGCATACATCTTCACCGCTATCTGTATAAACATGGATATATCTACACCGCTATCTGTATGAACATGGAAATTCCTTCACCGCTATCTGTTTGAACATGGAAATATCTAAACTGCTATCTGCATGAGAATGGAAATATCTACACAGCTATCTGCATATACATGGAAATATCTACACAGCTATCTCTTTACACATGGAAATAACTACACCGCTATCTGTATGAACATGGAAATATCTGCACGGCCATCTGTATGAACATATAAATATCTACACCGCCATCTGTATTAAGATGGAGATATCTACACCGCTATCTGTATAAACATGGAAATATCAACACCGCTATCTGTATAAACATGGAAATGTCTACACCGCTATCTGTATAAACTTGGAAATATCTACACCGCTACCTGTATAAACATGGAAATATTAGCACCGCTATCTGTATGAACATGGAAATATCAGCCCATCTATCTGTATGAAAATGGAAATATCTACACCACTATTTGTATGAACATGGAAATATCTGCACCGCTATCTGTATGAACATGGAAATATCTTCACCGCCTTCTGTATGAAAATGGATATATCTACACAGCCATTTGGATGAACATGGAAATATCTACACCGCTATCTGTATGAACATGGAAATAGCTACACCGCTATCTGTTTGAACATGGAAATATCTACACCGCTGTCAGCATGAAAATGGAAATATCTACACAGCTATCTGCATATACATGGAAATATCTAGAAAGCTATCTCTTCACACATGGAAATATCTACACCGCCATCTGTATGAACATGGAAATATCTGCACGGCCATCTGTATGAACAAATAAATATCTACACCGCCATCTGTATTAAGATGGAGATATCTACACCGCTATCTGTACAAACATGGAAAAATCTACACCGCTATCTGTGTAAACATGGAAATATCAACACTGCTACCTGTATAAACAAGGAAATATACGCACCGCTATCTGTATGAACATGGAAATATCAGCCCCTCTATCAGTATGAACATGGAAATAACTAGACCACTATCTGTATGAACATGGAAATATCTACACCGCTATCTGTATGAACATGGAATTATCTTCACCACCATCTGTGTGAACATGGATATGTCTACACAGCCATCTGGATGTACATGGAAATATCTACACCGCTATCTGTATGAACATGGAAATAGCTGCACCACTATCTGTATGAACATGGAAATATCTACACCACTATCTGTATGAACATGGATATATCTACACCGATATCTGTATGAACATGGAAATATCTTCACCGCCATCTGTATGAACATGGATATATCTACACAACCATCTGGATGAACATGGAAACATGTACACCGCTATCTGTATAAACATGGAAATATCTACACCGCTATCTGTATAAACATAGAAATATTTACACCGCTACCTGTATAAACATGGAAATATAAGCAACGCTATCTGTATGAACATGGAAATATCTACACCGCTATCTGTACGAACATGGAAATATCTACACCGCTATCTGTATGAACACGGAAATAGCTACACCGCTATCTGTATGAACATGGAAATATCTACAGCACTATCTGTATGAACATGGAAATATCTACACCGCTATCTGAATGAACATGGATATATCTACACAGCCATCTGGATGTACATGGAAATATCTACACCGCTATCTGTATGAACATGGAAATATCTACACCGCTATCTGTGTAAACATGCATACATCTTCACCGCTATTTGTATAAACATGGAAATAACTACACCGCTATCTGTATGAACATGGAAATATCTACACCGCTATCTGTATGAACATGGAAATATCTTCACCGCCATCTGTATGAACATGGATATATCTACACAGCTATCTGCATATACATGGAAATATCTACAAAGCTATCTCTTTACACATGGAAATAACTACACCGCTATCTCTATGAACATGGAAATATCTACACCGCCATCTGTATGAACATGGAATTATCTCCACCGCCATCTGTATGAACATGGATATGTCCACACAGCCATCTGGATGAACATGGAAATATGTACACCGCTATCTGTATAAAAATGGAAATATCTACACCGCTATCTGTATAAACATGGAAATATCCACACCGCTACCTGTATAAACATGGAAATATCAGCACCGCTATCTGTATGAACATGGAAATATCTACACCGCTATCTGTTTGAACATGGAAATATCTAAACCGCTATGTGTGTAAACATGCATACATCTTCAAAGCTATCTATATAAACATGGAAATATCTACACCGCTATCTGTATGAACATGGAAATATCTACACCGCTACCTGTATAAACATGGAAATATCAGCACCACTATCTGTATGAACATGGAAATATCAACCCCTCTATCTGTATGAACATGGAAATATCTACACCACTATCTGTATGAACATGGAAATATCTACACCGCTATCTGTATGAACATGGAATTATCTCCACCGCCATCTGTATGAACATGGATATGTCCACACAGCCATCTGGATGAACATGGAAATATGTACACCGCTATCTGTATGAACATGGAAATAGCTACACCGCTATCTGTATGAACATGGAAATATCTACACCGCTATCTGTTTGAACATGGAAATATCTTCACCGCTATCTGTGTAAACATGCATACATCTTCACCGCTATCTGTATAAACATGGAAATAACTACACCGCTATCTGTATGAACATGGAAATATCTACACCGCTATCTGTTTGAACATGGAAATATCTAAACCGCTATCTGCATGAAAATGGAAATATCTACACAGCTATCTGCATATATATGGAAATATCTACATAGCTATCTCTTTGCACATGGAAATAACTACACCGCTATCTGTATGAACAAGGAAATATCTACACCGCCATCTGTATGAACATGGAAATATCTGCACGGCCATCTGTATGAACATATAAATATCTACACTGCCATCTGTGTTAAGATGGAGATATCTACACCGCTATCTGTATAAACATGGAAATATCTACACCGCTATCTGTATAAACATGGAAATATCTACACCTCTACCTGTATAAACATGGAAATATAAGCACCGCTATCTGTATGAACATGGAAATATCAGCCCCTCTATCTGTATGAACATGGAAATATCTACACCACTATCTGTATGAACATGGAAATATCTACACCGCTATCTGTATGAACATGGAAATAGCTACACCGCATTCTGTATGAACATGGAAATATCTACAGCACTATCTGTATGAACACGGAAATATCTACACCGCTATCTCTTTACACATGGAAATAACTACACCACTATCTGTATGAACATGGAAATATCTACACCGCTATCTGTATGAACATGGAAGTATCTTCACCGCCATCTGTATGAACATGGATATGTCTACACAGCCATCTGGATGAACATGGAAATATCTACACCGACATCTGTACTAAGATGGAGTTATCTACACCGCTATCTGTATAAAATTGGAAATATCTACACCGCTATCTGTATAAAAATGGAAATATCTACACCGCTATCTGTATAAACATGGAAATATCCACACCGCTACCTGTATAAACATGGAAATATCAGCACCGCTATCTGTATGAACATGGAAATATCTACACCGCTAACTGTTTGAACATGGAAATATCTAAACCGCTATCTGTGTAAACATGCATACATCTTCAAAGCTATCTATATAAACATGGAAATATCTACACCGCTATCTGTATGAACATGGAAATATCTACACCGCTACCTGTATAAACATGGAAATATCAGCACCACTATCTGTATGAACATGGAAATATCAACCCCTCTATCTGTATGAACATGGAAATATCTACACCACTATCTGTATGAACATGGAAATATCTACACCGCTATCTGTATGAACATGGAATTATCTCCACCGCCATCTGTATGAACATGGATATGTCCACACAGCCATCTGGATGAACACGGAAATATGTACACCGCTATCTGTATGAACATGGAAATAGCTACACCGCTATCTGTATGAACATGGAAGTATCTTCACCGCCATCTGTATGAACATGGGTATATCTACACAGCCATCTGGATGAACATGGAAATATCAACACCGCTATCTGCATGAACATGGAAATATCTACACCGCTATCTGTATAAACATGGAAATATCTACACCGCTATCTGTATAAACATGGAAATATCTGCACCGCTACCTGTATAAACATGGAAATATCAACACCGCAATCTGTATGAACGTGGAAATATCTACACGGCTATCTGTACGAACATGGAAATACCTACACCGCTATCTGTATGAACATGGAAATAGCTACACCGCTATCTGTATGAACATGGAAATATCTACACCACTATCTGTATGAACATGGAAATATCTACACCGCTGTCTCTATGAACATGGATATATCTACACAGCCATCTGGATGAACACGGAAATATCTACACCATTATCTGTGTAAACATGCATACATCTTCACCGCTATCTGTATAAACCTGGAAATATCTACACCGCTATCTGTATAAACATGGAAATATCAGCACCGCTATCTGTATGAACATGGAAATAACTACACCGCTATCTGTACGAACATGGAAAAATCTTCACCTCTATCTGTATGAACATGGAAATAGATACACCGCTATCTGTATGAACATGGAAATATCTTCACCGCTATCTGTGTAAACATGCATACATCTTCACCGCTATCTGTATAAACATGGAAATAACTACACCGCTATCTGTATGAACATGGAAATATCTACACCGCTATCTGTTTGAACATGGAAATATCTAAACCGCTATCTGCATGAAAATGGAAATATCTACACAGCTATCTGCATATATATGGAAATATCTACATAGCTATCTCTTTGCACATGGAAATAACTACACCGTTATCTGTATGAACAAGGAAATATCTACACCGCCATCTGTATGAACATGGAAATATCTGCACGGCCATCTGTATGAACATATAAATATCTACACTGCCATCTGTGTTAAGATGGAGATATCTACACCGCTATCTGTATAAACATGGAAATATCTACACCGCTATCTGTATAAACATGGAAATATCTACACCTCTACCTGTATAAACATGGAAATATAAGCACCGCTATCTGTATGAACATGGAAATATCAGCCCCTCTATCTGTATGAACATGGAAATATCTACACCACTATCTGTATGAACATGGAAATATCTACACCGCTATCTGTATGAACATGGAAATAGCTGCACCGCATTCTGTATGAACATGGAAATATCTACAGCACTATCTGTATGAACACGGAAATATCTACACCGCTATCTCTTTACACATGGAAATAACTACACCACTATCTGTATGAACATGGAAATATCTACACCGCTATCTGTATGAACATGGAAGTATCTTCACCGCCATCTGTATGAACATGGATATGTCTACAAAGCCATCTGGATGAACATGGAAATATCTACACCGACATCTGTACTAAGATGGAGTTATCTACACCGCTATCTGTATAAAATTGGAAATATCTACACCGCTATCTGTATAAAAATGGAAATATCTACACCGCTATCTGTATAAACATGGAAATATCCACAACGCTACCTGTATAAACATGGAAATATCAGCACCGCTATCTGTATGAACATGGAAATATATTCACCGCTATCTGTTTGAACATGGAAATATCTAAACCGCTATCTGTGTAAACATGCATACATCTTCAAAGCTATCTATATAAACATGGAAATATCTACACCGCTATCTGTATGAACATGGAAATATCTACACCGCTACCTGTATAAACATGGAAATATCAGCACCACTATCTGTATGAACATGGAAATATCAACCCCTCTATCTGTATGAACATGGAAATATCTACACCACTATCTGTATGAACATGGAAATATCTACACCGCTATCTGTATGAACATGGAATTATCTCCACCGCCATCTGTATGAACATGGATATGTCCACACAGCCATCTGGATGAACATGGAAATATGTACACCGCTATCTGTATGAACATGGAAATAGCTACACCACTATCTGTATGAACATGGAAATATCTACACCGCTATCTCTATGAACATGGATATATCTACACAGCCATCTGGATGAACACGGAAATATCTACACCGTTATCTGTGTAAACATGCACACATCTTCACCGATATCTGTATAAACCTGGAAATATCTACACCGCTATCTCTATAAACATGGAAATATCAGCACCGCTATCTGTATGAACATGGAAATAACTACACCGCTATCTGTACGAACATGGAAAAATCTACACCTCTATCTGTATGAACATGGAAATAGATACACCGCTATCTGTATGAACACGGAAATATCTACACCGCTATCTGTGTAAACATGCAAACATCTTCACCGCTATCTGTATAAACATGGAAATATCTACACCACTATCTGCATGAACATGGAAATATCTACACCGCTATCTGTTTGAACATGGAAATATCTACACCACTATCTGCATGAAAATGGATATATCTACACAGCTATCTGCATATACATGGAAATATCTACAAAGCTATCTCTTTACACATGGAAATAACTACACCACTATCTCTATAAACATGGAAATATCTACACCGCCATCTGTATGAACATGGAAATATCTGCATCGCCATCTGTATGAACTTATAAATATCTACACCGCCATCTGTATTAAGATGGAGATATCTACACTGCTATCTGTATGAACATGGATATATCTACACAGCCATCTGGATGAACATGGAAATATCTACACCGCTATCTGTATGAACATGGAAATATATACACCGCTATCTGTGTAAACATGCATACATCTTCACCGCTATCTGTATAAACATGGATATATCTACACCGCTATCTGTATGAACATGGAAATACCTAAACCGCTATCTGTTTGAACTTGGAAATATCTAAACCGCTATCTGCATGAAAATGGAAATATCTACACAGCTATCTGCATATACATGGAAATATCTACACAGCTATCTCTTTACACATGGAAATAACTACACCGCTATCTGTATGAACATGGAAATATCTGCACGGCCATCTGTATGAACATATAAATATCTACTCCGCCATCTGTATTAAGATGGAGTTATCTACACCGCTATCTGTATAAACATGGAAATATCAACACCGCTATCTGTATAAACATGGAAATGTCTACACCGCTATCTGTATAAACTTGGAAATATCTACACCGCTACCTGTATAAACATGGAAATATCAGCACCGCTATCTGTATGAACATGGAAATATCAGCCCATCTATCTGTATGAAAATGGAAATATCTACACCACTATCTGTATGAACATGGAAATATCTACACCGCTATCTGTATGAACATGGAAATATCTTCACCGCCTTCTGTATGAACATGGATATATCTACACAGCCATTTGGATGAACATGGAAATATCTACACCGCTATCTGTATGAACATGGAAATAGCTACACCGCTATCTGTATGAACTTGGAAATATCTACGCCACTATCTGTACGAACATGGAAATATCTACACCGCTCTCTGTTTGAACATGGAAATATCTACACCGCTGTCAGCATGAAAATGGAAATATCTACACAGCTATCTGCATATACATGGAAATATCTAGAAAGCTATCTCTTTACACATGGAAATATGTACACCGCCATCTGTATGAACATGGAAATATCTGCACGGCCATCTGTATGAACATATAAATATCTACACCGCCATCTGTATTAAGATGGAGATATCTACACCGCTATCTGTACAAACATGGAAATATCTACACCGCTATCTGTGTAAACATGGAAATATCAACACTGCTACCTGTATAAACATGGAAATATACGCACCGCTATCTGTATGAACATGGAAATATCAGCCCCTCTATCAGTATGAACATGGAAATATCTACACCACTATCTGTATGAACATGGAAATATCTACACCGCTATCTGTATGAACATGGAATTATCTTCACCACCATCTGTGTGAACATGGATATGTCTACACAGCCATCTAGATGTACATGGAAATATCTACACCGCTATCTGTATGAACATGGAAATAGCTGCACCACTATCTGTATGAACATGGAAATATCTACACCACTATCTGTATGAACATGGAAATATCTACACCACAATCTGTATGAACATGGAAATATCTTCACCGCCATCTGTATGAACATTGATATGTCTACACAGCCATCTGGATGAACATGGAAATATCTACACCGCGATCTGTATGAACATGGAAATATCTACACCGCTACCTGTATAAACATGGAAATATCAGCACCGCTATCTGTATGAACATGGAAATATCTACACCGCTATCTGTTTGAAAATGGAAATATCTACACCGCTGTCTGTATGAATATGGGAATAGCTACACCGCTAACTGTATGAACATGGAAATATCTACAGCACTATCTGTATGAACATGGAAATATCTACACAGCCATCTGGATGAACATGGAAATATCTACACCGCTATCTGTATGAACATGGAAATATCTACACCGCTATATGTTGGAACATAGAAATATCTAAACCGCTATCTGCAGGAAAGTGGAAATATCTACACAGCTATCTGCATATACATGGAAATATCTACACAGCTATCTCTTTACACATGGAAATAACTACACCACTATCTGTATGAACATGGAAATATCTACACCGCCATCTGTATGAACATGGAAATATCTGCACGGCCATCTGTATGAACATATAAATATCTACACGGCCATCTGTATTAAGATGGAGATATCTACACCGCTATCTGTATAAACATGGAAATATCTACACCGCTATCTGTATAAACATGGAAATGTCTACACAGCTATCTGTATAAACTTGGAAATACCTACACCGCTACCTGTATAAACATGGAAATATCAGCACCGCTATCTGTATGAACATGGAAACATCAGCCCATCTATCTGTATGAACATGGAAATATCTACACCACTATCTGTATGAACATGGAAATATCTACACCGCTATCTGTATGAACATGGAAATATCTTCACCGCCATCTGTATGAACATGGATATATCTACACAGCTATCTGCATATACATGGAAATATTTACAAAGCTATCTCTTTACACATGGAAATAACCACACCACTATCTCTATAAACATGGAAATATCTACACCGCCATCTGTATGAACATGGAAATATCTGCACCGCCATCTGTATGAACATATAAATATCTACACCGCCATCGGTATTAAGATGGAGATATCTACACCGCTATCTGTATAAACTTGGAAATATCTACACCGCTATCTGTATAAACATGGAAATATCTACACCGCTATCTGTATAAACATGGAAATATCTACACCGCTACCGGTATAAACATGGAAATATAAGCACCGCTATCAGTATGAACATGGAAATATCTACACCGCTATCTGTACGAACATGGAAATATCTACACCGCTATCTGTATGAACATGGAAATAGCTGCACCGCTATCTGTATGAACATGGAAATATCTACACCACTATCTGTATGAACATGGAAATATCTTCACCGCTATCTGTATGAACATGGATATATCTACACAGCCATCTGTATGAACATGAAAATATCTACACCGCTATCTGAATGAACAATGAAATATCTACACCGCTATCTGTATAAACATGCATACAACTTCACTGCTATCTGTATAAACATGGATATATCTACAAAGCTATCTGTATGAACATGGAAACATCTACACCGCTATGTGTTTGAACATGGAAATATCTAAACAGCTATCTGCATGAAAATGGAAATATCTACACAGCTATCTGCATATACATGGAAATATCAACACAGCTATCTCTTTACACATGGAAATAACTACACCGCTTTCTGTATGAACATGGAAATACCTACACCGCCATCTGTATGAACATGGAAATATCTGCACGGCCATCTGTATGAACATGTAATTATCTACACTGCTATCTGTATTAAGATGGAGATATCTACACCGCTATCTGTATAAACATGGAAATATCTACACCGCTATCTGTGTAAACATGGAAATATCTACACCGCTACCTGTATAAACATGGAAATATACGCACCGCTATCTGTATGAACATGGAAATATCAGCCCATCTATCTGTATGAACATGGAAATATCTACACAACTATCTGTATGAACATGGAAATATCTATACCGCTATCTGTATGAACATGGAATTATCTTCACCACCATCTGTATGAACATGGATATGTCTACACAGCCATCTGGATGAACATGGAAATATCTACACCGCTATCTGTATGAACATGGAAATAGCTACACCACTATCTTTATGAACATGGAAATATCTACACCACTATCTGTATGAACATGGAAATATCTACACCGCTATCTGTATGAACATGGATATATCTACACAGCCATCTTGATGAACATGGAAATATCTACACCGCTATCTGTATGAACATGGAAATATATACACCGCTATCTGTGTAAACATGCATACATCTTCACCGCTATCTGTATAAACATGGATATATCTACACCGCTATCTGTATGAACATGGAAATTCCTTCACCGCTATCTGTTTGAACATGGAAATATCTAAACTGCTATCTGCATGAGAATGGAAATATCTACACAGCTATCTGCATATACATGGAAATATCTACACAGCTATCTCTTTACACATGGAAATAACTACACCGCTATCTGTATGAACATGGAAATATCTGCACGGCCATCTGTATGAACATATAAATATCTACACCGCCATCTGTATTAAGATGGAGATATCCACACCGCTATCTGTATAAACATGGAAATATCAACACCGCTATCTGTATAAACATGGAAATGTCTACACCGCTATCTGTATAAACTTGGAAATATCTACACCGCTACCTGTATAAACATGGAAATATTAGCACCGCTATCTGTATGAACATGGAAATATCAGCCCATCTATCTGTATGAAAATGGAAATATCTACACCACTATTTGTATGAACATGGAAATATCTGCACCGCTATCTGTATGAACATGGAAATATCTTCACCGCCTTCTGTATGAAAATGGATATATCTACACAGCCATTTGGATGAACATGGAAATATCTACACCGCTATCTGTATGAACATGGAAATAGCTACACCGCTATCTGTTTGAACATGGAAATATCTACACCGCTGTCAGCATGAAAATGGAAATATCTACACAGCTATCTGCATATACATGGATATATCTAGAAAGCTATCTCTTCACACATGGAAATATCTACACCGCCATCTGTATGAACATGGAAATATCTGCACGGCCATCTGTATGAACAAATAAATATCTACACCGCCATCTGTATTAAGATGGAGATATCTACACCGCTATCTGTATAAACATGGAAAAATCTACACCGCTATCTGTGTAAACATGGAAATATCAACACTGCTACCTGTATAAACAAGGAAATATACGCACCGCTATCTGTATGAACATGGAAATATCAGCCCCTCTATCAGTATGAACATGGAAATAACTAGACCACTATCTGTATGAACATGGAAATATCTACACCGCTATCTGTATGAACATGGAATTATCTTCACCACCATCTGTGTGAACATGGATATGTCTACACAGCCATCTGGATGTACATGGAAATATCTACACCGCTATCTGTATGAACATGGAAATAGCTGCACCACTATCTGTATGAACATGGAAATATCTACACCACTATCTGTATGAACATGGATATATCTACACCGATATCTGTATGAACATGGAAATATCTTCACCGCCATCTGTATGAACATGGATATATCTACACAACCATCTGGATGAACATGGAAACATGTACACCGCTATCTGTATAAACATGGAAATATCTACACCGCTATCTGTATAAACATAGAAATATTTACACCGCTACCTGTATAAACATGGAAATATAAGCAACGCTATCTGTATGAACATGGAAATATCTACACCGCTATCTGTACGAACATGGAAATATCTACACCGCTATCTGTATGAACACGGAAATAGCTACACCGCTATCTGTATGAACATGGAAATATCTACAGCACTATCTGTATGAACATGGAAATATCTACACCGCTATCTGAATGAACATGGATATATCTACACAGCCATCTGGATGTACATGGAAATATCTACACCGCTATCTGTATGAACATGGAAATATCTACACCGCTATCTGTGTAAACATGCATACATCTTCACCGCTATTTGTATAAACATGGAAATAACTACACCGCTATCTGTATGAACATGGAAATATCTACACCGCTATCTGTATGAACATGGAAATATCTTCACCGCCATCTGTATGAACATGGATATATCTACACAGCTATCTGCATATACATGGAAATATCTACAAAGCTATCTCTTTACACATGGAAATAACTACACCGCTATCTCTATGAACATGGAAATATCCACACCGCCATCTGTATGAACATGGAAATATCTGCACCGCCATCTGTATGAACATATAAATATCTACACCGCCATCTGTATAAAGATGGAGATATCTACACCGCTATCTGTATAAACTTGGAAATATCTACACCGCTATCTGTATAAACATGGAAATATCTACACCGCTGTCTTTATAAACATGGAAATATCTACTCCGCTACCTGTATAAACATGGAAATATCAGCACCGCTATCAGTATGAACATGGAAATATCAGCCCCTCTATCTGAATGAACATGGATATATCTACACCACTATCTGTGTGAACATGGAAATATCTACACTGCTATCTGTATGAGCATGGAAATATCTTCACCGCCATCTGTATGAACATGGATATATCTACACAGCCATCTGGATGAACATGGAAATATCTACACCGCTATCTGTATGAACATGGAAATATCGTCACCGCCATCTGTATGAACATGGATATATCTACACAGCCATATGGATGAACATGGAAATATCTACACCGCTATCTGCATGAACATGGAAATAGCTACACCGCCATCTGTATGAACATGGAAATAGCTACACCGCCATCTGTATGAACATGGAAATATCTGCACCGCCATCTGTATGAACATATAAATATCTACACCGCCATCTGTATTAAGATGGAGATATCTACACCGATATCTGTATAAACTTGGAAATATCTACACCGCTATCTGTATAAAAATGGAAATATCTACACCGCTATCTGTATAAACATGGAAATATCCACACCGCTACCTGTATAAACATGGAAATATCAGCACAGCTATCTGTATGAACATGGAAATATCTACACCACTATCTGTATGAACATGGAAATATCTACACCGCTATCTGTTTGAACATGGAAATATCTGCACCGCTATCAGTATGAACATGGAAATATCTACACCGCTATCTGTATGAACATGGAAATATCAGCACCGCTATCTGTATGAACATGGAAATATCTTCACCGCCATCTGTATGAACATAGATATATCTACACAGCCATATGGATGAACATGGAAATATCTACACCGCCATCTGTATGAACATGGAAATATCTGCACAGCCATCTGTATGAACATATAAATATCTAAATTGCCATCTGTATTAAGATGGAGATATCTACACCGCTATCTGTATAAACATGGAAATATATACACCGCTATCTGTATAAACATGGAAATGTCTACACTGCTATCTGTATAAACTTGGAAATACCTACACCGCTACCTGTATAAACATGGAAATATCAGCACCGCTATCTGTATGAACATGGAAATATCAGCCCATCTATCTGTATGAACATGGAAATATCTACACCACTATCTGTATGAAGATGGAAATATCTACACCGCTATCTGTATGAACATGGAAATATCTTCACCGCCATCTCTATGAACATGGATATATCTACACAGCTTCTGGATGAACATGGAAATATCTACACCGCTATATGTATGAACATGGAAATAGCTACACCGCTATCTGTATGAACATGGAAATATCTACACCACTATCTGTATGAACATGGAAATATCTACACCGCTATCTGTTTGAACATGGAAATATCTACACCTCTATCTGCATGAAAATGGAAATATCTACACAGCTATCTGCATATACATGGAAATATCTACAAAGCTATCTCTTTACACATGGAAATAACTACACCACTATCTCTATAAACATGGAAATATCTACACCGCCATCTGTATGAACATATAAATATCTACACTGCCATCTGTATTAAGATGGAGATATCTTCACCGCTATCTGTATAAACTTGGAAATATCTACACCGCTATCTGTATAAACATGGAAATATCTACACCACTATCTGTATAAACATGGAAATATCTACACCGCTATCTGTATAAACATGGAAATATAAGCACCGCTATCTGTATGAACATGGAAATATCTACACCGCTATTTGTACGAACATGGAAATATCTACACCGCTATCTGTATGAACATGGAAATAGATGCACCGCTCTCTGTATGAACATGGAAATATCTACAGCACTATCTGTATGAACATGGAAATATCTCCACCGCTGTCTGTATGAACATGGATATATCTACACAGTCATCTGGATGAACATGGAAATATCTACACCGCTATCTGTATAAACATGGAAATATCTACACCGCTATCAGTGTAAACATGCATACATCTTCGCCGCTATGTGTATAAACATGGATATATCTACAAAGCTATCTGTATGAACATGGAAATATCTACACCGCTATCTGTTAGAACATGGAAATATCTAAACCGCTATCTGCATGAAAATGGAAATATCTACACAGCTATCTGCTTATACATGGAAATATCTACACAGCTATCTCTTTACACATGGAAATAACTACACCGCTATCTGTATGAACATGGATATATCTACACCGCAATCTGTATGAACATGGAAATATCTGCATAGCCATCTGTATGAACATATAAATATCTACACCGCCATCTGTATTAAGATAGAGATATCTACACTGCTATCAGTATAAACATGGAAATATCTACACCGCTATCTGTATAAACCTGGAAATATCTACACCGCTACCTGTATAAACATGGAAATATCAGCACTGCTATCTGTATGAACATGGAAATATCAGCCCCCCTATCTGTATGAACACGGAAATATCTACACCGCTATCTGTATGAACATGGAAATATCTTCACCGCCATCTGTATGAACAAGGATATCTCTACACAGCCATCTGGGTTAACATGGAAATATCTACACCGCTATCTGTATGAACATGGAAATATCTACACCGCTATCTGTATGAACATGGAAATATCTACACCGCTATCTGTATGAACATGGAAATATCTACAACGCCATCTGTATGAACATGGAAATATCTACACCACTATCTGTATGAACATGGAAATATCTACACCGCTATCTGTATGAACATGGAAATATCTACACCGCTATCTGTATGAACATGGAAATATCTTCACCGCCATCAGTATGAACATGGATATATCTACACAGCCATATGGATGAACATGGAAATATCTACACCGCTATCTGCATGAACATGGAAATAGCTACACCGCTATCTGTATGAACATGGAAATATCTACACCACTATCTGTATGAACATGGAAATATCTACACCGCTATCTGTATGAACATGGAAATACCTTCACCGCCATCTGTATGAACATGGATATATCTACACAGCCATATGGATGAACATGGAAATATATACACCGCTATCTGCATGAACATGGAGATAGCTACACCGCTATCTGTATGAACATGGAAATAGCTACTCCGCCATCTGTATGAACATGGAAATATCTGCACCGCCATCTGTATGAACATATAAATATCTACACCGCCATCCGTATTAAGATGGAGATATCTACACCGCTATCTGCATAAACCTGGAAATATCTACACCGCTATCTCTATAAACATGGAAATATCCACACTGCTATCTGTATAAACATGGAAATATCCACACTGCTGCCTGTATAAACATGGAAATATCAGCACCGCTATCTGTATGAACATGGAAATATCTACACCGCTATCTGTATGAACATGGAAATATCTTCACCGCCATCTGTATGAACATGGATATATCTACACAGCTATCTGCATATACATGGAAATATCTACAAAGCTATCTCTTTACACATGGAAATAACTACACCGCTATCTCTATGAACATGGAAATATCTACACCGCCATCTGTATGAACATGGAAATATCTGCACCGCCATCTGTATGAACATATAAATATCTACACCGCCATCTGTATAAAGATGGAGATATCTACACCGCTATCTGTATAAACTTGGAAATATCTACACCGCTATCTGTATAAACATGGAAATATCTACACCGCTGTCTTTATAAACATGGAAATATCTACTCCGCTACCTGTATAAACATGGAAATATCAGCACCGCTATCAGTATGAACATGGAAATATCAGCCCCTCTATCTGAATGAACATGGATATATCTACACCACTATCTGTGTGAACATGGAAATATCTACACTGCTATCTGTATGAGCATGGAAATATCTTCACCGCCATCTGTATGAACATGGATATATCTACACAGCCATCTGGATGAACATGGAAATATCTACACCGCTATCTGTATGAACATGGAAATATCGTCACCGCCATCTGTATGAACATGGATATATCTACACAGCCATATGGATGAACATGGAAATATCTACACCGCTATCTGCATGAACATGGAAATAGCTACACCGCCATCTGTATGAACATGGAAATAGCTACACCGCCATCTGTATGAACATGGAAATATCTGCACCGCCATCTGTATGAACATATAAATATCTACACCGCCATCTGTATTAAGATGTAGATATCTACACCGCTATCTGTATAAACTTGGAAATATCTACACTGCTATCTGTATAAAAATGGAAATATCTACACCGCTATCTGTATAAACATGGAAATATCCACACCGCTACCTGTATAAACATGGAAATATCAGCACAGCTATCTGTATGAACATGGAAATATCTACACCACTATCTGTATGAACATGGAAATATCTACACCGCTATCTGTTTGAACATGCAAATATCTGCACCGCTATCAGTATGAACATGGAAATATCTACACCGCTATCTGTATGAACATGGAAATATCAGCACCGCTATCTGTATGAACATGGAAATATCTTCACCGCCATCTGTATGAACATAGATATATCTACACAGCCATATGGATGAACATGGAAATATCTACACCGCCATCTGTATGAACATGGAAATATCTGCACGGCCATCTGTATGAACATATAAATATCTAAATTGCCATCTGTATTAAGATGGAGATATCTACACCGCTATCTGTATAAACATGGAAATATATACACCGCTATCTGTATAAACATGGAAATGTCTACACTGCTATCTGTATAAACTTGGAAATATCTACACCGCTACCTGTATAAACATGGAAATATCAGCACCGCTATCTGTATGAACATGGAAATATCAGCCCATCTATCTGTATGAACATGGAAATATCTACACCACTATCTGTATGAAGATGGAAATATCTACACCGCTATCTGTATGAACATGGAAATATCTTCACCGCCATCTCTATGAACATGGATATATCTACACAGCTTCTGGATGAACATGGAAATATCTACACCGCTATATGTATGAACGTGGAAGTAGCTACACCGCTATCTGTATGAACATGGAAATATCTACACCACTATCTGTATGAACATGGAAATATCTACACCGCTATCTGTTTGAACATGGAAATATCTACACCTCTATCTGCATGAAAATGGAAATATCTACACAGCTATCTGCATATACATGGAAATATCTACAAAGCTATCTCTTTACACATGGAAATAACTACACCACTATCTCTATAAACATGGAAATATCTACACCGCCATCTGTATGAACATATAAATATCTACACTGCCATCTGTATTAAGATGGAGATATCTTCACCGCTATCTGTATAAACTTGGAAATATCTACACCGCTATCTGTATAAACATGGAAATATCTACACCACTATCTGTATAAACATGGAAATATCTACACCGCTATCTGTATAAACATGGAAATATAAGCACCGCTATCTGTATGAACATGGAAATATCTACACCGCTATTTGTACAAACATGGAAATATCTACACCGCTATCTGTATGAACATGGAAATAGATGCACCGCTCTCTGTATGAACATGGAAATATCTACAGCACTATCTGTATGAACATGGAAATATCTACACCTCTGTCTGTATGAACATGGATATATCTACACAGCCATCTGGATGAACATGGAAATATCTACACCGCTATCTGTATAAACATGGAAATATCTACACCGCTATCAGTGTAAACATGCATACATCTTCGCCGCTATGTGTATAAACATGGATATATCTACAAAGCTATCTGTATGAACATGGAAATATCTACACCGCTATCTGTTAGAACATGGAAATATCTAAACCGCTATCTGCATGAAAATGGAAATATCTACACAGCTATCTGCTTATACATGGAAATATCTACACAGCTATCTCTTTACACATGGAAATAACTACACCGCTATCTGTATGAACATGGATATATCTACACCGCAATCTGTATGAACATGGAAATATCTGCATAGCCATCTGTATGAACATATAAATATCTACACCGCCATCTGTATTAAGATAGAGATATCTACACCGCTATCAGTATAAACATGGAAATATCTACACCGCTATCTGTATAAACCTGGAAATATCTACACCGCTACCTGTATAAACATGGAAATATCAGCACTGCTATCTGTATGAACATGGAAATATCAGCCCCCCTATCTGTATGAACACGGAAATATCTACACCGCTATCTGTATGAACATGGAAATATCTTCACCGCCATCTGTATGAACAAGGATATCTCTACACAGCCATCTGGATTAACATGGAAATATCTACACCGCTATCTGTATGAACATGGAAATATCTACACCGCTATCTGTATGAACATGGAAATATCTACACCGCTATCTGTATGAACATGGAAATATCTACAACGCCATCTGTATGAACATGGAAATATCTACACCACTATCTGTATGAACATGGAAATATCTACACCGCTATCTGTATGAACATGGAAATATCTACACCGCTATCTGTATGAACATGGAAATATCTTCACCGCCATCAGTATGAACATGGATATATCTACACAGCCATATGGATGAACATGGAAATATCTACACCGCTATCTGCATGAACATGGAAATAGCTACACCGCTATCTGTATGAACATGGAAATATCTACACCACTATCTGTATGAACATGGAAATATCTACACCGCTATCTGTATGAACATGGAAATACCTTCACCGCCATCTGTATGAACATGGATATATCTACACAGCCATATGGATGAACATGGAAATATATACACCGCTATCTGCATGAACATGGAGATAGCTACACCGCTATCTGTATGAACATGGAAATAGCTACTCCGCCATCTGTATGAACATGGAAATATCTGCACCGCCATCTGTATGAACATATAAATATCTACACCGCCATCCGTATTAAGATGGAGATATCTACACCGCTATCTGCATAAACCTGGAAATATCTACACCGCTATCTCTATAAACATGGAAATATCCACACTGCTATCTGTATAAACATGGAAATATCCACACTGCTGCCTGTATAAACATGGAAATATCAGCACCGCTATCTGTATGAACATGGAAATATCTACACCGCTATCTGTATGAACATGGAAATATCTTCACCGCCATCTGTATGAACATGGATATATCTACACAGCTATCTGCATATACATGGAAATATCTACAAAGCTATCTCTTTACACATGGAAATAACTACACCGCTATCTCTATGAACATGGAAATATCTACACCGCCATCTGTATGAACATGGAAATATCTGCACCGCCATCTGTATGAACATATAAATATCTACACCGCCATCTGTATAAAGATGGAGATATCTACACCGCTATCTGTATAAACTTGGAAATATCTACACCGCTATCTGTATAAACATGGAAATATCTACACCGCTGTCTTTATAAACATGGAAATATCTACTCCGCTACCTGTATAAACATGGAAATATCAGCACCGCTATCAGTATGAACATGGAAATATCAGCCCCTCTATCTGAATGAACATGGATATATCTACACCACTATCTGTGTGAACATGGAAATATCTACACTGCTATCTGTATGAGCATGGAAATATCTTCACCGCCATCTGTATGAACATGGATATATCTACACAGCCATCTGGATGAACATGGAAATATCTACACCGCTATCTGTATGAACATGGAAATATCGTCACCGCCATCTGTATGAACATGGATATATCTACACAGCCATATGGATGAACATGGAAATATCTACACCGCTATCTGCATGAACATGGAAATAGCTACACCGCCATCTGTATGAACATGGAAATAGCTACACCGCCATCTGTATGAACATGGAAATATCTGCACCGCCATCTGTATGAACATATAAATATCTACACCGCCATCTGTATTAAGATGTAGATATCTACACCGCTATCTGTATAAACTTGGAAATATCTACACTGCTATCTGTATAAAAATGGAAATATCTACACCGCTATCTGTATAAACATGGAAATATCCACACCGCTACCTGTATAAACATGGAAATATCAGCACAGCTATCTGTATGAACATGGAAATGTCTACACTGCTATCTGTATAAACTTGGAAATATCTACACCGCTACCTGTATAAACATGGAAATATCAGCACCGCTATCTGTATGAACATGGAAATATCAGCCCATCTATCTGTATGAACATGGAAATATCTACACCACTATCTGTATGAAGATGGAAATATCTACACCGCTATCTGTATGAACATGGAAATATCTTCACCGCCATCTCTATGAACATGGATATATCTACACAGCTTCTGGATGAACATGGAAATATCTACACCGCTATATGTATGAACATGGAAATAGCTACACCGCTATCTGTATGAACATGGAAATATCTACACCACTATCTGTATGAACATGGAAATATCTACACCGCTATCTGTTTGAACATGGAAATATCTACACCTCTATCTGCATGAAAATGGAAATATCTACACAGCTATCTGCATATACATGGAAATATCTACAAAGCTATCTCTTTACACATGGAAATAACTACACCACTATCTCTATAAACATGGAAATATCTACACCGCCATCTGTATGAACATATAAATATCTACACTGCCATCTGTATTAAGATGGAGATATCTTCACCGCTATCTGTATAAACTTGGAAATATCTACACCGCTATCTGTATAAACATGGAAATATCTACACCACTATCTGTATAAACATGGAAATATCTACACCGCTATCTGTATAAACATGGAAATATAAGCACCGCTATCTGTATGAACATGGAAATATCTACACCGCTATTTGTACGAACATGGAAATATCTACACCGCTATCTGTATGAACATGGAAATAGATGCACCGCTATCTGTATGAACATGGAAATATCTACGGCACTATCTGTATGAACATGGAAATATCTACACCGCTGTCTGTATGAACATGGATATATCTACACAGCCATCTGGATGAACATGGAAATATCTACACCGCTATCTGTATAAACATGGAAATATCTACACCGCTATCAGTGTAAACATGCATACATCTTAGCCGCTATGTGTATAAACATGGATATATCTACAAAGCTATCTGTATGAACATGGAAATATCTACACCGCTATCTGTTAGAACATGGAAATATCTAAACCGCTATCTGCATGAAAATGGAAATATCTACACAGCTATCTGCTTATACATAGAAATATCTACACAGCTATCTCTTTACACATGGAAATAACTACACCGCTGTCTGTATGAACATGGATATATCTACACCGCAATCTGTATGAACATGGAAATATCTGCATGGCCATCTGTATGAACATATAAATATCTACACCGCCATCTGTATTAAGATAGAGATATCTACACCGCTATCAGTATAAACATGGAAATATCTACACCGCTATCTGTATAAACCTGGAAATATCTACACCGCTACCTGTATAAACATGGAAATATCAGCACTGCTATCTGTATGAACATGGAAATATCAGCCCCCCTATCTGTATGAACACGGAAATATCTACACCGCTATCTGTATGAACATGGAAATATCTTCACCGCCATCTGTATGAACAAGGATATCTCTACACAGCCATCTGGATTAACATGGAAATATCTACACCGCTCTCTGTATGAACATGGAAATATCTACACCGCTATCTGTATGAACATGGAAATATCTACACCGCTATCTGTATGAACATGGAAATATCTACAACGCCATCTGTATGAACATGGAAATATCTACACCACTATCTGTATGAACATGGAAATATCTACACCGCTATCTGTATGAACATGGAAATATCTACACCGCTATCTGTATGAACATGGAAATATCTTCACCGCCATCAGTATGAACATGGATATATCTACACAGCAATATGGATGAACATGGAAATATCTACACCGCTATCTGCATGAACATGGAAATAGCTACACCGCTATCTGTATGAACATGGAAATATCTACACCACTATCTGTATGAACATGGAAATATCTACACCGCTATCTGTATGAACATGGAAATACCTTCACCGCCATCTGTATGAACATGGATATATCTACACAGCCATATGGATGAACATGGAAATATATACACCGCTATCTGCATGAACATGGAGATAGCTACACCGCTATCTGTATGAACATGGAAATAGCTACTCCGCCATCTGTATGAACATGGAAATATCTGCACCGCCATCTGTATGAACATATAAATATCTACACCGCCATCCGTATTAAGATGGAGATATCTACACCGCTATCTGCATAAACCTGGAAATATCTACACCGCTATCACTATAAACATGGAAATATCCACACTGCTATCTGTATAAACATGGAAATATCCACACCGCTGCCTGTATAAACATGGAAATATCAGCACCGCTATCTGTATGAACATGGAAATATCTACACCGCTATCTGTACGAACATGGAAATATCTACACAGCTATCTGTATGAACATGGAAATAGATACACCGCTATCTGTATGAACATGGAAATATCTATACCACTATCTGTATGAACTTGGAAATATCTACACCGCTATCTGTATGAACATGGATATAACTACACAGCCATCTGGATGAACATGGAAATATCTACACCGCTATCTGTATGAACATGGAAATATCTACACCGCTATCTGTGTAAACATGCAGACATCTTCACCGCTATCTGTATAAAGATGGAAATATCTACACCACTATCTGTATGAACATGGAAATATCTACACCGCTATCTGTTTGAACATGGAAATATCTATACCGCTATCAGCATGAAAATGGAAATATCTACACAGCTATCTGCATATACATGGAAATATCTACACAGCTATCTCTTTGCACATGGAAATAACTACACCGCTATCAGTATGAACATGGAAATATCTACACCGCTATCTCTATGAACATGGAAATATCTGCCCGACCCTCTGTATGAACATATAAATATCTACACCGCCATCTGTATTAAGATGGAGATATCTACACCGCTATCTGTATAAACCTGGAAATATCTACACCGCTATCTGTATAAACATGGAAATATCCACACCGCTATCTGTATAAACATGGAAATATCCACACAGCTGCCTGTATAAACATGGAAATATCAGCACCGCTATCTGTATGAACATGGAAATATCTACACCACTATCTGTATGAACATGGAAATATCTACACCGCTATCTGTATGAACATGGAAATATCTACACCACTATCTGTATGAACATGGAAATATCTACACCGCCATCTGTATGAACATGGAAATAACTTCACCGCCATCTGTATGAACATGGATATATCTACACAGCCATCTGTATGAACATGGAAATATCTACACCGCTATCTGTACGAACATGGAAATATCTACATCGCCATCTGTATGAACATGGAAATATCTGCACGGCCATCTGTATGAACATATAAATATCTACACTGCCATCTGTATTAAGATGGAGATATCTACACCGCTATCTGTATAAACATGGAAATATCTACACCGCTATCTGTATAAACATGGAAATATCTACACCGCTACCTGTATAAACATGGAAATATCAGCACCGCTATCTGTATGAACATGGAAATATCAGCCCCTCTATCTGTATGAAGATGGAAATATCTACACCACTATCTGTATGAACTTGGAAATATCTACACCGCTATCTGTATGAACATGGAAATATCTACACCACTATCTGTATGAACATGGAAATATCTACACCGCTATCTGTATGAACATGGAAATAACTTCACCGCCGTCTGTATGAACATGGATATATCTACACAGCCATCTGTATGAACATGGAAATTTCTACACCGCTATCTCTATAAACATGGAAATATCTACACCGCTATCTGTATAATCATGGAAATATCTACACCGCTACCTGTATAAACATGGAAATATAAGCACCGCTATCTGTATGAACATGGAAATATCTACAACGCTATCTGTTTGAACATGGAAATATCTACACCGCTATCTGTATGAACATGGAAATAGCTACACCGCTATCTGTATGAACATGGAAATATCTACAGCACTATCTGTATGAACATGGAAATATCTACACCGCTATCTGTATGAACATGGATATATCTACACAGCCATCTGGATGAACATGGAAATATCTACACCGCTCTCTGTATGAACATGGAAATATCTACACCGCTATCTGTGTAAACATGCATACATCTTCACCGCTCTCTGTATAAACATGGAAATATCTACACCGCTGTCTGTATGAACATGGAAATATCTACACCGCTATCTGTTTGTACATGGAAATATCTAAACCACAATCTGCGTGAAAAAGGAAATATCTTCACAGCTATCTGCATATACTGGAAATATCTACACAGCTATCTCTTTACACATGGAAATAACTACACCGCTATCTGTATGAACATGGAAATATCTACACCGCCATCTGTATGAACATGGAAATATCTACACCACTATCTGTATGAACATGGAAATATCTACACCGCTATCTGAATGAACATGGAAATATCTACACCGCTATCTGTATGAACATGGAAATATCTACACCGCTATCTGTATGAGCATGGAAATATCTTCACCGCCATCTGTATGAACATGGATATCTCTACACAGCCATCTGGATTAACATGGAAATATCTACACCGCTATCTCCATGAATATGGAAATAGCTATACCGCCATCTGTATGAACATGCAAATATCTACACCGCCATCTGTATGAACATGGAAATATCTGCACCGCAATCTGTATGAACATATAAATAACTACACCGCCATCTGTATTAAGATGGAGATATCTACACCGCTCTCTGTATAAACCTGGAAATATCCACACCGCTATCTGTATAAACATGGAAATATCTACACCGCTATCTGTATAAACATGGAAATATCTGCACCGCTACCTGTATAAACATGGAAATATCAGCACCGCTATCTGTATGAACATGGAAATATCTACACCGCTATCTGTACGAACATGGAAATATCTACACCGCTATCTGTATGAACATGGAAATAGCTACACCGCTATCTGTATTAACATGGAAATATCTACAGCACTATCTGTATGAACATGGAAATATCTACACCGCTATCTGTATGAACATGGATATATCTACACAGCCGTCTGGATGAACATGGAAATATCTACACCGCTATCTGTATGAACATGGAAATAGCTACACCGCTATCTGTGTAAACATGCATACATCTTCACCGCTATCTGTATAAACATGGAAATATCTACACCGCTATCTGTATGAACATGGAAATATCTACACCGCTATCTGTTTGAACATGGAAATATCTTAACCGCAATCTGCATGAAAATGGAAATATCTTCACAGCTATCTGCCTATACATGGAAATATCTACACAGCTATCTCTTTACACATGGAAATAACTACACCGCTATCTGTATGAACATGGTAATATCTACACCGCCATCTGTATGAACATGGAAATATCTACACCACTATCTGTATGAACATGGAAATATCTACAACGCTGTCTGTATGAACATGGAAATATCTGCACCGCTATCTGTATTAACATGGAAATATATTCACCGCCATCTGTATGAACGTGGATATATCTAAACAGCCATATGGATGAACATGGAAATATCTACACCGCCATCTGTATGAACATGGAAATATCTGCATGGCCATCTGTATGAACATATAAATATCTAAACTGCCATCTGTATTAAGATGGAGATATCTACACCGCTATCTGTATAAACATGGAAATATCTACACCGCTATCTGTATAAACTTGGAAATATCTACACCGCTACCTGTATAAACATGGAAATATCAGCACCGCTATCTGCATGAACATGGAAATATCAGCCCCTCTATCTGTATGAACTTGGAAATAACTACACCACTATCTGTATGAAAATGGAAATATCTACACCGCTATCTGTATGAACATGGAAATATCTTCACCGCCATCTCTATGAACATGGATATATCTACACAGCCATCTGGATGAACATGGAAATAATTACACCGCTATGTGTATGAACATGGAAATAGCTACACCGCTATCTGTATGAACATGGAAATATCTACACCACTATCTGTATGAACATGGAAATATCTACACCGCTATCTGTTTGAACATGGAAATATCTACACCTCTATCAGCATGAAAATGGAAATATCTACACAGATATCTGCATATACATGGAAATATCTACAAAGCTATCTCTTTACACATGGAAATTACTACACCACTATCTCTATAAACATGGAAATATCTCCACCGCCATCTGTATGAACATGGAAATATCTGCACCGCCATCTGTATGAACATATAAATATCTACACCGCCATCTGTATTAAGATGGAGATATCTATACCGCTATCTGTATAAACTTGGAAATATCTACACCGCTATCTGTATAAACATGGAAATATCTACACCGCTATCTGTATAAACATGGACATATCTACACCGCTCTCTGTATTAACATGGAAACATAAGCACGGCTATCTGTATGAACATGGAAATATCTACACCGATATCTGAATAAACATGGATATATCTACACAGCCATCTGGATGAACATGGAAATACCTACACCGCTATCTGTATAAACATGGAAATATCTACACCGCTATCAGTGTAAACATGCATACAGCTTCGCCACTATCTGTATAATCATGGATATATCTACACAGCTATCTGTATGAACATGCAAATATCTACACCTCTATCTGTATGAACATGGAAATATCTACACCGCTATCTGTATGAACATGGAAATATCTTCACCGCCATCTGTATGAACATGGATATCTCTACACAGCCATCTGGATTAACATGGAAATATCTACACCGCTATCTCCATGAATATGGAAATAGCTGTACCGCCATCTGTATGAACATGCAAATACCTACACCGCCATCTGGATTAACATGGAAATATCTACACCGCTATCTCCATGAATATGGAAATAGCTGTACCGCCATCTGTATGAACATGCAAATATCTACACCGCCATCTGTATGAACATGGAAATATCTGCACCGCAATCTGTATGAACATATAAATAACTACACCGCCATCTGTATTAAGATGGAGATATCTACACCATTCTCTGTATAAACCTGGAAATATCTACACCGCTATCTGTATAAACATGGAAATATCTACACCGCTATCTGTATAAACATGGAAATATCTGCACCGCTACCTGTATAAACATGGAAATATCAGCACCGCTATCTGTATGAACATGGAAATATCTACACCGCTATCTGTACAAACATGGAAATATCTACACCGCTATCTGTATGAACATGGAAATAGCTACACCGCTATCTGTATGAACATGGAAATATCTACAGCACTATCTGTATGAACATGGAAATATCTACACCGCTATCTGTACGAACATGGATATATCTACACAGCCATCTGGATGAACATGGAAATATCTACACCGCTATCTGTATGAACATGGAAATAGCTACACCGCTATCTGTGTAAACATGCATACATCTTCACCGCTATCTGTATAAACATGGAAATATCTACACCGCTATCTGTATGAACATGGAAATATCTACACCGCTATCTGTTTGAACATGGAAATATCTTAACCGCAATCTGCATGAAAATGGAAATATCTTCACAGCTATCTGCCTATACATGGAAATATCTACACAGCTATCTCTTTACACATGGAAATAACTACACCGCTATCTGTATGAACATGGAAATATCTACACCGCCATCTGTATGAACATGGTAATATCTACACCACTATCTGTATGAACATGGAAATATCTACAACGCTGTCTGTATGAACATGGAAATATCTGCACCGCTATCTGTATGAACATGGAAATATATTCACCGCCATCTGTATGAACATGGATATATCTAAACAGCCATATGGATGAACATGGAAATATCTACACCGCCATCTGTATGAACATGGAAATATCTACACCGCCATCTCTATGAACATGGAAATATCTGCACCGCTATGTGTATGAACATGGAAATATCTACACCGCTATCTGTATGAACATGGAAATATCTACACCGCTATCTGTTTGAACATGGAAATATCTACACCGCTATCTGCTTGAAAATGGAAATATCTACTCTGCTATCTGTATGAACATGGATATATCTACACCGCTATCTGTTTGAACATGGAAATATCTACACCGCTATCTGTATGAACATGGAAATATCTACACCGCTATCTGTATGAACATGGAAATATCTTCACCGCCATCTGTATGAACATGGATATATCTACAAAGACATATGGATGAACATGGAAATATCTACACCGCCATCTGTATGAACATGGAAATATCTGCAGGGCCATCTGTATGAACATATAAATATCTAAACTGCCATCAGTATTAAGATGGAGATATCTACACCGCTATCTGTATAAACATGGAAATAACTACACCGCTGTCTGTATAAACATGGAAATGTCTACACCGCTATCTGTACAAACTTGGAAATATCTACACCGCGACCTGTATAAACATGAAAATATCAGCACCGCTATCTGTATGAACATGGAAATATCAGCCCCTCTATCTGTATGAACATGGAAATATCTACACCACTATCTGTATGAACATGGAAATATCTACACTGCTATCTGTATGAACATGGAAATATCTTCACCGCCATCTGTATGAACATGGATATATCTACTCTGCCATCTGGATGAAAATGGAAATATCTACACCGCTATCTGTATGAACATGGAAATAGCTACAATGCTATCTGTATGAACATGGAAATATCTACACCTCTATCTGTATGAACATGGAAATTTCTACAGCGCTATCTGTTTGAACATGGAAATATCTACACCGCTATATGCATGAAAATGGAAATATCTACACAGCTATCTGCATATACATGGAAATATCTACAAAGATATCTCTTTACACATGGAAATAACTACACCACTATCTCTATAAACATGGAAATATCTACACCGCCATCTGTATGAACATGGAAATATCTACACCGCCATCTGTATTAAGATGGAGATATCTACAACGATATCTGTATAAACTAGGAAATATCTACACCGCTATCTGTATAAACATGGAAATATCTACACCGCTATCTGTATAAACATGGAAATATCTACACCGCTATGTGTATAAACATGGAAATATTAGCACCGCTATCTGTATGAACATGGAAATATCTACACCGCTATCTGTACGAACATGGAAATATCTACACCGCTATCTGTATGAACATGGAAATAGCTGCACCGCTATCTGTATGAACATGGAAATATCTACAGCACTATCTGTATGAACACGGAAATATCTACACCGCTATCTGAATGAACATGGATATATCTACACAGCCATCTGAATGAACATGGAAATATCTACACCGCTATCTGTATAAACATGGAAATATCTACACCGCTATCAGTGTAAACATGCATACATCTTCGCCACTATCTGTATAATCATGGATATATCTACAAAGCTATCTGTATGAACATGGAAATATCTACACCTCTATCTGTATGAACATGGAAATATCTACACCGCTATCTGTATGAACATGGAAATATCTTCACCGCCATCTGTATGAACATGGATATCTCTACACAGCCATCTGGATTAACATGGAAATATCTACACCGCTATCTCCATGAATATGGAAATAGCTATACCGCCATCTGTATGAACATGCAAATATCTACACCGCCATCTGTATGAACATGGAAATATCTGCACCGCAATCTGTATGAACATATAAATAACTACACGGCCATCTGTATTAAGATGGAGATATCTACACCGCTCTCTGTATAAACCTGGAAATATCTACACCGCTATCTGTATAAACATGGAAATACCTACACCGCTATCTGTATAAACATGGAAATATCTGCACCGCTACCTGTATAAACATGGAAATATCAGCACTGCTATCTGTATGAACATGGAAATATCTACACCGCTATCTGTACGAACATGGAAATATCTACACCGCTATCTGTATGAACATGGAAATAGCTACACCGCTATCTGTATGAACATGGAAATATCTACAGCACTATCTGTATGAACATGGAAATATCTACACCGCTATCTGTATCAACATGGATATATCTACACAGCCATCTGGATGAACATGGAAATATCTACACAGCTATCTGTATGAACATGGAAATAGCTAAACCGCTATCTGTGTAAACATGCATACATCTTCACCGCTATCTGTATAAACATGGAAATATCTACACCGCTATCTGTATGAACATGGAAATATCTACACCGCTATCTGTTTGAACATGGAAATATCTTAACCGCAATCTGCATGAAAATGGAAATATCTTCACAGCTATCTGCCTATACATGGAAATATCTACACAGCTATCTCTTTACACATGGAAATAACTACACCGCTATCTGTATGAACATGAAAATATCTACACCGCCATCTGTATGAACATGGAAATATCTACACCACTATCTGTATGAACATGGAAATATCTCCACCGCTGTCTGTATGAACATGGAAATATCTGCACCGCTCTCTGTATGAACATGGAAATATATTCACCGCCATCTGTATGAACATGGATATATCTAAACAGCCATATGGATGAACATGGAAATATCTACACCGCCATCTGTATGAACATGGAAATATCTGCATGGCCATCTGTATGAACATATAAATATCTAAACTGCCATCTGTATTAAGATGGAGATATCTACACCGCTATCTGTATAAACATGGAAATATCTACACCGCTATCTGTATAAACTTGGAAATGTCTACACCGCTATCTGTATAAACTTGGAAATATCTACACCGCTACCTGTATAAACATGGAAATTTCAGCACCGCTATCTGCATGAACATGGAAATATCAGCCCCTCTATCTGTATGAACATGGAAATATCTACACCACTATCTGTATGAAAATGGAAATATCTGCACCGCTATCTGTATGAACATGGAAATATCTTCACCGCCATCTCTATGAACATGGATATATCTACACAGCCATCTGGATGAACATGGAAATATCTACACCGCTATGTGTATGAACATGGAAATAGCTACACCGCTATATGTATGAACATGGAAATATCTACACCACTATCTGTATGAACATGGAAATATCTACACCGCTATCTGTTTGAACATGGAAATATCTGCACCTCTATCTGCATGAAAATGGAAATATCTACACAGATATCTGCATATACATGGAAATATCTACAAAGCTATCTCTTTACACATGGAAATTACTACACCACTATCTCTATAAACATGGAAATATCTACACCGCCATCTGTATGAACATGGAAATATCTGCGCCGCCATCTGTATGAACATATGAATATCTAAACCGCCATCTGTATTAAGATGGAGATATCTATACCGCTATCTGTATAAACTTGGAAATATCTACACCGCTATCTGTATAAACATGGAAATATCTACACCGCTATCTGTATAAACATGTACTTATCTACACCGCTATCTGTATAAACACGGAAATATAAGCACCGCTATCTGTATGAACACGGAAATATCTACACCGCTATCTGAATGAACATGGATATATCTACACAGCCATCTGGATGAACATGGAAATATCTATACCGCTATCTGTATAAACATGGAAATATCTACACCGCTATCAGTGTAAACATGCATACATCTTCGCCACTATCTGTATAATCATGGATATATCTACACAGCTATCTGTATGAACATGGAAATATCTACACCTCTATCTGTATGAACATGGAAATATCTACACCGCTATCTGTATGAACATGGAAATATCTTCACCGCCATCTGTATGAACATGGATATCTCTACACAGCCATCTGGATTAACATGGAAATATCTACACCGCTATCTCCATGAATATGGAAATAGCTATACCGCCATCTGTATGAACATGCAAATATCTACACCGCCATCTGTATGAACATGGAAATATCAGCACCGCAATCTGTATGAACATATAAATAACTACACCGCCATCTGTATTAAGATGGAGATATCTACACCGCTCTCTGTATAAACCTGGAAATATCTACACCGCTATCTGTATAAACATGGAAATATCTACACCGCTATCTGTATAAACATGGAAATATCAGCACCGCTACCTGTATAAACATGGAAATATCAGCACCGCTATCTGTATGAACATGGAAATATCTACACCGCTATCTGTACGAACATGGAAATATATACACCGCAATCTGTATGAACATGGAAATAGCTACACCGCTATCTGTATGAACATGGAAATATCTACAGCACTATCTGTATGAACATGGAAATATCTACACCGCTATCTGTATGAACATGGATATATCTACACAGCCATCTGGATGAACATGGAAATATCTACACCGCTATCTGTATGAACATGGAAATAGCTACACCGCTATCTGTGTAAACATGCATACATCTTCACCGCTATCTGTATAAACATGGAAATATCTACACCGCTATCTGTATGAACATGGAAATATCTACACTGCTATCTGTTTGAACATGGAAATATCTTAACCGCAATCTGCATGAAAATGGAAATATCTTCACAGCTATCTGCCTATACATGGAAATATCTACACAGCTATCTCTTTACACATGGAAATAACTACACCGCTATCTGTATGAACATGGAAATATCTACACCGCCATCTGTATGAACATGGAAATATCTACACCACTATCTGTATGAACATGGAAATATCTACACCACTATCTGTATGAACATGGAAATAACTTCACCGCCGTCTGTATGAACATGGATATATCTACACAGCCATCTGTATGAACATGGAAATATCTACACCGCTATCTGTATAAACATGGAAATATCTACACCGCTATCTGTATAATCATGGAAATATCTACACCGCTACCTGTTTAAACATGGAAATATCAGCACCGCTATCTGTATGAACATGGAAATAGCTACACTGCTATCTGTAGGAACATGGAAATATCTACACCACTATCTGTATGAACATGGAAATTTCTACACCGCTATCTGTTTCAACATGGAAATATGTACACCGCTATATGCATGAAAATGGAAATATCTACACAGCTGTCTGCATATACTTGGAAATATCTACAAAGCTATCTCTTTACACATGGAAATAACTACACCACTATCTCTATAAACATGGATATATCTACACCGCCATCTGTATGAACATGGAAATATCTACACCGCCATCTGTATTAAGATGGAGATATCTACACCGCTATCTGTATAAACTTGGAAATATCTACACCGCTATCTGTATAAACATGGAAATATCTACACCGCTATCTGTATAAACATGGAATTATCTACACCGCTATCTGTATAAACATGGAAATATCAGCACCGCTATCTGTATGAACATGGAAATATCTACACCGCTATCTGTACAAACATGGAAATATCTACACCGCTATCTGTATGAACGTGGAAATAGCTGCACAGCCATCTGTATGAACATGGAAATATCTACAGCACTATCTGTATGAACATGGAAATATCTACACCGCTATCTGTATGAACATGGATATATCTACACAGCCATCTGGATGAACATGGAAATATCTACACTGCTATCTGTATAAACATGGAAATATCAACACCGCTATCAGTGTAAACATGCATACATCTTCTCCACAATCTGTATAAACATGGATATATCTACAAAGCTATCTGTATGAACATGGAAATATCTACACCGCTATCTGTTTGAACATGGAAATATCTAATCCGCCATCTGCATGAAAATGGAAATATCTACACAGCTATCTGCATATACATGGAAATATCTACACAGCTATCTCTTTACACATGGAAATAACTACACCGCTATCTGTGTAAACATGTATATATCTACACCGCCATCTGTATGAACATGGAAATATCTGCATGGCCATCTGTATGAACATTTAAATATCTACCCCGCCATCTGTATTAAGATAGAGATATCTACACCGCTATCTGTATAAACATGGAAATATCTACACCGCTATCTGTATAAACATGGAAATGTCTACACCGCTATCTGTATAAACCTGGAAATATCTACACCGCTACCTGTATAAACATGGAAATATCAGCACCGCTATCTGTATGAACATGGAAATATCAGTCCCCCTATCTGTATGAACATGGAAATATCTACACCACTATCTGTATGAACATGGAAATATCTACACCGCTATCTGTATGAACATGGAAATATCTTCACCGCCATTTGTATGAACACGGATATCTCTACACAGCCATCTGGATTAACATGGAAATATCTACACCGCTATCTCCATGAACATGGAAATAGCTATACCGCCATCAGTATGAACATGCAAATATCTACACCGCCATCTGTATGAACATGGAAATATCCGCACCGCAATGTGTATGAACATATAAATAACTACACCGCCATGTGTATTAAGATGGAGATATCTACACCGCTCTCTGTATAAACCTGGAAATATCTACACCGCTATCTGTATAAACATGGAAATATCTACACCGCTATCTGTATAAACATGGAAATATCTGCACCGCTGCCTGTATAAACATGGAAATATCAGCACCGCTATCTGTATGAACGTGGAAATATCTACACCGCTATCTATACGAACATGGAAATATCTACACCGCTATCTGTATGAACATGGAAATAGCTACACCGCTATCTGTATGAACATGGAAATATCTACAGCACTATCTGTATGAACATGGAAATATCTACACCGCTATCTGTATGAACATGGATATATCTACACAGCCATCTGGATGAACATGGAAATATCTACACCGCTATCTGTATGAACATGGAAATATCTACACCGCTATCTGTGTAAACATGCATACATCTTCACCGCTATCTGTATAAACATGGAAATATCTAAACGGCTATCTGTATGAACATGGAAATATCTACACCGCTATCTGTTTGAATATGGAAATATCTTAACTGCAATCTGCACGAAAATGGAAATATCTTCACAGGTATCTGCATATACATGGAAATATCTACACAGCTATCTCTTTACACATGGAAATAACTACACCGCTATCTGTATGAACATGGAAATATCTACACCGCAATCTGTATGAACATGGAAATATCTACACCACTATCTGTATGAACATGGAAATATCTTCACCGCTATCTGTATGAACATGGAAATATCTGCACCGCTATCTGTATGAACATGGAAATATCTTCACCGTCATCTGTATGAACATGGATATATCTACACAGCCATATGGATGAACATGGAAATATCTACACCGCCATCTGTATGAACATGGAAATATCTGCACGGCCATCTGTATGAACATATAAATATCTAAACTGCCATCTGTATTAAGATGGAGATATCTACACCGCTATCTGTATAAACATGGAAATATCTACACCGCTATCTGTATAAACATGGAAATGTCTACACCGCTATCTGTATAAACTTGGAAATATCTACACCGCTACCTGTATAAACATGGAAATATCAGCACCGCTATCTGTATGAACATGGAAATATCAGCCCCTCTATCTGAATGAACATGGAAATATCTACACCACTATCTGTATGAAGATGGAAATATCTACACCGCTATCTGTATGAACATGGAAATATCTTCACCGCCATCTCTATGAAAATGGATATATCTACACAGCTTCTGGATGAACATGGAAATATCTACACCGCTATATGTATGAACATGGAAATAGCTACACCGCTATCTGTATGAACATGGAAATATCTACACCACTATCTGTATGAACATGGAAATATCTACACCGCTATCTGTTTGAACATGGAAATATATACACCTCTATCTGCATGAAAATGGAAATATCTACACAGCTATCTGCAAAAACATGGAAATATATGCAAAGCTATCTCTTTACACATGGAAATAACTACACCACTATCTCTATAAACATGGAAATATCTACACCGCCATCTGTATGAACATGGAAATATCTGCACCGCCATCTGTATGAACATATAAATATCTACACTGCCATCTGTATTAAGATGGAGATATCTTCACCGCTATCTGTATAAACTTGGAAATATCTACACCGCTATCTGTATAAACATGGAAATATCTACACCAGTATCTGTATAAACATGGAAATATCTACACCGCTCTCTGTATAAACATGGAAATATAAGCACCGCTATCTCTATGAACATGGAAATATCTACACCGCTATCTGTACGAACATGGAAATATCTACACCGCTATCTGTATCAACATGGAAATAGATGCACCGCTATCTGTATGAACATGGAAATATCTACAGCACTATCTGTATGAACATGGAAATATCTACACCGCTGTCTGTATGAACATGGATATATCTACACAGCCATCTGGATGAACATGGAAATATCTACACCGCTATCTGTATAAACATGGAAATATCTACACCGCTATCAGTGTAAACATGCATACATCCTCGCCGCTATCTGTATAAACATGGATATATCTACAAAGCTATCTGTATGAACATGGAAATATCTACACCGCTATCTGTTTGAACATGGAAATATCTAAACCGCTATCTGCATGAAAATGGAAATATCTACACAGCTATCTGTGTATACATGGAAATATCTACACAGCTATCTCTTTACACATGGAAATAACTACACCGCTATCTGTATGAACATGGATATACCTACACCGCCATCTGTATGAACATGGAAATATCTGCATGGCCATCTGTATGAACATATAAATATCTACCCCGCCATCTGTATTAAGATAGAGAAATCTACACCGCTATCTGTATAAACATGGAAATATCTACACCGCTATCTGTATAAACATGGAAACGTCTACACCGCTATCTGTATAAACCTGGAAATATCTACACCGCTACCTGTATAAACATGGAAATATCAGCACCGCTATCTGTATGAACATGGAAATATCAGCCCCCCTATCTGTATGAACACGGAAATATCTACACCACTATCTGTATGAACATGGAAATATCTACACCGCTATCTGTATGAACATGGAAATATCTTCACCGCCATCTGTATGAACAAGGATATCTCTACACAGCCATCTGGATTAACATGGAAATATCTACACCGCTATCTGTATGAACATGGAAATATCTACACCGCTATCTGTATGAACATGGAAATATCTACACCGCTATCTGTATGAACATGGAAATATCTACACCGCCATCTGTATGAACATGGAAATATCTACACCACTATCTGTATGAACATGGAAATATCTACACCGCTATCTGTATGAACATGGAAATATCTACACCGCTATCTGTATGAACATGGAAATATCTTCACCGCCATCAGTATGAACATGGATATATCTACACAGCCATATGGATGAACATGGAAATATCTACACTGCTATCTGCATGAACATGGAAATAGCTACACCGCTGTCTGTATGAACATGGAAATATCTACACCACTATCTGTATGAACATGGAAATATCTACAACGCTATCTGTATGAACATGGAAATATCTTCACCGCCATCTGTATGAACATGGATATATCTACACAGCCATATGGATGAATATGGAAATATATACACCGCTATCTGCATGAACATGGAGATAGCTACACCGCTATCTGTATGAACATGGAAATAGCTACTCCGCCATCTGTATGAACATGGAAATATCTGCACCGCAATCTGTATGAACATATAAATATCTACACCGCCATCCGTATTAAGATGGAGATATCTACACCGCTATCTGCATAAACCTGGAAATATCTACACCGCTATCTGTATAAACATGGAAATATCCACACCTCTATCTGTATAAACATGGAAATATCCACACCGCTGCCTGTATAAACATGGAAATATCAGCACCGCTATCTGTATGAACATGGAAATATCTACACCGCTATCTGTACGAACATGGAAATATCTACACAGCTATCTGTATGAACATGGAAATAGATACACCGCTATCTGTATGAACATGGAAATATCTATACCACTGTCTGTATGAACATGGAAATATCTACACCGCTCTCTGTATGAACATGGATATATCTACACAGCCATCTGGATGAACATGGAAATATCTACACCGCTATCTGTATGAACATGGAAATATCTACACCGCTATCTGTGTAAACATGCATACATCTTCACCGCTATCTGTATAAAGATGGAAATATCTACACCACTATCTGTATGAACATGGAAATATCTACACCGCTATCTGTTTGAACATGGAAATATCTATACCGCTATCAGCATGAAAATGGAAATATCTACACAGCTATCTGCATATACATGGAAATATAAACACAGCTATCTCTTTGCACATGGAAATAACTACACCGCTATCTGTATGAACATGGAAATATCTACACCGCTATCTCTATGAACATGGAAATATATTCACCACCATCTGTATGAACATGGATATATCTAAACAGCCATATGCATGAACACGGAAATATCTACACCGCCATCTGTATGAACATGGAAATATCTGCATGGCCATCTGTATGAACATATAAATATCTAAACTGCCATCTGTATTAAGATGGAGATATCTACACCGCTATCTGTATAAACATGGAAATATCTACACCGCTAACTGTATAAACTTGGAAATGTCTACACCGCTATCTGTATAAACTTGGAAATATCTACACCGCTACCTGTATAAACATGGAAATATCAGCACCGCTATCTGCATGAACATGGAAATATCAGCCCCTCTATCTGTATGAACATGGAAATATCTACACCACTATCTGTATGAAAATGGAAATATCTACACCGCTATCTGTATGAACATGGAAATATCTTCACCGCCATCTCTATGAACATGGATATATCTACACAGCCATCTGGATGAACATGGAAATAATTACACCGCTATGTGTATGAACATGGAAATAGCTACACCGCTATCTGTATGAACATGGAAATATCTACACCACTATCTGTATGAACATGGAAATATCTACACCGCTATCTGTTTGAACATGGAAATATCTACACCTCTATCTGCATGAAAATGGAAATATCTACACAGATATCTGCATATACATGGAAATATCTACAAAGCTATCTCTTTACACATGGAAATTACTACACCACTATCTCTATAAACATGGAAATATCTACACCGCCATCTGTATGAACATGGAAATATCTGCACCGCCATCTGTATGAACATATAAATATCTACACCGCCATCTGTATTAAGATGGAGATATCTATACCGCTATCTGTATAAACTTGGAAATATCTACACCGCTATCTGTATAAACATGGAAATATCTACACCGCTATCTGTATAAACATGGACATATCTACACCGCTATCTGTATAAACATGGAAATATAAGCACCGCTATCTGTATGAACATGGAAATATCTACACCGCTATCTGAATGAACATGGATATATCTACACAGCCTTCTGGATGAACATGGAAATATCTACACCGCTATCTGTATAAACATGGAAATATCTACACCGCTATCAGTGTAGACATGCATACATCTTCGCCACTATCTGTATAATCATGGATATATCTACACAGCTATCTGTATGAACATGGAAATATCTACACCTCTATCTGTATGAACATGGAAATATCTACACCGCTATCTGTATGAACATGGAAATATCTTCACCGCCATCTGTATGAACATGGATATCTCTACACAGCCATCTGGATTAACATGGAAATATCTACACCGCTATCTCCATGAATATGGAAATAGCTATACCGCCATCTGTATGAACATGCAAATATCTACACCGCCATCTGTATGAACATGGAAATATCTGCACCGCAATCTGTATGAACATATAAATATCTACACCGCCATCTGTATTAAGATGGAGATATCTACACCACTCTCTGTATAAACCTGGAAATATCTACACCGCTATCTGTATAAACATGGAAATATCTACACCGCTATCTGTATAAACATGGAAATATCTGCACCGCTACCTGTATAAACATGGAAATATCAGCACCGCTATCTGTATGAACATGGAAATATCTACACCGCTATCTGTACAAACATGGAAATATCTACACCGCTATCTGTATGAACATGGAAATATCTACACCTCTATCTGTATGAACATGGAAATATCTACAGCACTATCTGTATGAACATGGAAATATCTACACCGCTATCTGTATGAACATGGATATATCTACACAGCCATCTGGATGAACATGGAAATATCTACACCGCTATCTGTATGAACATGGAAATAGCTACACCGCTATCTGTGTAAACATGCATACATCTTCACCGCTATCTGTATAAACATGGAAATATCTACACCGCTATCTGTATGAACATGGAAATATCTACACCGCTATCTGTTTGAACATGGAAATATCTTAACCGCAATCTGCATGAAAATGGAAATATCTTCACAGCTATCTGCCTATACATGGAAATATCTACACAGCTATCTCTTTACACATGGAAATAACTACACCGCTATCTGTATGAACATGGAAATATCTACACCGCCATCTGTATGAACATGGAAATATCTACACCACTATCTGTATGAACATGGAAATATCTCCACCGCTGTCTGTATGAACATGGAAATATCTGCACCGCTATCTGTATGAACATGGAAATATATTCACTGCCATCTGTATGAACATGGATATATCTAAACAGCCATATGGATGAACATGGAAATATCTACACCGCCATCTGTATGAACATGGAAATATCTGCATGGCCATCTGTATGAACATATAAATATCTAAACTGCCATCTGTATTAAGATGGAGATATCTACACCGCTATCTGTATAAACATGGAAATATCTACACCGCTATCTGTATAAACTTGGAAATGTCTACACCGCTATCTGTATAAACTTGGAAATATCTACACCGCTACCTGTATAAACATGGAAATATCAGCACCGCTATCTGCATGAACATGGAAATACCAGCCCCTCTATCTGTATGAACATGGAAATATCTACACCACTATCTGTATGAAAATGGAAATATCTACACCGCTATCTGTATGAACATGGAAATATCTTCACCGCCATCTCTATGAACATGGATATATCTACACAGCCATCTGGATGAACATGGAAATAATTACACCGCTATGTGTATGAACATGGAAATAGCTACACCGCTATCTGTATGAACATGGAAATATCTACACCACTATCTGTATGAACATGGAAATATCTACACCGCTATCTGTTTGAACATGGAAATATCTACACCTCTATCTGCATGAAAATGGAAATATCTACACAGATATCTGCATATACATGGAAATATCTACAAAGCTATCTCTTTACACATGGAAATTACTACACCACTATCTCTATAAACATGGAAATATCTACACCGCCATCTGTATAAAAATGGAAATATCTGCACCGCCATCTGTATGAACATATAAATATCTACACCGCCATCTGTATTAAGATGGAGATATCTATACCGCTATCTGTATAAACTTGGAAATATCTACACCGCTATCTGTATAAACATGGAAATATCTACACCGCTATCTGTATAAACATGGACATATCTACACCGCTATCTGTATAAACATGGAAATATAAGCACCGCTATCTGTATGAACATGGAAATATCTACACCGCTATCTGAATGAACATGGATACATCTACAAAGCCATCTGGATGAACATGGAAATATCTGCACCGCTATCTGTATAAACATGGAAATATCTACACCGCTATCAGTGTAAACATGCATACATCTTCGCCACTATCTGTATAATCATGGATATATCTACCCAGCTATCTGTATGAACATGGAAATATCTACACCTCTATCTGTATGAACATGGAAATATCTACACCGCTATCTGTATGAACATGGAAATATCTTCACCGCCATCTGTATGAACATGGATATCTCTACACAGCCATCTGGATTAACATGGAAATATCTACACCGCTATCTCCATGAATATGGAAATTGCTATACCGCCATCTGTATGAACATGCAAATATCTACACCGCCATCTGTATGAACATGGAAATATCTGCACCGCAATCTGTATGAACATATAAATAACTACACCGCCATCTGTATTAAGATGGAGATATCTACACCACTCTCTGTATAAACCTGGAAATATCTACACCGCTATCTGTATGAACATGGAAATATCTACACCGCTATCTGTATAAACATGGAAACATCTGCACCGCTACCTGTATAAACATGGAAATATCAGCACCGCTATCTGTATGAACATGGAAATATCTACACCGCTATCTGTACAAACATGGAAATATCTACACCGCTATCTGTATGAACATGGAAATAGCTACACCGCTATCTGTATGAACATGGAAATATCTACAGCACTATCTGTATGAACATGGAAATATCTACACCGCTATCTGTATGAACATGGATATATCTACACAGCCATCTGGATGAACATGGAAATATCTACACCGCTATCTGTATGAACATGGAAATAGCTACACCGCTATCTGTGTAAACATGCATACATCTTCACCGCTATCTGTATAAACATGGAAATATCTACACCGCTATCTGTATGAACTTGGAAATGTCTACACCGCTATCTGTTTGAACATGGAAATATCTTAACCGCAATCTGCATGAAAATGGAAATATCTTCACAGCTATCTGCCTATACATGGAAATATCTACACAGCTATCTCTTTACACATGGAAATATCTACACCGCCATCTGTATGAACATGGAAATATCTACACCACTATCTGTATGAACATGGAAATATCTACAACTCTGTCTGTATGAACATGGAAATATCTGCACCGCTATCTGTATGAACATGGAAATATATTCACCGCCATCTGTATGAACATGGATATATCTAAACAGCCATATGGATGAACATGGAAATATCTACACCGCCATCTGTATGAACATGGAAATATCTACACCGCCATCTCTATGAACATGGAAATATCTGCACCGCTATGTGTATGAACATGGAAATATCTACACCGCTATCTGTATGAACATGGAAATATCTACACCGCTATCTGTTTGAACATGGAAATATCTACACCGCTATCTGCTTGAAAATGGAAATATCTACTCTGCTATCTGTATGAACATGGATATATCTACACCGCTATCTGTTTGAACATGGAAATATCTACACCGCTATCTGTATGAACATGGAAATATCTACACCGCTATCTGTATGAACATGGAAATATCTTCACCGCCATCTGTATGAACATGGATATATCTACAAAGACATATGGATGAACATGGAAATATCTACACCGCCATCTGTATGAACATGGAAATATCTGCAGGGCCATCTGTATGAACATATAAATATCTAAACTGCCATCAGTATTAAGATGGAGATATCTACACCGCTATCTGTATAAACATGGAAATAACTACACCGCTATCTGTATAAACATGGAAATGTCTACACCGCTATCTGTACAAACTTGGAAATATCTACACCGCGACCTGTATAAACATGAAAATATCAGCACCGCTATCTGTATGAACATGGAAATATCAGCCCCTCTATCTGTATGAACATGGAAATATCTACACCACTATCTGTATGAACATGGAAATATCTACACTGCTATCTGTATGAACATGGAAATATCTTCACCGCCATCTGTATGAACATGGATATATCTACTCTGCCATCTGGATGAAAATGGAAATATCTACACCGCTATCTGTATGAACATGGAAATAGCTACAATGCTATCTGTATGAACATGGAAATATCTACACCTCTATCTGTATGAACATGGAAATTTCTACAGCGCTATCTGTTTGAACATGGAAATATCTACACCGCTATATGCATGAAAATGGAAATATCTACACAGCTATCTGCATATACATGGAAATATCTACAAAGATATCTCTTTACACATGGAAATAACTACACCACTATCTCTATAAACATGGAAATATCTACACCGCCATCTGTATGAACATGGAAATATCTACACCGCCATCTGTATTAAGATGGAGATATCTACAACGATATCTGTATAAACTAGGAAATATCTACACCGCTATCTGTATAAACATGGAAATATCTACACCGCTATCTGTATAAACATGGAAATATCTACACCGCTATGTGTATAAACATGGAAATATTAGCACCGCTATCTGTATGAACATGGAAATATCTACACCGCTATCTGTACGAACATGGAAATATCTACACCGCTATCTGTATGAACATGGAAATAGCTGCACCGCTATCTGTATGAACATGGAAATATCTACAGCACTATCTGTATGAACATGGAAATATCTACACCGCTATCTGAATGAACATGGATATATCTACACAGCCATCTGAATGAACATGGAAATATCTACACCGCTATCTGTATAAACATGGAAATATCTACACCGCTATCAGTGTAAACATGCATACATCTTCGCCACTATCTGTATAATCATGGATATATCTACAAAGCTATCTGTATGAACATGGAAATATCTACACCTCTATCTGTATGAACATGGAAATATCTACACCGCTATCTGTATGAACATGGAAATATCTTCACCGCCATCTGTATGAACATGGATATCTCTACACAGCCATCTGGATTAACATGGAAATATCTACACCGCTATCTCCATGAATATGGAAATAGCTATACCGCCATCTGTATGAACATGCAAATATGTACACCGCCATCTGTATGAACATGGAAATATCTGCACCGCAATCTGTATGAACATATAAATAACTACACGGCCATCTGTATTAAGATGGAGATATCTACACCGCTCTCTGTATAAACCTGGAAATATCTACACCGCTATCTGTATAAACATGGAAATATCTACACCGCTATCTGTATAAACATGGAAATATCTGCACCGCTACCTGTATAAACATGGAAATATCAGCACCGCTATCTGTATGAACATGGAAATATCTACACCGCTATCTGTACGAACATGGAAATATCTACACCGCTATCTGTATGAACATGGAAATAGCTACACCGCTATCTGTATGAACATGGAAATATCTACAGCACTATCTGTATGAACATGGAAATATCTACACCGCTATCTGTATCAACATGGATATATCTACACAGCCATCTGGATGAACATGGAAATATCTACACCGCTATCTGTATGAACATGGAAATAGCTAAACCGCTATCTGTGTAAACATGCATACATCTTCACCGCTATCTGTATAAACATGGAAATATCTACACCGCTATCTGTATGAACATGGAAATATCTACACCGCTATCTGTTTGAACATGGAAATATCTTAACCGCAATCTGCATGAAAATGGAAATATCTTCACAGCTATCTGCCTATACATGGAAATATCTACACAGCTATCTCTTTACACATGGAAATAACTACACCGCTATCTGTATGAACATGGAAATATCTACACCGCCATCTGTATGAACATGGAAATATCTACACCACTATCTGTATGAACATGGAAATATCTCCACCGCTGTCTGTATGAACATGGAAATATCTGCACCGCTATCTGTATGAACATGGAAATATATTCACCGCCATCTGTATGAAAATGGATATATCTAAACAGCCATATGGATGAACATGGAAATATCTACACCGCCATCTGTATGAACATGGAAATATCTGCATGGCCATCTGTATGAACATATAAATATCTAAACTGCCATCTGTATTAAGATGGAGATATCTACACCGCTATCTGTATAAACATGGAAATATCTACACCGCTATCTGTATAAACTTGGAAATGTCTACACCGCTATCTGTATAAACTTGGAAATATCTACACCGCTACCTGTATAAACATGGAAATATCAGCACCGCTATCTGCATGAACATGGAAATATCAGCCCCTCTATCTGTATGAACATGGAAATATCTACACCACTATCTGTATGAAAATGGAAATATCTACACCGCTATCTGTATGAACATGGAAATATCTTCACCGCCATCTCTATGAACATGGATATATCTACACAGCCATCTGGATGAACATGGAAATATCTACACCGCTATGTGTATGAACATGGAAATAGCTACACCGCTATATGTATGAACATGGAAATATCTACACCACTATCTGTATGAACATGGAAATATCTACACCGCTATCTGTTTGAACATGGAAATATCTGCACCTCTATCTGCATGAAAATGGAAATATCTACACAGATATCTGCATATACATGGAAATATCTACAAAGCTATCTCTTTACACATGGAAATTACTACACCACTATCTCTATAAACTTGGAAATATCTACACCGCCATCTGTATGAACATGGAAATATCTGCGCCGCCATCTGTATGAACATATGAATATCTAAACCGCCATCTGTATTAAGATGGAGATATCTATACCGCTATCTGTATAAACTTGGAAATATCTACACCGCTATCTGTATAAACATGGAAATATCTACACCGCTATCTGTATAAACATGTACTTATCTACACCGCTATCTGTATAAACATGGAAATATAAGCACCGCTATCTGTATGAACACGGAAATATCTACACCGCTATCTGAATGAACATGGATATATCTACACAGCCATCTGGATTAACATGGAAATATCTACACCGCTATCTCCATGAATATGGAAATAGCTATACCGCCATCTGTATGAACATGCAAATATCTACACCGCCATCTGTATGAACATGGAAATATCAGCACCGCAATCTGTATGAACATATAAATAACTACACCGCCATCTGTATTAAGATGGAGATATCTACACCGCTCTCTGTATAAACCTGGAAATATCTACACCGCTATCTGTATAAACATGGAAATATCTACACCGCTATCTGTATAAACATGGAAATATCAGCACCGCTACCTGTATAAACATGGAAATATCAGCACCGCTATCTGTATGAACATGGAAATATCTACACCGCTATCTGTACGAACATGGAAATATATACACCGCAAACTGTATGAACATGGAAATAGCTACACCGCTATCTGTATGAACATGGAAATATCTACAGCACTATCTGTATGAACATGGAAATATCTACACCGCTATCTGTATGAACATGGATATATCTACACAGCCATCTGGATGAACATGGAAATATCTACACCGCTATCTGTATGAACATGGAAATAGCTACACCGCTATCTGTGTAAACATGCATACATCTTCACCGCTATCTGTATAAACATGGAAATATCTACACCGCTATCTGTATGAACATGGAAATATCTACACTGCTATCTGTTTGAACATGGAAATATCTTAACCGCAATCTGCATGAAAATGGAAATATCTTCACAGCTATCTGCCTATACATGGAAATATCTACACAGCTATCTCTTTACACATGGAAATAACTACACCGCTATCTGTATGAACATGGAAATATCTACACCGCCATCTGTATGAACATGGAAATATCTACACCACTATCTGTATGAACATGGAAATATCTACACCGCTATCTGTATGAACATGGAAATAACTTCACCGCCGTCTGTATGAACATGGATATATCTACACAGCCATCTGTATGAACATGGAAATATCTACACCGCTATCTGTATAAACATGGAAATATCTACACCGCTATCTGTATAATCATGGAAATATCTACACCGCTACCTGTTTAAACATGGAAATATAAGCACCGCTATCTGTATGAACATGGAAATAGCTACACTGCTATCTGTAGGAACATGGAAATATCTACACCACTATCTGTATGAACATGGAAATTTCTACACCGCTATCTGTTTCAACATGGAAATATGTACACCGCTATATGCATGAAAATGGAAATATCTACACAGCTGTCTGCATATACTTGGAAATATCTACAAAGCTATCTCTTTACACATGGAAATAACTACACCACTATCTCTATAAACATGGATATATCTACACCGCCATCTGTATGAACATGGAAATATCTACACCGCCATCTGTATTAAGATGGAGATATCTACACCGCTATCTGTATAAACTTGGAAATATCTACACCGCTATCTGTATAAACATGGAAATATCTACACCGCTATCTGTATAAACATGGAATTATCTACACCGCTATCTGTATAAACATGGAAATATCAGCACCGCTATCTGTATGAACATGGAAATATCTACACCGCTATCTGTACAAACATGGAAATATCTACACCGCTATCTGTATGAACGTGGAAATAGCTGCACCGCCATCTGTATGAACATGGAAATATCTACAGCACTATCTGTATGAACATGGAAATATCTACACCGCTATCTGTATGAACATGGATATATCTACACAGCCATCTGGATGAACATGGAAATATCTACACTGCTATCTGTATAAACATGGAAATATCAACACCGCTATCAGTGTAAACATGCATACATCTTCTCCACAATCTGTATAAACATGGATATATCTACAAAGCTATCTGTATGAACATGGAAATATCTACACCGCTATCTGTTTGAACATGGAAATATCTAATCCGCCATCTGCATGAAAATGGAAATATCTACACAGCTATCTGCATATACATGGAAATATCTACACAGCTATCTCTTTACACATGGAAATAACTACACCGCTATCTGTGTAAACATGGATATATCTACACCGCCATCTGTATGAACATGGAAATATCTGCATGGCCATCTGTATGAACATTTAAATATCTACCCCGCCATCTGTATTAAGATAGAGATATCTACACCGCTATCTGTATAAACATGGAAATATCTACACCGCTATCTGTATAAACATGGAAATGTCTACACCGCTATCTGTATAAACCTGGAAATATCTACACCGCTACCTGTATAAACATGGAAATATCAGCACCGCTATCTGTATGAACATGGAAATATCAGTCCCCCTATCTGTATGAACATGGAAATATCTACACCACTATCTGTATGAACATGGAAATATCTACACCGCTATCTGTATGAACATGGAAATATCTTCACCGCCATTTGTACGAACACGGATATCTCTACACAGCCATCTGGATTAACATGGAAATATCTACACCGCTATCTCCATGAACATGGAAATAGCTATACCGCCATCAGTATGAACATGCAAATATCTACACCGCCATCTGTATGAACATGGAAATATCCGCACCGCAATGTGTATGAACATATAAATAACTACACCGCCATCTGTATTAAGATGGAGATATCTACACCGCTCTCTGTATAAACCTGGAAATATCTACACCGCTATCTGTATAAACATGGAAATATCTACACCGCTATCTGTATAAACATGGAAATATCTGCACCGCTGCCTGTATAAACATGGAAATATCAGCACCGCTATCTGTATGAACGTGGAAATATCTACACCGCTATCTATACGAACATGGAAATATCTACACCGCTATCTGTATGAACATGGAAATAGCTACACCGCTATCTGTATGAACATGGAAATATCTACAGCACTATCTGTATGAACATGGAAATATCTACACCGCTATCTGTATGAACATGGATATATCTACACAGCCATCTGGATGAACATGGAAATATCTACACCGCTATCTGTATGAACATGGAAGTATCTACACCGCTATCTGTGTAAACATGCATACATCTTCACCGCTATCTGTATAAACATGGAAATATCTAAACGGCTATCTGTATGAACATGGAAATATCTACACCGCTATCTGTTTGAATATGGAAATATCTTAACTGCAATCTGCACGAAAATGGAAATATCTTCACAGGTATCTGCATATACATGGAAATATCTACACAGCTATCTCTTTACACATGGAAATAACTACACCGCTATCTGTATGAACATGGAAATATCTACACCGCAATCTGTATGAACATGGAAATATCTACACCACTATCTGTATGAACATGGAAATATCTTCACCGCTATCTGTATGAACATGGAAATATCTGCACCGCTATCTGTATGAACATGGAAATATCTTCACCGTCATCTGTATGAACATGGATATATCTACACAGCCATATGGATGAACATGGAAATATCTACACCGCCATCTGTATGAACATGGAAATATCTGCACGGCCATCTGTATGAACATATAAATATCTAAACTGCCATCTGTATTAAGATGGAGATATCTACACCGCTATCTGTATAAACATGGAAATATCTACACCGCTATCTGTATAAACATGGAAATGTCTACACCGCTATCTGTATAAACTTGGAAATATCTACACCGCTACCTGTATAAACATGGAAATATCAGCACCGCTATCTGTATGAACATGGAAATATCAGCCCCTCTATCTGAATGAACATGGAAATATCTACACCACTATCTGTATGAAGATGGAAATATCTACACCGCTATCTGTATGAACATGGAAATATCTTCACCGCCATCTCTATGAAAATGGATATATCTACACAGCTTCTGGATGAACATGGAAATATCTACACCGCTATATGTATGAACATGGAAATAGCTACACCGCTATCTGTATGAACATGGAAATATCTACACCACTATCTGTATGAACATGGAAATATCTACACCGCTATCTGTTTGAACATGGAAATATATACACCTCTATCTGCATGAAAATGGAAATATCTACACAGCTATCTGCAAAAACATGGAAATATCTGCAAAGCTATCTCTTTACACATGGAAATAACTACACCACTATCTCTATAAACATGGAAATATCTACACCGCCATCTGTATGAACATGGAAATATCTGCACCGCCATCTGTATGAACATATAAATATCTACACTGCCATCTGTATTAAGATGGAGATATCTTCACCGCTATCTGTATAAACTTGGAAATATCTACACCGCTATCTGTATAAACATGGAAATATCTACACCACTATCTGTATAAACATGGAAATATCTACACCGCTCTCTGTATAAACATGGAAATATAAGCACCGCTATCTCTATGAACATGGAAATATCTACACCGCTATCTGTACGAACATGGAAATATCTACACCGCTATCTGTATCAACATGGAAATAGATGCACCGCTATCTGTATGAACATGGAAATATCTACAGCACTATCTGTATGAACATGGAAATATCTACACCGCTGTCTGTATGAACATGGATATATCTACACAGCCATCTGGATGAACATGGAAATATCTACACCGCTATCTGTATAAACATGGAAATATCTACACCGCTATCAGTGTAAACATGCATACATCCTCGCCGCTATCTGTATAAACATGGATATATCTACAAAGCTATCTGTATGAACATGGAAATATCTACACCGCTATCTGTTTGAACATGGAAATATCTAAACCGCTATCTGCATGAAAATGGAAATATCTACACAGCTATCTGTGTATACATGGAAATATCTACACAGCTATCTCTTTACACATGGAAATAACTACACCGCTATCTGTATGAACATGGATATACCTACACCGCCATCTGTATGAACATGGAAATATCTGCATGGCCATCTGTATGAACATATAAATATCTACCCCGCCATCTGTATTAAGATAGAGAAATCTACACCGCTATCTGTATAAACATGGAAATATCTACACCGCTATCTGTATAAACATGGAAACGTCTACACCGCTATCTGTATAAACCTGGAAATATCTACACCGCTACCTGTATAAACATGGAAATATCAGCACCGCTATCTGTATGAACATGGAAATATCAGCCCCCCTATCTGTATGAACACGGAAATATCTACACCACTATCTGTATGAACATGGAAATATCTACACCGCTATCTGTATGAACATGGAAATATCTTCACCGCCATCTGTATGAACAAGGATATCTCTACACAGCCATCTGGATTAACATGGAAATATCTACACCGCTATCTGTATGAACATGGAAATATCTACACCGCTATCTGTATGAACATGGAAATATCTACACCGCTATCTGTATGAACATGGAAATATCTACACCGCCATCTGTATGAACATGGAAATATCTACACCACTATCTGTATGAACATGGAAATATCTACACCGCTATCTGTATGAACATGGAAATATCTACACCGCTATCTGTATGAACATGGAAATATCTTCACCGCCATCAGTATGAACATGGATATATCTACACAGCCATATGGATGAACATGGAAATATCTACACTGCTATCTGCATGAACATGGAAATAGCTACACCGCTGTCTGTATGAACACGGAAATATCTACACCACTATCTGTATGAACATGGAAATATCTACAACGCTATCTGTATGAACATGGAAATATCTTCACCGCCATCTGTATGAACATGGATATATCTACACAGCCATATGGATGAATATGGAAATATATACACCGCTATCTGCATGAACATGGAGATAGCTACACCGCTATCTGTATGAACATGGAAATAGCTACTCCGCCATCTGTATGAACATGGAAATATCTGCACCGCAATCTGTATGAACATATAAATATCTACACCGCCATCCGTATTAAGATGGAGATATCTACACCGCTATCTGCATAAACCTGGAAATATCTACACCGCTATCTGTATAAACATGGAAATATCCACACCACTATCTGTATAAACATGGAAATATCCACACCGCTGCCTGTATAAACATGGAAATATCAGCACCGCTATCTGTATGAACATGGAAATATCTACACCTCTATCTGTACGAACATGGAAATATCTACACAGCTATCTGTATGAACATGGAAATAGATACACCGCTATCTGTATGAACATGGAAATATCTATACCACTGTCTGTATGAACATGGAAATATCTACACCGCTCTCTGTATGAACATGGATATATCTACACAGCCATCTGGATGAACATGGAAATATCTACACCGCTATCTGTATGAACATGGAAATATCTACACCGCTATCTGTGTAAACATGCATACATCTTCACCGCTATCTGTATAAAGATGGAAATATCTACACCACTATCTGTATGAACATGGAAATATCTACACCGCTATCTGTTTGAACATGGAAATATCTATACCGCTATCAGCATGAAAATGGAAATATCTACACAGCTATCTGCATATACATGGAAATATAAACACAGCTATCTCTTTGCACATGGAAATAACTACACCGCTATCTGTATGAACATGGAAATATCTACACCGCTATCTCTATGAACATGGAAATATATTCACCGCCATCTGTATGAACATGGATATATCTAAACAGCCATATGGATGAACACGGAAATATCTACACCGCCATCTGTATGAACATGGAAATATCTGCATGGCCATCTGTATGAACATATAAATATCTAAACTGCCATCTGTATTAAGATGGAGATATCTACACCGCTATCTGTATAAACATGGAAATATCTACACCGCTAACTGTATAAACTTGGAAATGTCTACACCGCTATCTGTATAAACTTGGAAATATCTACACCGCTACCTGTATAAACATGGAAATATCAGCACCGCTATCTGCATGAACATGGAAATATCAGCCCCTCTATCTGTATGAACATGGAAATATCTACACCACTATCTGTATGAAAATGGAAATATCTACACCGCTATCTGTATGAACATGGAAATATCTTCACCGCCATCTCTATGAACATGGATATATCTACACAGCCATCTGGATGAACATGGAAATAATTACACCGCTATGTGTATGAACATGGAAATAGCTACACCGCTATCTGTATGAACATGGAAATATCTACACCACTATCTGTATGAACATGGAAATATCTACACCGCTATCTGTTTGAACATGGAAATATCTACACCTCTATCTGCATGAAAATGGAAATATCTACACAGATATCTGCATATACATGGAAATATCTACAAAGCTATCTCTTTACACATGGAAATTACTACACCACTATCTCTATAAACATGGAAATATCTACACCGCCATCTGTATGAACATGGAAATATCTGCACCGCCATCTGTATGAACATATAAATATCTACACCGCCATCTGTATTAAGATGGAGATATCTATACCGCTATCTGTATAAACTTGGAAATATCTACACCGCTATCTGTATAAACATGGAAATATCTACACCGCTATCTGTATAAACATGGACATATCTACACCGCTATCTGTATAAACATGGAAATATAAGCACCGCTATCTGTATGAACATGGAAATATCTACACCGCTATCTGAATGAACATGGATATATCTACACAGCCTTCTGGATGAACATGGAAATATCTACACCGCTATCTGTATAAACATGGAAATATCTACACCGCTATCAGTGTAGACATGCATACATCTTCGCCACTATCTGTATAATCATGGATATATCTACACAGCTATCTGTATGAACATGGAAATATCTACACCTCTATCTGTATGAACATGGAAATATCTACACCGCTATCTGTATGAACATGGAAATATCTTCACCGCCATCTGTATGAACATGGATATCTCTACACAGCCATCTGGATTAACATGGAAATATCTACACCGCTATCTCCATGAATATGGAAATAGCTATACCGCCATCTGTATGAACATGCAAATATCTACACCGCCATCTGTATGAACATGGAAATATCTGCACCGCAATCTGTATGAACATATAAATATCTACACCGCCATCTGTATTAAGATGGAGATATCTACACCACTCTCTGTATAAACCTGGAAATATCTACACCGCTATCTGTATAAACATGGAAATATCTTCACCGCTATCTGTATAAACATGGAAATATCTGCACCGCTACCTGTATAAACATGGAAATATCAGCACCGCTATCTGTATGAACATGGAAATATCTACACCGCTATCTGTACAAACATGGAAATATCTACACCGCTATCTGTATGAACATGGAAATAGCTACACCGCTATCTGTATGAACATGGAAATATCTACAGCACTATCTGTATGAACATGGAAATATCTACACCGCTATCTGTATGAACATGAATATATCTACACAGCCATCTGGATGAACATGGAAATATCTACACCGTTATCTGTATGAACATGGAAATAGCTACACCGCTATCTGTGTAAACATGCATACATCTTCACCGCTATCTGTATAATCATGGAAATATCTACACCGCTATCTGTATGAACATGGAAATATCTACACCGCTATCTGTATGAACATGGAAATATCTTAACCGCAATCTGCATGAAAATGGAAATATCTTCACAGCTATCTGCCTATACATGGAAATATCTACACAGCTATCTCTTTACACATGGAAATAACTACACCGCTATCTGTATGAACATGGAAATATCTACACCGCCATCTGTATGAACATGGAAATATCTACACCACTATCTGTATGAACATGGAAATATCTACAACGCTGTCTGTATGAACATGGAAATATCTGCACCGCTATCTGTATGAACATGGAAATATATTCACCGCCATCTGTATGAACATGGATATATCTAAACAGCCATATGGATGAACATGGAAATATCTACACCGCCATCTGTATGAACATGGAAATATCTGCATGGCCATCTGTATGAACATATAAATATCTAAACTGCCATCTGTATTAAGATGGAGATATCTACACCGCTATCTGTATAAACATGGAAATATCTACACCGCTATCTGTATAAACTTGGAAATGTCTACACCGCTATCTGTATAAACTTGGAAATATCTACACCGCTACCTGTATAAACATGGAAATATCAGCACCGCTATCTGCATGAACATGGAAATACCAGCCCCTCTATCTGTATGAACATGGAAATATCTACACCACTATCTGTATGAAAATGGAAATATCTACACCGCTATCTGTATGAACATGGAAATATCTTCACCGCCATCTCTATGAACATGGATATATCTACACAGCCATCTGGATGAACATGGAAATAATTACACCGCTATGTGTATGAACATGGAAATAGCTACACCGCTATCTGTATGAACATGGAAATATCTACACCACTATCTGTATGAACATGGAAATATCTACACCGCTATCTGTTTGAACATGGAAATATCTACACCTCTATCTGCATGAAAATGGAAATATCTACACAGATATCTGCATATACATGGAAATATCTACAAAGCTATCTCTTTACACATGGAAATTACTACACCACTATCTCTATAAACATGGAAATATCTACACCGCCATCTGTATGAACATGGAAATATCTGCACCGCCATCTGTATGAACATATAAATATCTACACCGCCATCTGTATTAAGATGGAGATATCTATACCGCTATCTGTATAAACTTGGAAATATCTACACCGCTATCTGTATAAACATGGAAATATCTACACCGCTATCTGTATAAACATGGACATATCTACACCGCTATCTGTATAAACATGGAAATATAAGCACCGCTATCTGTATGAACATGGAAATATCTACACCGCTATCTGAATGAACATGGATACATCTACACAGCCATCTGGATGAACATGGAAATATCTACACCGCTATCTGTATAAACATGGAAATATCTACACCGCTATCAGTGTAAACATGCATACATCTTCGCCACTATCTGTATAATCATGGATATATCTACCCAGCTATCTGTATGAACATGGAAATATCTACACCTCTATCTGTATGAACATGGAAATATCTACACCGCTATCTGTATGAACATGGAAATATCTTCACCGCCATCTGTATGAACATGGATATCTCTACACAGCCATCTGGATTAACATGGAAATATCTACACCGCTATCTCCATGAATATGGAAATTGCTATACCGCCATCTGTATGAACATGCAAATATCTACACCGCCATCTGTATGAACATGGAAATATCTGCACCGCAATCTGTATGAACATATAAATAACTACACCGCCATCTGTATTAAGATGGAGATATCTACACCACTCTCTGTATAAACCTGGAAATATCTACACCGCTATCTGTATGAACATGGAAATATCTACACCGCTATCTGTATAAACATGGAAACATCTGCACCGCTACCTGTATAAACATGGAAATATCAGCACCGCTATCTGTATGAACATGGAAATATCTACACCGCTATCTGTACAAACATGGAAATATCTACACCGCTATCTGTATGAACATGGAAATAGCTACACCGCTATCTGTATGAACATGGAAATATCTACAGCACTATCTGTATGAACATGGAAATATCTACACCGCTATCTGTATGAACATGGATATATCTACACAGCCATCTGGATGAACATGGAAATATCTACACCGATATCTGTATGAACATGGAAATAGCTACACCGCTATCTGTGTAAACATGCATACATCTTCACCGCTATCTGTATAAACATGGAAATATCTACACCGCTATCTGTATGAACATGGAAATGTCTACACCGCTATCTGTTTGAACATGGAAATATCTTAACCGCAATCTGCATGAAAATGGAAATATCTTCACAGCTATCTGCCTATACATGGAAATATCTACACAGCTATCTCTTTACACATGGAAATAACTACACCGCTATCTGTATGAACATGGAAATATCTACACCTCCATCTGTATGAACATGGAAATATCTACACCACTATCTGTATGAACATGGAAATATCTACAACGCTGTCTGTATGAACATGGAAATATCTGCACCGCTATCTGTATGAACATGGAAATATATTCACCGCCATCTGTATGAACATGGATATATCTAAACAGCCATATGGATGAACATGGAAATATCTACACCGCCATCTGTATGAACATGGAAATATCTACACCGCCATCTCTATGAACATGGAAATATCTGCACCGCTATGTGTATGAACATGGAAATATCTACACCGCTATCTGTATGAACATGGAAATATCTACACCGCTATCTGTTTGAACATGGAAATATCTACACCGCTATCTGCTTGAAAATGGAAATATCTACTCTGCTATCTGTATGAACATGGATATATCTACACCGCTATCTGTTTGAACATGGAAATATCTACACCGCTATCTGTATGAACATGGAAATATCTACACCGCTATCTGTATGAACATGGAAATATCTTCACCGCCATCTGTATGAACATGGATATATCTACAAAGACATATGGATGAACATGGAAATATCTACACCGCCATCTGTATGAACATGGAAATATCTGCAGGGCCATCTGTATGAACATATAAATATCTAAACTGCCATCAGTATTAAGATGGAGATATCTACACCGCTATCTGTATAAACATGGAAATAACTACACCGCTATCTGTATAAACATGGAAATGTCTACACCGCTATCTGTACAAACTTGGAAATATCTACACCGCGACCTGTATAAACATGAAAATATCAGCACCGCTATCTGTATGAACATGGAAATATCAGCCCCTCTATCTGTATGAACATGGAAATATCTACACCACTATCTGTATGAACATGGAAATATCTACACTGCTATCTGTATGAACATGGAAATATCTTCACCGCCATCTGTATGAACATGGATATATCTACTCTGCCATCTGGATGAAAATGGAAATATCTACACCGCTATCTGTATGAACATGGAAATAGCTACAATGCTATCTGTATGAACATGGAAATATCTACACCTCTATCTGTATGAACATGGAAATTTCTACAGCGCTATCTGTTTGAACATGGAAATATCTACACCGCTATATGCATATACATGGAAATATCTACAAAGATATGTCTTTACACATGGAAATAACTACACCACTATCTCTATAAACATGGAAATATCTACACCGCCATCTGTATGAACATGGAAATATCTACACCGCCATCTGTATTAAGATGGAGATATCTACAACGATATCTGTATAAACTAGGAAATATCTACACCGCTATCTGTATAAACATGGAAATATCTACACCGCTATCTGTATAAACATGGAAATATCTACACCGCTATGTGTATAAACATGGAAATATTAGCACCGCTATCTGTATGAACATGGAAATATCTACACCGCTATCTGTACGAACATGGAAATATCTACACCGCTATCTGTATGAACATGGAAATAGCTGCACCGCTATCTGTATGAACATGGAAATATCTACAGCACTATCTGTATGAACATGGAAATATCTACACCGCTATCTGAATGAACATGGATATATCTACACAGCCATCTGAATGAACATGGAAATATCTACACCGCTATCTGTATAAACATGGAAATATCTACACCGCTATCAGTGTAAACATGCATACATCTTAGCCACTATCTGTATAATCATGGATATATCTACAAAGCTATCTGTATGAACATGGAAATATCTACACCTCTATCTGTATGAACATGGAAATATCTACACCGCTATCTGTATGAACATGGAAATATCTTCACCGCCATCTGTATGAACATGGATATCTCTACACAGCCATCTGGATTAACATGGAAATATCTACACCGCTATCTCCATGAATATGGAAATAGCTATACCGCCATCTGTATGAACATGCAAATATCTACACCGCCATCTGTATGAACATGGAAATATCTGCACCGCAATCTGTATGAACATATAAATAACTACACGGCCATCTGTATTAAGATGGAGATATCTACACCGCTCTCTGTATAAACCTGGAAATATCTACACCGCTATCTGTATAAACATGGAAATATCTACACCGCTATCTGTATAAACATGGAAATATCTGCACCGCTACCTGTATAAACATGGAAATATCAGCACCGCTATCTGTATGAACATGGAAATATCTACACCGCTATCTGTACGAACATGGAAATATCTACACCGCTATCTGTATGAACATGGAAATAGCTACACCGCTATCTGTATGAACATGGAAATATCTACAGCACTATCTGTATGAACATGGAAATATCTACACCGCTATCTGTATCAACATGGATATATCTACACAGCCATCTGGATGAACATGGAAATATCTACACCGCTATCTGTATGAACATGGAAATAGCTAAACCGCTATCTGTGTAAACATGCATACATCTTCACCGCTATCTGTATAAACATGGAAATATCTACACCGCTATCTGTATGAACATGGAAATATCTACACCGCTATCTGTTTGAACATGGAAATATCTTAACCGCAATCTGCATGAAAATGGAAATATCTTCACAGCTATCTGCCTATACATGGAAATATCTACACAGCTATCTCTTTACACATGGAAATAACTACACCGCTATCTGTATGAACATGGAAATATCTACACCGCCATCTGTATGAACATGGAAATATCTACACCACTATCTGTATGAACATGGAAATATCTCCACCGCTGTCTGTATGAACATGGAAATATCTGCACCGCTATCTGTATGAACATGGAAATATATTCACCGCCATCTGTATGAAAATGGATATATCTAAACAGCCATATGGATGAACATGGAAATATCTACACCGCCATCTGTATGAACATGGAAATATCTGCATGGCCATCTGTATGAACATATAAATATCTAAACTGCCATCTGTATTAAGATGGAGATATCTACACCGCTATCTGTATAAACATGGAAATATCTACACCGCTATCTGTATAAACTTGGAAATGTCTACACCGCTATCTGTATAAACTTGGAAATATCTACACCGCTACCTGTATAAACATGGAAATATCAGCACCGCTATCTGCATGAACATGGAAATATCAGCCCCTCTATCTGTATGAACATGGAAATATCTACACCACTATCTGTATGAAAATGGAAATATCTACACCGCTATCTGTATGAACATGGAAATATCTTCACCGCCATCTCTATGAACATGGATATATCTACACAGCCATCTGGATGAACATGGAAATATCTACACCGCTATGTGTATGAACATGGAAATAGCTACACCGCTATATGTATGAACATGGAAATATCTACACCACTATCTGTATGAACATGGAAATATCTACACCGCTATCTGTTTGAACATGGAAATATCTGCACCTCTATCTGCATGAAAATGGAAATATCTACACAGATATCTGCATATACATGGAAATATCTACAAAGCTATCTCTTTACACATGGAAATTACTACACCACTATCTCTATAAACATGGAAATATCTACACCGCCATCTGTATGAACATGGAAATATCTGCGCCGCCATCTGTATGAACATATGAATATCTAAACCGCCATCTGTATTAAGATGGAGATATCTATACCGCTATCTGTATAAACTTGGAAATATCTACACCGCTATCTGTATAAACATGGAAATATCTACACCGCTATCTGTATAAACATGTACTTATCTACACCGCTATCTGTATAAACATGGAAATATAAGCACCGCTATCTGTATGAACACGGAAATATCTACACCGCTATCTGAATGAACATGGATATATCTACACAGCCATCTGGATGAACATGGAAATATCTATACCGCTATCTGTATAAACATGGAAATATCTACACCGATATCAGTGTAAACATGCATACATCTTCGCCACTATCTGTATAATCATGGATATATCTACACAGCTATCTGTATGAACATGGAAATATCTACACCTCTATCTGTATGAACATGGAAATATCTACACCGCTATCTGTATGAACATGGAAATATCTTCACCGCCATCTGTATGAACATGGATATCTCTACACAGCCATCTGGATTAACATGGAAATATCTACACCGCTATCTCCATGAATATGGAAATAGCTATACCGCCATCTGTATGAACATGCAAATATCTACACTGCCATCTGTATGAACATGGAAATATCAGCACCGCAATCTGTATGAACATATAAATAACTACACCGCCATCTGTATTAAGATGGAGATATCTACACCGCTCTCTGTATAAACCTGGAAATATCTACACCGCTATCTGTATAAACATGGAAATATCTACACCGCTATCTGTATAAACATGGAAATATCAGCACCGCTACCTGTATAAACATGGAAATATCAGCGCCGCTATCTGTATGAACATGGAAATATCTACACCGCTATCTGTACGAACATGGAAATATATACACCGCAATCTGTATGAACATGGAAATAGCTACACCGCTATCTGTATGAACATGGAAATATCTACAGCACTATCTGTATGAACATGGAAATAGCTACACCGCTATCTGTGTAAACATGCATACATCTTCACCGCTATCTGTATAAACATGGAAATATCTACACCGCTATCTGTATGAACATGGAAATATCTACACTGCTATCTGTTTGAACATGGAAATATCTTAACCGCAATCTGCATGAAAATGGAAATATCTTCACAGCTATCTGCCTATACATGGAAATATCTACACAGCTATCTCTTTACACATGGAAATAACTACACCGCTATCTGTATGAACATGGAAATATCTACACCGCCATCTGTATGAACATGGAAATATCTACACCACTATCTGTATGAACATGGAAATATCTACACCGCTATCTGTATGAACATGGAAATAACTTCACCGCCGTCTGTATGAACATGGATATATCTACACAGCCATCTGTATGAACATGGAAATATCTACACCGCTATCTGTATAAACATGGAAATATCTACACCGCTATCTGTATAATCATGGAAATATCTACACCGCTACCTGTTTAAACATGGAAATATAAGCACCGCTATCTGTATGAACATGGAAATAGCTACACTGCTATCTGTAGGAACATGGAAATATCTACACCACTATCTGTATGAACATGGAAATTTCTACACCGCTATCTGTTTCAACATGGAAATATGTACACCGCTATATGCATGAAAATGGAAATATCTACACAGCTGTCTGCATATACTTGGAAATATCTACAAAGCTATCTCTTTACACATGGAAATAACTACACCACTATCTCTATAAACATGGATATATCTACACCGCCATCTGTATGAACATGGAAATATCTACACCGCCATCTGTATTAAGATGGAGATATCTACACCGCTATCTGTATAAACTTGGAAATATCTACACCGCTATCTGTATAAACATGGAAATATCTACACCGCTATCTGTATAAACATGGAATTATCTACACCGCTATCTGTATAAACATGGAAATATCTGCACCGCTATCTGTATGAACATGGAAATATCTACACCGCTATCTGTACAAACATGGAAATATCTACACCGCTATCTGTATGAACGTGGAAATAGCTGCACCGCCATCTGTATGAACATGGAAATATCTACAGCACTATCTGTATGAACATGGAAATATCTACACCGCTATCTGTATGAACATGGATATATCTACACAGCCATCTGGATGAACATGGAAATATCTACACTGCTATCTGTATAAACATGGAAATATCAACACCGCTATCAGTGTAAACATGCATACATCTTCTCCACAATCTGTATAAACATGGATATATCTACAAAGCTATCTGTATGAACATGGAAATATCTACACCGCTATCTGTTTGAACATGGAAATATCTAATCCGCCATCTGCATGAAAATGGAAATATCTACACAGCTATCTGCATATACATGGAAATATCTACACAGCTATCTCTTTACACATGGAAATAACTACACCGCTATCTGTGTAAACATGGATATATCTACACCGCCATCTGTATGAACATGGAAATATCTGCATGGCCATCTGTATGAACATTTAAATATCTACCCCGCCATCTGTATTAAGATAGAGATATCTACACCGCTATCTGTATAAACATGGAAATATCTACACCGCTATCTGTATAAACATGGAAATGTCTACACCGCTATCTGTATAAACCTGGAAATATCTACACCGCTACCTGTATAAACATGGAAATATCAGCACCGCTATCTGTATGAACATGGAAATATCAGTCCCCCTATCTGTATGAACATGGAAATATCTACACCACTATCTGTATGAACATGGAAATATCTACACCGCTATCTGTATGAACATGGAAATATCTTCACCGCCATTTGTATGAACACGGATATCTCTACACAGCCATCTGGATTAACATGGAAATATCTACACCGCTATCTCCATGAACATGGAAATAGCTATACCGCCATCAGTATGAACATGCAAATATCTACACCGCCATCTGTATGAACATGGAAATATCCGCACCGCAATGTGTATGAACATATAAATAACTACACCGCCATCTGTATTAAGATGGAGATATCTACACCGCTCTCTGTATAAACCTGGAAATATCTACACCGCTATCTGTATAAACATGGAAATATCTACACCGCTATCTGTATAAACATGGAAATATCTGCACCGCTGCCTGTATAAACATGGAAATATCAGCACCGCTATCTGTATGAACGTGGAAATATCTACACCGCTATCTATACGAACATGGAAATATCTACACCGCTATCTGTATGAACATGGAAATAGCTACACCGCTATCTGTATGAACATGGAAATATCTACAGCACTATCTGTATGAACATGGAAATATCTACACCGCTATCTGTATGAACATGGATATATCTACACAGCCATCTGGATGAACATGGAAATATCTACACCGCTATCTGTATTAACATGGAAATATCTACACCGCTATCTGTGTAAACATGCATACATCTTCACCGCTATCTGTATAAACATGGAAATATCTAAACGGCTATCTGTATGAACATGGAAATATCTACACCGCTATCTGTTTGAATATGGAAATATCTTAACTGCAATCTGCACGAAAATGGAAATATCTTCACAGGTATCTGCATATACATGGAAATATCTACACAGCTATCTCTTTACACATGGAAATAACTACACCGCTATCTGTATGAACATGGAAATATCTACACCGCCATCTGTATGAACATGGAAATATCTACACCACTATCTGTATGAACATGGAAATATCTACACCGCTATCTGTATGAACATGGAAATATCTGCACCGCTATCTGTATGAACATGGAAATATCTTCACCGTCATCTGTATGAACATGGATATATCTACACAGCCATATGGATGAACATGGAAATATCTACACTGCCATCTGTATGAACATGGAAATATCTGCAAGGCCATCTGTATGAACATATAAATATCTAAACTGCCATCTGTATTAAGATGGAGATATCTACACCGCTATCTGTATAAACATGGAAATATCTACACCGCTATCTGTATAAACATGGAAATGTCTACACCGCTATCTGTATAAACTTGGAAATATCTACACCGCTACCTGTATAAACATGGAAATAGCACCGCTATCTGTATGAACATGGAAATATCAGCCCCTCTATCTGAATGAACATGGAAATATCTACACCACTATCTGTATGAAGATGGAAATATCTACACCGCTATCTGTATGAACATGGAAATATCTTCACCGCCATCTCTATGAAAATGGATATATCTACACAGCTTCTGGATGAACATGGAAATATCTACACCACTATCTGTATGAACATGGAAATATCTACACCGCTATCTGTTTGAACATGGAAATATATACACCTCTATCTGCATGAAAATGGAAATATCTACACAGCTATCTGCAAAAACATGGAAATATCTGCAAAGCTATCTCTTTACACATGGAAATAACTACACCACTATCTCTATAAACATGGAAATATCTACACCGCCATCTGTATGAACATGAAAATATCTGCACCGCCATCTGTATGAACATATAAATATCTACACTGCCATCTGTATTAAGATGGAGATATCTTCACCGCTATCTGTATAAACTTGGAAATATCTACACCGCTATCTGTATAAACATGGAAATATCTACACCACTATCTGTATAAACATGGAAATATCTACACCGCTCTCTGTATAAACATGGAAATATAAGCACCGCTATCTCTATGAACATGGAAATATCTACACCGCTATCTGTACGAACATGGAAATATCTCCACCGCTATCTGTATCAACATGGAAATAGATGCACCGCTATCTGTATGAACATGGAAATATCTACACCGCTGTCTGTATGAACATGGATATATCTACACAGCCATCTGGATGAACATGGAAATATCTACACCGCTATCTGTATAAACATGGAAATATCTACACCGCTATCAGTGTAAACATGCATACATCCTCGCCGCTATCTGTATAAACATGGATATATCTACAAAGCTATCTGTATGAACATGGAAATATCTACACCGCTATCTGTTTGAACATGGAAATATCTAAACCGCTATCTGCATGAAAATGGAAATATCTACACAGCTATCTGTGTATACATGGAAATATCTACACAGCTATCTCTTTACACATGGAAATAACTACACCGCTATCTGTATGAACATGGATATACCTACACCGCCATCTGTATGAACATGGAAATATCTGCATGGCCATCTGTATGAACATATAAATATCTACCCCGCCATCTGTATTAAGATAGAGAAATCTACACCGCTATCTGTATAAACATGGAAATATCTACACCGCTATCTGTATAAACATGGAAACGTCTACACCGCTATCTGTATAAACCTGGAAATATCTACACCGCTACCTGTATAAACATGGAAATATCAGCACCGCTATCTGTATGAACATGGAAATATCAGCCCCCCTATCTGTATGAACACGGAAATATCTACACCACTATCTGTATGAACATGGAAATATCTACACCGCTATCTGTATGAACATGGAAATATCTTCACCGCCATCTGTATGAACAAGGATATCTCTACACAGCCATCTGGATTAACATGGAAATATCTACACCGCTATCTGTATGAACATGGAAATATCTACACCGCTATCTGTATGAACATGGAAATATCTACACCGCTATCTGTATGAACATGGAAATATCTACACCGCCATCTGTATGAACATGGAAATATCTACACCACTATCTGTATGAACATGGAAATATCTACACCGCTATCTGTATGAACATGGAAATATCTACACTGCTATCTGTATGAACATGGAAATATCTTCACCGCCATCAGTATGAACATGGATATATCTACACAGCTATATGGATGAACATGGAAATATCTACACTGCTATCTGCATGAACATGGAAATAGCTACACCGCTGTCTGTATGAACATGGAAATATCTACACCACTATCTGTATGAACATGGAAATATATACACCGCTATCTGTAAGAACATGGAAATATCTTCACCGCCATCTGTATGAACATGGATATATCTACACAGCCATATGGATGAATATGGAAATATATACACCGCTATCTGCATGAACATGGAGATAGCTACACCGCTATCTGTATGAACATGGAAATATCTACTCCGCCATCTGTATGAACATGGAAATATCTGCACCGCAATCTGTATGAACATATAAATATCTACACCGCCATCCGTATTAAGATGGAGATATCTACACCGCTATCTGCATAAAGCTGGAAATATCTACACCGCTATCTGTATAAACATGGAAATATCCACACCGCTATCTGTATAAACATGGAAATATCCACACCGCTGCCTGTATAAACATGGAAATATCAGCACCGCTATCTGTATGAACATGGAAATATCTACACCGCTATCTGTACAAACATGGAAATATCTACACAGCTATCTGTATGAACATGGAAATAGATACACCGCTATCTGTATGAACATGGAAATATCTATACCACTGTCTGTATGAACATGGAAATATCTACACCGCTCTCTGTATGAACATGGATATATCTACACAGCCATCTGGATGAACATGAAAATATCTACACCGCTATCTGTATGAACATGGAAATATCTACACCGCTATCTGTGTAAACATGCATACATCTTCACCGCTATCTGTATAAAGATGGAAATATCTACACCACTATCTGTATGAACATGGAAATATCTACACCGCTATCTGTTTGAACATGGAAATATCTATACCGCTATCAGCATGAAAATGGAAATATCTACACAGCTATCTGCATATACATGGAAATATCTACACAGCTATCTCTTTGCACATGGAAATAACTACACCGCTATCTGTATGAACATGGAAATATCTACACCGCTATCTCTATGAACATGGAAATATCTGCACGGCCCTCTGTATGAACATATAAATATCTACACCGCCATCTGTATTAAGATGGAGATATCTACACCGCTATCTGTATAAACCTGGAAATATCTACAACGCTATCTGTATAAACATGGAAATATCCACACCGCTATCTGTATAAACATGGAAATATCCACACCGCTGCCTGTATAAACATGGAAATATCAGCACCGCTATCTGTATGAACATGGAAATATCTACACCACTATCTGTATGAACATGGAAATATCTACACCGCTATCTGTATGAACATGGAAATATCTACACCACTATCTGTATGACCATGGAAATATCTACACCGCTATCTGTATGAACATGGAAATAACTTCACCGCCATCTGTATGAACATGGATATATCTACACAGCCATCTGTATGAACATGGAAATATCTACACCGCTATCTGTACGAACATGGAAATATCTACATCGCCATCTGTATGAACATGGAAATATCTGCACGGCCATCTGTATGAACATATAAATATCTACACTGCCATCTGTATTAAGATGGAGATATCTACACCGCTATCTGTATAAACATGGAAATATCTACACCGCTATCTGTATAAACATGTAAATATCTACACCGCTACCTGTATAAACATGTAAATATCAGCACCGCTATCTGTATGAACATGGAAATATCAGCCCCTCTATCTGTATGAAGATGGAAATATCTACACCACTATCTGTATGAACTTGGAAATATCTACACCGCTATCTGTATGAACATGGAAATATCTGCACCACTATCTGTATGAACACGGAAATATCTACACCGCTATCTGTATGAACATGGAAATAAATTCACCGCCGTCTGTATGAACATGGATATATCTACACAGCCATCTGTATGAACATGGAAATATCTACACCGCTATCTGTATAAACATGGAAATATCTACACCGCTATCTGTATAATCATGGAAATATCTACACCGCTACCTGTATAAACATGGAAATATAAGCACCGCTATCTGTATGAACATGGAAATATCTACAACGCTATCTGTTCGCACATGGAAATATCTACACCGCTATCTGTATGAACATGGAAATAGCTACACCGCTATCTGTATGAACATGGAAATATCTACAGCACTATCTGTATGAACATGGAAATATCTACACCACTATCTGTATGAACATGGATATATCTACACAGCCTTCTGGATGAACATGGAAATATCTACACCGCTATCTGTATGAACATGGAAATATCTACACCGCTATCTGTGTAAACATGCATACATCTTCACCGCTCTCTGTATAAACATGGAAATATCTACACCGCTATCTGTATGAACATGGAAATATCAGCACCGCTATCTGTATGAACATGGAAATATCAGCCCCTCTATCTGAATGAACATGGAAATATCTACACCACTATCTGTATGAAGATGGAAATATCTACACCGCTATCTGTATGAACATGGAAATATCTTCACCGCCATCTCTATGAACATGGATATATCTACACAGCTTCTGGATGAACATGGAAATATCTACACCGCTATATGTATGAACATGGAAATAGCTACACCGCTATCTGTATGAACATGGAAATATCTACACCACTATCTGTATGAACATGGAAATATCTACACCGCTATCTGTTTGAACATGGAAATATATACACCTCTATCTGCATGAAAATGGAAATATCTACACAGCTATCTGCAAAAACATGGAAATATCTACAAAGCTATCTCTTTACACATGGAAATAACTACACCACTATCTCTATAAACATGGAAATATCTACACCGCCATCTGTATGAACATGGAAATATCTGCACCGCCATCTGTATGAATACATAAATATCAACACTGCCATCTGTATTAAGATGGAGATATCTTCACCGCTATCTGTATAAACTTGGAAATATCTACACCGCTATCTGTATAAACATGGAAATATCTACACCACTATCTGTATAAACATGGAAATATCTACACCGCTATCTGTATAAACATGGAAATATAAGCACCGCTATCTGTATGAACATGGAAATATCTACACCGCTATCTGTACGAACATGGAAATATCTACACCGCTATCTGTATGAACATGGAAATATCTACACCGCTATCTGTACGAACATGGAAATATCTACATCGCCATCTGTATGAACATGGAAATATCTGCACGGCCATCTGTATGAACATATAAATATCTACACTGCCATCTGTATTAAGATGGAGATATCTACACCGCTATCTGTATAAACATGGAAATATCTACACCGCTATCTGTATAAACATGTAAATATCTACACCGCTACCTGTATAAACATGTAAATATCAGCACCGCTATCTGTATGAACATGGAAATATCAGCCCCTCTATCTGTATGAAGATGGAAATATCTACACCACTATCTGTATGAACTTCGAAATATCTACACCGCTATCTGTATGAACATGGAAATATCTACACCACTATCTGTATGAACACGGAAATATCTACACCGCTATCTGTATGAACATGGAAATAACTTCACCGCCGTCTGTATGAACATGGATATATCTACACAGCCATCTGTATGAACATGAAAATATCTACACCGCTATCTCTATAAACATGGAAATATCTACACCGCTATCTGTATAATCATGGAAATATCTACACCGCTACCTGTATAAACATGGAAATATAAGCACCGCTATCTGTATGAACATGGATATATCTACAACGCTATCTGTTCGAACATGGAAATATCTACACCGCTATCTGTATGAACATGGAAATAGCTACACCGCTATCTGTATGAACATGGAAATATCTACAGCACTATCTGTATGAACATGGAAATATCTACACCGCTATCTGTATGAACATGGATATATCTACACAGCCATCTGGATGAACATGGAAATATCTACACCGCTATCTGTATGAACATGGAAATATCTACACCGCTATCTGTTTGTACATGGAAATATCTAAACCACAATCTGCATGAAAAAGGAAATATCTTCACAGCTATCTGCATATACTGGAAATATCTACACAGCTATCTCTTTACACATGGAAATAACTACACCGCTATCTGTATGAACATGGAAATATCTACACCGCCATCTTTATGAACATGGAAATATCTACACCGCTATCTGTATGAACATGGAAATATCTACACCGCTATCTGTATGAACATGGAAATATCTACACCACTATCTGTATGAACATGGAAATATCTTCACCGCCATCTGTATGAACATGGATATATCTACAAAGACATATGGATGAACATGGAAATATCTACACCGCCATCTGTATGAACATGGAAATATCTGCAGGGCCATCTGTATGAACATATAAATATCTAAACTGCCATCAGTATTAAGATGGAGATATCTACACCGCTATCTGTATAAACATGGAAATATCTACACCGCTATCTGTATAAACATGGAAATGTCTACACCGCTATCTGCAAAACTTGGAAATATCTACACCGCGACCTGTATAAACATGGAAATATCTACACCGCTATCTGTATGAACATGGAAATATAAGCACCGCTATCTGTATGAACATGGAAATATCTACACCGCTATCTGTTTGAACATGGAAATATCTACACCGCTATCTGTATGAACATGGAAAAAGCTACACCGCTATCTGTATGAACATGGAAATATCTACAGCGCTATGTGTATGAACATGGAAATATCTACACCGCTATCTGTTTGAACATGGATATATCTACACAGCCATCTGGATGAACATGGAAATATCTACACCGCTATCTGTATGAACATGGAAATATCTACACCGCTATCTGTGTAAACATGCATACATCTTCACCGCTATCTGTATAAACATGGAAATATCTACACCGCTATCTGTATGAACATGGAAATATCTACACCGCTATCTGTTTGAACATGGAAATATCTAAACCACAATCTTCATGAAAATGGAAATATCTTCACAGCTATCTGCATATACATGGAAATATCTACACAGCTATCTCTTTACACATGGAAATAACTACACCGCTATCTGTATGAACATGGAAGTCTCTACACCGCCATCTGTATGAACATGGAAATATCTGCACGGCCGTCTGTATGAACATATAAATATCTACACCGCCATCTGTATTAAGATGGAGGAATCTACCCCGCTATCTGTATAAACATGGAAATATCTACACCGCTACCTGTATAAACATGGAAATATCAGCACCGCTATCTGTATGAACATGGAAATATCAGCCCCTCTATCTGTATGAACATGGAAATATCTACACCACTATCTGTATGAACATGGAAATATCTACACCGCTATCTGTATGAGCATGGAAATATCTTCACCGCCATCTGTATGAACATGGATATATCTACACAGCCATCTGTATGAACATGGAAATATCTACACCACTATCTGTATGAACATGGAAATATCTACACCGCTATCTGTATAAACATGGAAATATCTGCACCGCTATCGGTATAGACATCCGTATTTGCTCTTAATTTATACCCAACGATGGGATGTTTCATATGATAAAAAGACCAAATACAGAATTAGTCTATATTTTTTCTGGCAATTGATCTCTGCAATAATCAAACCTCAAAGACAATCAAACCTGAAATCTAAGCTACTTATTAAATAGCTTGGTTTTTAGGTTGCACGTTGCTGTGTATGCTGGCTTCATAGAAAATGCAAGTAGCAATGGCCATTTTTTAATAGTCATTAGCCTTGAAGCTCTCCTAGTTTTGAATCACATAGAAATAGAAATCAAATCTCACTAGATTTTTTTTTTTTTGAAACAGGGTCTGGCTTGGTTGCCCAGGCTGAAGAGCAGGGCATGATCTTGGCTCACACCTCTGCCTCTCGGACTCAAGCCATCCTCCCACCTCAGCCTTAGAGTAGCTGGGACCACAGGCATGTGCCACCATATCCAGCTAATATTTTTATTTTTGTACCAATGGGGTTTGTCATCTTTCCCAGGCAGGCCTCAAACTCCAAGACTCAAGCAATCCACCTGCCTTGAATTCCCAAAGTACTGGGTTTACAGGTGACAGCCACTACGCCCAGCAACTAAACTTCTAAAAATCAATTTAACATAAAATTATCTAAGCGTGCAAGGAAAGATAAGAAGCCTAAGGAACCAGTGAGTTGAAGAATAAATGCAGTTCAAATCATACATGTAAACAACATGATGTGATGTGGTAGGAATCATCTAACATGCTTTAAAGCATGAGTAAAAGGTCTTTACTTAGAAAACTGGATCTTAGTTTAGGATATCTTTAGATAAGAGTATGAAAAGTCATATCATATTGATAAGTAAAGTGCTTCCTTTGGCTAATTTTAAGGATAGGACATTTATTTTCATATAATTCATAGGAATCTTAGACTTAAAAATAAAATTTCCCTTCTCAAATCCTTACTTTCATACATTTTTTGCATTTCTTTCACTTTTGTGTTAATGGCCTATGTCTCAACATATTCTATTAAGCCTTCTGGAAGCACATACTTTGTTTCCAGCCTCTTCAGAGAACCATCACTCCAATTCCTAGGCTTCTGAAGAAGCAGACCCAAGCTTATAGTTATTACATATTTCCAAATCTAGGTGACCAACAAAAATTGATACTTTTCCCATCATACCTTTAAGTTAATAATCAGGTGTATGCTGAGAGGTAAAGACCCAAGAGTGTTGGTTGTCTAATTGTGCAGCTGTATAAACAAATCTTAATGCTTGAAAATATTCAAAGGTTATTCTCACGTTGATTGTTGGTAACTATGTGTAACAACATGAAAAGAAAAAAAAATCAAAGAATTACGTCTGAGGATAATACACAATCTCTAAGGGTAAGAAGAGCAACAAAAATTCTGCTTCAATTACCACTGAAATAATATATTTATCCTGTAAAATCTATGGTGGCTGGTTGTAAAAATTAGGCATTAGCAAACTGATAAAGACTTTTTAATGAAAACATTATGAAACATAGTTTTTAAAAAGTTAAATACACCCACACCAGTTTTTCACATTCTTTGGGCTGCTTTAATGCTGCCATTAAATAATTGATTTAGTTGTGACATAGATCCTATGTTCCATGGAGTCTACCATTCATAAAGATGCAATGTAAGGTAACAAAAATATAAATTATGTGTGTGGGGGGGAGAAGTCAAGAGTATTTTTATGTGACAGAAGTTAAGTTGTTATCAGTGTAAAATAGTCTGTTACAAATACAGGACTCTGTATGTTAGTTTCACTAACCAGAAAGAAAGAAATTACAGCAGATACACACACACACACCAAAAAAGGGAAAAGAAACAAAGCTTAGCACCACAGAAAACCACCAAACTAGAGGGATAAACAATAAGAAAGGAAGAAGTGAACAAGTAATCTAAAAAACAACTAATGAAATGGTAGAAGGAAGTCCTAATTTATCAATAATAAACTTGAATAGAAGTGGATTAAACTCTACTTAAAAGATATAAAGTGGATGAATGGATTCAGATAGCAAAACCCACCTATATGCTGCCTACATGATACTTACCTCACTATTAAAGACAAATAGACTGAAAGTGAAGAGATGGAAAAATATATTTTATGCAAACAAATGAAAAGCAAGCAGGAGTAGCCACAGTCATGTCATATTTTAAAAGGCTTTAAATAAAAAAACTATATAAAAAAAGAATGTCACTGTATAATGAAATGATAAAAGGCCCAATTCAATACGAGGACATAACATATATATTACTTAGGTGTAACTATATATGTACCCAACACCAGAACAACCAGATATATAAAGCAAATATTAGATTTAAAGGTAGAGATAGACTGCAATACAATATTAGTAGGAAATTTCAACACTCCACTTTAAAAATGGACAGATTCTATGAAGAGAAAATCAACCAAAAAATGACAGACTCAAACTATACCATAGACCAAATGGACCTAGCAGGTAAAGAAGATCTCACCTGATATGGTTTGGCTGTATATCCCCACCCAAATCTCATCTTGATTATAGCTCCCATAATTCATACATGTTGTGGGAGGGAACCAGTGGGAGATAATTGAATCATGGGGGCGGTTCCCCCATACTGTTCTTGTGGTAGTGAATACGTCTAACAAGATCTGATGGTTTTATAAGGGGGAACCCTTTCACTTGGTTCTCAATTCTATTTTGTTTGCTACCATGTAAGATGTGTCTTTCGCCTTCCATCATGATTGGGAGACCTCCCCAGCCACGTGGAACTATGAGTCCACTAAACCTCTTTTTCTCTGTAAATTACCCAGTCTCAGGTATGTCTTTATCAGCAGTATGAAAACAGACTAATACATCATCCAACAGCTGCAGAATACAAATTATTCTCAACTGTACACCAAACATTCTCTAGGACCAATCATACATTATGACACATAATAAGTCTTAACAAACTTAAGAAGACAGATATCATATGAAGTATCTTTTCTGATTACAGTGATATAAAGCCAGAAATCAACAACAGGAAAGCCCTTGGAAATTTTATAAAAACATGGAAATTAAATAGCATGCACCCAAGAAATCAATAGGTCTCATTAAGACATTAATAGGAAAATTTCAAAAGTCGCTGAGACAAGTAAGAATGAAAATCCAACATACCCAAACCTATGGAACGTAGCAAAAGCAGTTCTAAGACGGAAATTTATATCAATAAAAGCCTACACCAAAAAAGAAGAAAGATTTTCAAATCACAAAGCAAAATTATACACTTCAAGTAACTAGAACATCAAAAACAAACTAAACCCAAAATTGGTAGAAGGAAGGAAATAATAAAGCTCACAGCAGATATAAATGAAACAGACACTAAAAAATATTTCAAAAGATAAATAAGACAAAGTGTAAAGGTAAAACTGACAAACCTTTAGCTAAACTAAGACAAAAGGAGAGAAAATTCAAATAAATAAAAGATGAAAAAGGAGACATTACAACTGATACACCACAGAAATAGAAGGGATTGTAAGACATTACTCATAACTATATGCCAACAAATTTGATAATGTAGAATAAAATGAATAAATTTCTGCACACATACAACTACCCAGATTAAATTGTGAGGAAATATAACATCTGAACACATCAAGAATGAGTTTGGAAATTGAATCAATAATAAAACATCTTCCATCAAAACAACAACAACAACAACCAACACCCAGGACCTGATGTCTTCACTGCTGAATTCTACCAAACAGTTAAAGAATAACTACCAATTCTCCACAAACTTTTCCACAAAAGTAATGAGGAAGGAATACTTCCATACTCATCTTATGAGGCTCGCAACATCCTGATTCTAAAACCAGACAAAGACACGCACAAAATGAAAATAACAGGCCAATATTCCTGAAGAACATAGATACAAAAATTCTCAACAAGATACAAGTGAACTGACTTCGACAGCACACTAAAAAGAGTATTCACTATAATCAAGTGGGGTTCATCCCAGGGATGAAAGGATGGCTTAACATGCACAAATCAGTAAATATGATACACCACCACAATAGAAAGAAGAACAAAAACCATGTGATCATTTCAACAGATGCAAAAAGAACACTTGACAAAAGTCAACATTCCTTTATGATAAAAACTGTCAAGAAAGTAGATATAGGAGTGTACCTCAACGCAGTAAAGGCCATATGTGACAAACCCACAGCTAACATCTTATTTATGGTGAATAGTTAAATGCTTTTCCTCTATGATATGGAGGAAGACAAGGATGTCAACTTCTACCACTTCTATTTAGCATAGTACTGGAGGTCAGAGCCAGAGCAATTAGACAAAAGAAATAAATAAGAGGGATCCAAACTGGAAAGAAGGAAGTCAGATTGTTTCTGTTTGTAGAAAATGTGATCTCACATACATATGTATACATCTATATATATGATCATATAGATATATATGATCTCTCTCTCTTTAGGGTTCTTTCTATATATACTTATATAGAGTGAGAACCCTAAAGACTTGACCAAAAACTACTAGAAATCATAAATAAATTCAGTAAAGTTGTAGTATACAAAATCAACACAGAAAATTCAGTGTTGTTTCTATACACTAATAGTGAACTATCTGAAAAAGTCATCAAGAAAGGAATTCCATTTACAATAGCTACCAAGAAATCTGCAGATAAATTTAATCAAGGTCGTGAAAGATCTCTACAATGAAAACTATAACACACTGATGGAAAAATTTACGATCCACAAAAAATGGACACTATATACTCATGGAATGGAAGAACTGATACTATTGAAATGACCATACTAACAAAATGTCCTACAGATTCAATGCAATCCCTATCAAAATACCAATGAAATTCTTCACAGAAATAGAAAAAAATACCCTAAAATTTGTATGAAACCAGAAAAGACCCCAAATAACCAAAGCAATCCTGTGCAAAAATAACAAAGCTGGAGGCACCACACTACCTGACTTCAAAATATACTACAAAGCCATAGTAAGCAAAACAGCATGGCACTGCCATAAAGCAAACACATAGACCAATGGAAGAGAATATACAGCTCAGAAATAAATTCTCATACCTAAAGTCAACTGATTTTCAAAAAAGGAGTCAAGAGCACACACAGGGGTAAAGACAGTCTCTTCATTAAATGGTACTGAGAAGATTGGATATCTACATGTGGGATAATGAAATTAGACCCCTATCTTTTACCTTATACAAAAATCAACTCAAATGCGATTAAAGACCTAAAGGTAAGATTGAAAACTATGAAAAACTACTAGAAGATAACATGTGGGAAATTCTCTATAACTTTGGGTTCTACAAGGATTTTTTAAATGAGACGTCAAAAGCACAGGCAACAAAAGCAAAAAGAGATAAATGGGGTTTCATCAAACTAAAATGCTTTTGCACAGCAAAGGAAACTTAACAGAGTGAAAAAACAACTTACAGAATGGGATACAATATTTGCAAACTATACATCTGCTAAGGAGTTAATGCCCAGATTATATAACAAACTTAAACAACTCAACAGCAAAAACATAAATAACTTATTTAAAAATGGGCAAAACTGGGAGGCTGAGGCAGGCGGATTGCCTGAGGTCAGGAGTTTGAGACCAGCCTGACCAATATGGTGAAATCATTTCTCTACTAAAAATACAAAAATTTAGCCAAACATGATGGCGTGTGCCTGTAACCCCAGCTACTCAGCAGGCTGAGGCAGGGGAATTGCTTGAACCAGGGAGATGGAGGTTGCCGTGAGCCCCGATTGCACCACTGCACTCCAGCTTGGGCAACAGAGCAAGACTCCTTCGCAAAAAAAAAAAAAAAAAAAAGGACAAAATAAACTAAAAGAAATGCCACAAGAGAAAATATAGAAAGGGTCAAGACGAATATATAATAAAATCATGTTCAACATCACTAACCATCAGGGAAATGCAAATCAAAACCGCAATGAGATACCAGTTCACCCATTAGAATGGCTATTAGCAAAAAGGTAAAAGATAACAAGAGTTGGCAAGGAAGTGGAGAAAACGGAACACTTACGCACTGTTGATGGGGTTGTAAACTAGTACAACCATTAAGCAAAACTTTATGGAAGTTCGCTAAAAAATAAAAAATAAAAAAAAAAACAATCATTCGATCACATAACCCAGCAATCCCACTACTGGGTATATATCCATAGGAAATGAAATCATTGTGTTTGAAAAATATCTGCACTCTTATGTTTACTGTAGCACTATTTCTAATAATCAGATATGGAATCAACCTATGTGTATAAAAACAAACAAGTGAATTATATATATATAATATATATTATGTATATTATATATAATACATATTATGTATATTATATATAATATATTATGTATAATATATAATATATTATATATTAATATATTATTAATATTAATGTATTATATATTAATATTAATAATATTAATAATAAATAATAAGTATTATTTAATAATTATTAATAATTAATAATAATTAATAATAATTAATACTAATATTAATATATTATTAATATATAACATATATTATATGTATAATATACATTATATATTATGTATATTTTATATATAATACATATTATGTATATTATATACATAATATATATTATGTATATTATAATATATATAATGTATAATGTATATAATATACGTTATGTATATTATATATAATATACATTATGTATGTTATGTATATTATATATCACATATAATATATATTATTATTATATATAATTATATATAATTATAATTATAATTATATATAATTTTATGTGTAATTATAATTATGCATAAAATTAATTATAATTATATATAATTTTATGTGTAATTATAATTATACATAAAATTATATATGTATATATATATATATATATATGGACACACAATGAAATACTATTCAGCCATAAAAAAAGAATGAAATTCTGCCAGTTGCAACAACATGGATGACCCTGTAGGATACAATGTTAAGTGAAATAAGCCAGACACAGAAAGCAAATACCGCATGATCTCGCTCATATGTGGAATCTTAAAAAAAAAAATGTTAATAGAGAAGTAGAGTAGAATAGTGGTTACCAAACAGTGAGGAAGAAGCGGGGAGGGCAAAATGGAGATAGATTGGTTAACAGTTATGAAATCACAATTATATAGGAAGAATAAGTTGTAGTGTTCTTTGCAAAGCAGGGTGACTATAGTTAAAAGTAAAGTATTGTATATTACAAAGTATCTAGAAGAAAGGATTTTGAAATTTCTTATTAAAAAGAAATGATGAATGCATGAGGTAATTAATACACTAACTATCCTTATTGGATCATTAGACAACATACATATTCATTGAAACATCAAATTGTATCCTATAAATCTATATAATTACAATGTGAAAATTTTTTAAAAATAAATTAATGAATTAAATAACAATTTTAAAATGTTCTCAATCACCAATGCAAAGTTTAGGAGCTTTGTTCTTGACTCAGCCTTAAGACTGAAAACTAATGTGTTAGAAATATTTGTAGATCCTCTCAATTTTGAAAGAATCCTAGCTAAACTACTGAAATATAAAATATATTCTATGTAATATGCTCTTAGGTATATTCTTAGGTGAACTCTGCTTTTAGATGAAGCTTATAAAAATGAAAAACGTATCTGAAATAAAATTTTAAAGTATTTGGAAAATTACAGCTTAATCTCTTAAAGACAAATTTTCTGTACAGTAACCTTTTTATGTGCTTTTGAAATGGGGTATACAATTATTTTCCCTGATGTGAGACAAAATATAGAAAGTTGGCATTTTATCTAAGAAGTTAACTTAGGAAGAAAGAGTGAGAGGCAGAGGAATGAGGGAAGAAAGGAAGGCTGATGATGGGATACCTTATCAAGTTGCCTAATGCTGTATTGGAACCTAATAGGCCTTCTAAGGAGTTTTATTACATAATGCAAGACTCCTCAATCTGGGAGGAGGAAAGGGCTTTATTTTTGAGTGGTCACAGGTTGCCCCATGGGCATAAACTCTACCAAGCTGCTAGGTTACACCTACATGAGCATCCCACCTGCTTAAGTAAGAGCAGCCACAAACTGTGGGCCATTCCAGGTAAGTGTCATATCACACCTGCACCAACTAGTCAAAGCCTGGGTCAAAGCCTGTGCAGAACTGATCGCTACAGCAGAGGCTAAAATAAGAAATGGGGCTAAGAGAGTGAAAAGCAGTGCCCATATGTATCCAAAAACAGGTTGAAGATATCTTTAGGAAGGAACAGATAATTTTTTTTATTCATACAATAACAGATGCATATGAACTCCTCGACTAGTCACCCATTCCTGTCAGCCCTTGGGCTTCATAACTAAATCATTCTTCCTTTGTAATCCAGTCCCACATTTTCAGCTATCTCTATATGTTTATTATCTTAAATATTTCTTTGCTCTATACTCTTCCCCTAGTCTTCAACCAATTTCTTTCTTTATTGTCCCAACCCACAGACTGTTATTTCCACTTCGATGTCCCATAGAAGCTTCAAGGGTTTGAAATACCTAAAAAAACAACTCATCTTTCTCCCTAAAACTCCCTCTCCTTCTCCCACTTCAAAATTTCAACTAATGGCTCCCCCTGTTATTCCCACCAGAATCCTGAATGATCCCTGTTTCTCCTCATTCACTCCATACATGTAAATCTCATTAACGTTACTTTCTAGATATTTCATGAATCCTTTCCATTCATTCTGTACTAGAAAGTGTTCCCAGTTTAGACCCTGGTGGTTGGTGGCCTCTTACCTAGGCGCTCTCTCTCTCTCTCTCTCTCTCTCTGTGGGTGTGGGTGTGGGTGTGTGTGTCCTGAGAATTTATTTACTTCTGGTTTTTGTTTGTTTTTTAGTATCCAGAATCTACAGGGAACTTAAATCAATTAGAAAAAAAATAACCCAATTAAAAAATGGGCAAAGGACATGAACAAACACTTCTCAAAAGAACACATACAAATGGCCAACAAATACACGAAAAAAAATGCTTAGAATCACTAATCATCAGAAAAATGCAAATCAAAACACAATGAGATACCATTTCATACCGGTTGGAATGGCTATTATTAAAAAGTCAAAATACAACAGATGCCAGCAGGGCTGTAGACAAGAGGAAGTGTCTGTATATTTTTAGCTATAGCCCTACTTCAAACGTGTCCCCATTACAGCCAAAAGAGCAGCCTATCTAAAGGACTGTTCTGATCAGCTCACTTACCTGACTGAAACCTTCAGTGACTCCCATGGCCTGCAGGTCAATGCACTAATTCATGACTATAACATCTGAGATATCCTTGATCTGGCTACTGGTCTAGCCCTCTCTGACTCACGCTTTATAAACCATGCATTCTGGAACTTTTTAGTTGTTTCCCACATCAGCATGCTACTTCCCATCCATGTAGATTTGCAGAGACCTCCTCATCTTTTTAATTCCCAGTTCCCACTCTCAACATGGGCCATCTCCTACCCACACTTCAAAACCTAAGCAAAACAACACCTTCCGTGACACCTCCATGCTGAGTCAGATGCCATCCCCTTTGTATTGTAGTTCTTTGCTTGTGTGCCTTTGTCTCACTTTGTTCTCTTTAAAATAAACTCCATGAGGACAATGATCACCTGCTATTTGTGTTAATATCTGCACCTAGTGGCATAGTGTCTGGAGTATAGTAGGATCTATTTTCAAGGAAAAAAAGATTATATCTATACCAATAGACATGAATTAGCGCTTTTTTTTTTTAAAAGATAAGCTCCCTTTGAACTAAGTCAATGTTTACAAGAAGAGTTATACTAAAAAGTTCACTTTTGCTGCTTACGTTTCATTTATTTCAGGCAATTAATTCATTGTTATTGGTAAATCGATACTTTTTATTGATACTGAAAAGAGAGAAATAAACTAATGACTATCTCTGTTAGAGTAGATTTGTTCATATCTATCAGTAAAATGTTAATTATCTGAAAGTCAATAATAAAACATAAACTGTGATCTTAAATGTTTTTTAGGGGCTCAAAAATAATTAGAATTCATGTCAGCATATAAAAAAGATCAGAGTATTTTTAAGATATGATAAAATTTTATTTTAGTTTCTTAATAGGGATTTTTGTGACCTTATAGAGTTCAACTAATTATAATTTTAAAAATAGGATTGATAGAGTTTTAGAATTAGAAACAATTTATAGATTATTTTATTTTTCTTTTGAGGAATCAGGTCATCAGAAGATCAAGGAACACCTATAATGTCACTAGATCCTAATTTAATTTAAATTTTAGAATCCAGGTATTCTAACTCCTGTCTTGATACTATTTCTACTTTATTATGTTGCTTCCCAGGGCTTTAAAAAATAAAAGCTGGGAAATTACATTTGCTTTGCATATACAGCACCAATTATCAAATTCAGCATAAAAGCATAACATGTATACATCAAAAAGAAAACATAAAAACTTCAAATTAAAAGCATCTCAAAACAATTGAATATAATAGGGAAACCTTATACAAATGCAACACTCACCCATTAATAAAAAGAAACCAATTGGAGAAAAAAGAAATTCAATATAAACATGTTGGAATATAACCTAATTCATTTTAATCCAATGCTTCAAATTGAAAAAAATTAGCACTAGTGTTATTTTCCTTTATCATTACAATCTTGCTTTTCATTACATTATGCTATGTTTTGTATTAAACATAAAATCAATTTTTCACCTTAACACATGCTAGAAATACAGAGTCACCATATTGGAAATCAGTAGAAAGTGTCTTTGTTTCTACTTTTTTTTCTTTGAAAAAGCTTTGGGAAAAAAAATCATTTACAATGTTTAATTTTAATAACTTAAAGAATGTAATTGATTTTTGTTTGTTTTTGACATGGAGTTTCACTCTTGTCACTCAGGCTGGAGTACAATGGCATGATCTCGGCTCACTGTAACCTCCACCTCCCAGGTTCAAATGATTCTCCTGTCTCAGCCTCCCGAGTAGCTGGGATGACAGGCACTCGCCACCACACCCGGCTAATTTTTGTATTTTTAGTAGAGATGGGGTTTCATCATGTTGGCCAGGCTGGTCTCAAACTCCTGACCTCAGGCGATCCGCCAACCTCGGCCTCCCAAAGAGCTGGGACTACAGGCGTGAGCCACCGTGCCCAGCCAATTGAATAGTTTTTAACTCAGAGGATAAATGCTTGAGGGGATGGAAAGCCCATTCCTCATGACGTGATTATTTCACACTGCATGCCTGTATCAAAACATCTCATGTACCCCACAAATATATAAACCTCCTATGTACCCACAAAAATTTTATAAAATAATGAAAATATTTTAAAACTAAAAAAAGGGTTTTTTAATTAAGCAACTTTATTTAAATAAAATCATTCTTCCTCATCCTCAGTCCTGGGATCTACCAGAAAGAATTAGCAACATCTTAAAGATGACAAAGTGTTAAAGATAAGCTGCTATTAAGTAAAAGTGTGAAGTGTGGAGGGGACAAGCTGGATGCCTGAACCATTTTGTTCTATCTTTAGGACAGTGAAAGAGCAAGAAGCAGGGTTGGGTGGGGGACATATATTCTGTTGAGCATTGTCACCACTATATTCACTGAAATTCATCTGCATGCTTGTATGTATACTTTTGATTCGCCTGATACACTGAAAATTATATGAAATTGTTCTCTATTCTTTAGATAATTATAATCTAAGTGCTAATATGAAGCTTAGAATTTATATGAAATATGTATGCCCACAACAAGACATTTCAGCTATTTCCTAGATAATAATCTCACTTCACCCTGCACAAAACAGGCACATGATCATGTCACTCTGACCTGGTTTGAGTCCAAGGAGGCTTTTGTTTTTAAAATAATTTAGGTTAGTAGTTAAAATATGAACTTTGGGCCAGGAGTGGGAGCTCATGCCTATAATCCCAGCACTTCGGGAGGCTGAGGCGGGCGGATGACTTGAAGTCAGGAGTAGGAGACTGGACTGGCCAACATGCTGAAACCCCATCTCTACTAAAAAAAAAAAAAATAGAAAACTTAGCTGGGTGTGGTGGCGGGCACCTATAATCCCAGCTACTTGGGAGACTGAGGCAGGAGAATTGCTTGAGCCTGGGAAGTGGAGGTTGCAGTGAGCAGAGATCTTACCACTACACTCCAAAACAAACAACAAACAAAAAAATTCTAGAGTCACACTGAAAATCTTAACAACCTGCTTCTACTACCCATTTTTTTAATTTTTATTTTGACCTGATTTTAGATTGATAGCAAAATGCACAAATAACACAAAGTGCCCCCTATGTCCCTCACCCTACTTCCCCTAATGCTAACATTTTCAGAGCCATCCTTATTTTCTCTATAAAAGAGCAGAGTTCTCCTTTTAGAGATTTGGAAAGATTATTAAAAGATAAGTTACAAAATACAGTACCTGACACGTGTAAAATATTAAATAAATACTAGCCATGCTTAATTATTTTGTTTTAAGTCTATATGAGTCAAGTTTTAGTAGAAATATGGGCTAGAAAAAAAAAACAGAAAGCGGGACTCTGTGATCCGACTTGGGCTTATAGAACAGACTGCACTAGTTTGTTCTCATGCTGCTAATAAAGTCATACCCAAGACCGGGTAATTTAGAAAGGAAAGAGGTTTAAGGAACTCACAATTCCACATGGCTGGGGAGGCCTCACAGTCACGGCAGAAGGCAAAAAAGAAGCAAAGGCACATCTTAAATGGTAGCAGAGAAGAAAGCTTGTGTAGGGAAGCTCCCATTTTAAAAGCATCAGATCTCGTGAGACTTATTCGCTACCAGGAGAACAGTAGGGGGAACCCGCCCCTATGATTCAATGATCTCCACCTGACTCCATCCTTGACATGCGGGGATAATTACAATCAAGGTGAGATTCGGATGGAGACACAGCCGAATCATATCAATGACTAATGAGAGTTACGTCCAGAACCTAATGAAAACCTGTCTGAGGCCACATTCCCTGTAAAGCAGATTTGAGATAGAGATTTGTGTAGAGAACATTTAACTGGGTAAAATCCTAGGAACCAACAACTGTGGCGAAAAAGCTGAATTGGATAAAGGGAGTTGAGATGTGAGGCAGTCACAACAAATACCTCAGCTAATCTCAAGGGGGAGCTGAGAAGCTGGGGCGACCCTTCAGAGTTGCCCTAAATTGAGGCAGGAGTATGGAGTTTTAATACCTTTCACTGGCCATTCTTCAGATACGAGTTGTCCCCAAGGATGGACATCAGCTTGACAAGTTATTAATTAGATCTCCTGAGAATAAATTCTAGAGAGAATCAGCTGAGAGGCATGATTTGCCAACACTCCCAATAGCTGGGCAAACTTCAGTTTTGAGGGAGGATTTGGGTTACACACAAAAGTCTCCACAACCAATTATTCATGGGAAATTCTATGTAGGCAGAGCTATTTCATGGCCAGTTAATCAAAACTACATAATCTATTTGGTTAAGCAAAAGAAATTAAAAAGATAAAATAAAATCTATGTATTAACACTCAAAAGTTTTTTAATGCATTTGCCTTGCATTTCGTATGTTTTGCCTTGCCTTTTATATGTTTTGCCTTGCATTTGTTTATTTGCTTTTAAGAACCTTTAGAGAACAATAATTACTAATATAATATGGAGTAGCACAGCATAGACGAGGGAAGCTAACTCTCTCCCTTTTCCCAGAACCTGGAACAGCTAAAGATCCTAAGCATTGTCAGCTTTGGTATCTGACATAGTTTGGATGTTTGTCCCCTTCAAATCTCACGTTAAAATGTGATCCCCAATGTTGGAGATAGATGCCTCCTGAATGGCTTGGTGCTGTCCTCTTGGTAATGAATGAGTTCTTACCCTGTGAGTTCATGCGATATCTGGTTGTTTAAAAGAGACTGACACCTCCTCCCTGTCTCTCTTGCTTCCTCTCTCACCATGTGATATGCTGGTTTCCCTTCACCTTCCACCATGATTGGAAGGTTCCTGAGGCCCTCCCTGGAAGCAGGTGCCAGTACTATGCTTCATGTACAGCCTTCACAACAAGGAGCCAAATAAACCGCATTTCTTTATAAATTACCCAGCCTCAGGTATTTCTTTATAACAATGCAAATGGGCTAACAGAGTATCATTCATGGACAGTGAGTGTATTAGTCAATTTTCATGCTGCTGATAAAGACATACCCAAGACTGGGTCATTTATAAAGAAAAAGAGGTTTAATGAATTCACAGTTCCACATGGCTGAGGAGGCCTCACAGTTATGGCAGAAGGCGAAAGGCGCATCTTACATGGCAGCAGGCAAACAGCAAATGAGAACCAAGTGAAAGGCGAAAGGGGTTTCCCCTTATAAAACCATCAGATCTCATGAGACTTATTCACTACCACTAGAACAGTGTGGGGAAAACTGCCCCCATGATCCACTTACCTCTCACTGGGTCCCTCCCACAACATGTGAATTATGGGAGCTACAGTGCAAGATGAGATTTCAGTGGGGACACAGCCAAACCATATCAGACAGTAATAACTTTCAATTAAATATAGCTAGACTTTCTGTCAGTGGGTCACAGCAGTCTAGAGAACACATTGAAAAACTCTGGGAACAGCAGATATAGAGGTCAGATCTAGAGATTTTGAACAAAGTTTAGTGCTACAATGCATTGGTGACCACAGACAAAAGGTGTCTGTTGTTGTTATAGTTTGTTTTCTGTCTTGTTTTTCATCATGGGAGGACAAAAAGAAAAAATGGGGGCAATGGTGAAGGAGAAATGAAAAAGACCTGCTTTTCTATGGGTGGAAGCGACTAAACGAGAGAATAAATTTGGATCACACAACAAATGCAAATCAAGTTAGAAGCATGAAAGGCATGATTAAGGCCATGGTTCTAATAGAGATCAGCCAGCGGAACCAGGATCATGCCACACCGAGAGAGGCTGCAGAGCCATTGCCTTCTCTCCTGTCAAAGCTAAATTAATGAAATGGAACTCACAGAAGCACTATGTAATCAAATATTGGTGGGACACAAGCAAATTCTGAAAAAGTTTCATTGATCAGTGATAATATCTTTTGGTGTAAATATCTCCTCAAAACATTTCAGGAAAAAAAAATAAAGCTATAATTTTACTTTAGAAATATTTAACTTTGTTATACTAGTTTACTTATTTTTTACCTAATACTTCTGATATATTGTTATGTAGGTTAAAGATGCTCGATTCATGCCACTGTGGAAACCACACATAATTTAGGCAATAATGCAAATTCTTTTCAAATTCTTTTATCAGTGTATTCACTTTATTTTTATTTCAAACACAATACAAAATTACAGGATGCTATCAAAGTGATGCTACAAAACCCCACTAAAATTTTTTCAATTCTTCAAATCACACACTTACACACACACACACACACACACCACATGCATTCCCCGTACAGACCTTTTTTTGGGGGGCCTGAGTAAATAATTGCATTTTATTTTCAATTTTTCATTTTGAAATAATTAAAGACTTACCAAAAATGTTGCAAAACTACGTGCCTTTTTGAAGTAAAGTCTTGAAAAAGTTGTTTGGTATATCCTTTATAGTAATAAAAGAAAACACGTGTATATTCTGTTGATTAAAGGCATGCTGAGATCGTCAGACATGTGACTTCATCAGAGACTCCAATATAGAGCGCAGCTGTAACGACATCCTAAGAGTGTTCTAACTGAAATGTGTTGGAAGAAGGTTCTAATTTTTTTCAACCCTTCTCAAGTTGGCACTCAGCAGATTTCCACTCTATAAAAGTAACTCCTGCTCTGCAACTAATGTTCACAGATAAGCTCCAAACATATTTACAGCTCCATTTAAGTATAATGTACACACAGTAAAATTCACCCTTTTCAATGTGCAATTTAATGGGTTATGGCAGATGAATATCATCATTTGACCACAATCATGATCAAGATACAGAAAATCTGCATCATCACAAAACGTTTTCTTTTGCTGTTTTGCATTTGATCTTTTCTCCATTCCTGAACACAGGCAACCACTAATCTGCTTCTGTTTCTACAGTTTGCATTTTCTAGAGTATCCTATTAGTGGAATGATACATTGGTGTCTTTCATGTCTAGCTTCTTTCACTGAGCATAATGCTTTTGATATTCATTTATATTGCTGTTGTATCAGTTTGCTCCTTTTTATTGTTGAGTGGTACTCCATCTACAACTGGTTTATCCATTTACAAGTTGATGGACACATCTGCTATGAACTTCAAGGATGAGGCTTGGTACGGATATGTTTATATTTATTTTGAGTCGCAGTGGAATTATTTGGCTATATGATCAGTACTAAGTTTAACATTAAAAGAAACTGCCAAACTGCTTTCCAAAATGTCTGTACCATTTTGAAGTCCCACTAGCCAGGTGTGAATAGCAATTCTTCACATCATGTGGTATGGTCAGTTCTGCTCGTGTCAGCCACTCCAGTGGGTGTACAGTGGTACCTCAATGTGGTTTTAACTTGAATTTCCCTGATGACGGGTAATGTTAAGTATCTTTTCATTTGTGTATTGGACATCATCTCTTTTTAAATTAAAATATCTGTACAAATATTTGGCCCATTTAGGTCAAAATATTACGTTAAATGAGTTATTTGTGTTTTGTTATTTAGTTTTTTAGTTATGTGTACATTCTAGATGAAAGTTCTTTATCAGACATATTTAAAATTATTCTGTCCCAATCTTTGGTTTGCCTTTTCATTTTTTGATGCTATGTTTTAAGTTGCAAAAGTCTTAATTTCATGAAGTCCAACTTACTATTTTTTTCCATTTTCATCCATCCTTTTCTTATCTAAAAAATTTTTAGCTATAGTAAGATTATTAAAAATTTTTCCTATTCAGTAAGCTTTATACTTTTTATATTTACATTATGTATAAAATACATGTTGAGTTAATTTGAGGATATGGTGTGAGGTAATTCTGAAGTTCATATTCTCCATTTAATATCCAATTTTAATAGTACCATCTTTATAAAGACATTGATTTCCTTATTGAAATATTTTGGCAACTTTGGCCATGTAAGGCAGGATATATTTCTAAATTATTTATTCTGTTTCACTGATATATATGTCTTCTTCATGCCAGTAAGTTTACTGTACTGTTTAGTGTAGCTTTACAATATGTCTTGAAATTTGGAAAGTTTTCCAACTTTATTCTTCTTTCTAAAACATGCTCTGGCTATTCTAGGACTTCTGCATTTAAAAAAAAAAATTAGAATCAGCTTTGTAATTTCTCCAAAAAGGCCTATAGGTTTGACTGGGATTGTGCCAAATCTGGAGATCAGTTTCAGAAGAATTATCATCTAATAAGTATGACATGTATATTTACCAATGAACTTGATACATATTTCTACCTATTCAATCTCTCGTATTAGTGATTTAGAAATTTTGGATCAGCATACCTTTTATTAAATTTATTCTGAATTATTTTATTATTTTTGAGGCTATTATAAGTTAAATTGCTTACATAATTTTATTTTCTAATTGGTGTTGATTGTGTATAGAAACACAATTGATTTTATTTATTGATCTTTCATCCTACAACTTTGTTAAATTCACTTCATACCTCTAGCACACTTCTGCAGATGCCTAAGGATTTTCTATGTATATGTTTACATCACGTGAGAATAGTATTTTTCTTTCTTCCCAACTTGGGTGTCACTTATTTCTTATTTTCTTTTCTTTTCTCTTTATTTCTTTCTTCTTTCTGTCCATTCCTCCTTCCTTCCCTTCTTTCTTTCTCCCTGTTTTAGAATCAGTTTTGTAATTTATCCAAAAGGACCTATAAGGTTTCATGGGAATTCCACTGAATCTAGAGATCAATTTCAGGAGAATTATCATCTCATAAGTATTAAATATTTATCAATGAACTTGGTATATATTTCCACTTATTTAATATTGAATGCAATACTTTAAAGAACTAGGGAGAGAGGACATCATTGCATTTTTCATAATCTTATGTAGAAAGTATTAAGGCTTTCACCATTTTAAGTAAGATGTTTGCTATAGATTTTTTGTAAACACATAATCAGTTTGAAAATGTACTTTTCTATCCTCAGTTTGCTGGGAGTTTTTAATTTAAAAAATGTGTTACATTTTGTAAATTCCTTTTTTGCATCTATTGAGAGTGTCACGTGATTTTTCTTTTTTCTGTCAGCATGGTAGATTTTCAGTTGTTGAAACCAACTTGAGATAAACCCCACTTGGTTAAAACACATTATCATTTTTAAATATTCCTAGACTCAATTTGCTAATATTGTATTAAGAATGTTGCATCTAAGTTCATAATGGTTATCAGTCTGTCATTTTTGAGTTGTGATATCTGTATTTGTTTCTGATATCGAGAGAATCCACGTAAAACATCTACTTCTGTCATCAGTAATAATCTGACCAGGGATAACACCAACAGTTAGAGAGGAACCTGTCATTACCTGTGGCAGCAGAGATATCAGAGATTCCAAAAAGAAAAGCAAGGTTAAAATTTCAAATATAATCACATGAAATATCAGAAAGCCAGGGGATAGAAATATAGGAGAGCAAAATCTTAGAGGTCAAAACAAGTAGTTAAGTACTGCACATGATAATAAAAAGTAAAATCTTTTCCTAAGGCAGAGCCTGGCTGCTGCCTAGCTTCTTTGACAATTCTTGGTAGGCTTTCATGGCTTTATAAGGGCTTATACTTTAGGTAAAGTTATAGTCAGGGAAACGGTGGGTGTAGGTTGGCTCTGTAGAAATGAAGCATTACAGGAGCACTGCAGTGAGAAAGAAACTGATACTGATGATACTTCGGTCACACTAATAATACATGCTAATGATAATCATAGCAATCATGGTAATGACAGACAATATATATATAATATTAACATGCTTCTATTTGCACATATACATATGTGAATAGAAACATTGATTTAAAGACATGAAAGTATAGAAATAGCCTACACCTGATAAAGATATGCTCATACACAATAACAAACCTCAGTATAAACAGAGATTTTGATGTATCACAGAATTCTGCAATAGATCACAATTTTGACACTATGGGAAGTGTCATTTTCAGAACTTTTCTTTATCTCCATTATCTCCATTCTCTATTTCCAACATTCCTGGAGACTGAACTCAAGGATCAGTAAATATTCTCAACCTTAACCATAGCAGACTTCATTCATCCCATATATGCTTGTTATTTTTCCCCATTGACAGAAGGCATTGTACCATGAAATATACAACATATCTCTGACACACCTGACGAAAACAAACAATGGGGAAAGATTGACTATTTAATAAATGGTGATGGGGAAACTGGCTAGCCAAATGAAGAAAGCTGAAAGTGGACCCCTTCCTTACACCTTATAAAATAATTAACTCAAGATGGATTAAAGACTTAAACATAAGATCTAAAACCATAAAAACTCTAGAAGACAACCTAGCCAATACCATTCAGAACATAGGCATAGGCAAAGACTTCACGACTAAAACACCAAAAGCAGTGGCAACAAAAGCCAAAATTGAGAAATGGGATCTAATTAAACTAAAGATAGCTTCTGCACAGCAAAAGACACTATCATCGGAGTGAACACACAACCTACAGAGTGGGAGAAAATTTTTGCAATCTATCCATCTAACAAAGGGCTAATATCCAGAATCTACAAGGAACTTAAACAAATTTACAAGAAAAAAACAACCCCATCAAAAAGTGGGAAAAGGATATGAACAGACACTTCTCAAAAGAAGACATTTATGCGGCCAATAAACACATGAGAAAAAGCTCATCATAGGCTGGGCGTGGTGGCTCACGCCTGTAATCCCATCACTTTGGGAGGCCAAGGCGAGTGGATCACAAGGTCAGGAGTTTGAGACTTGCTTGGCCACTATGGTGAAACTCTGTCTCTACCAAAAACACACAAAAAAACTTTAGCCAGGCGTGGTGGTATATATCTGTAATCCCAGCTACTCAAGAGGCTAAGGCAGGAGAATTGCTTGAACCCATTAGGTGGAGGTTGCAGTGAGCCGAAATTGTGCCACTGCACTCCACCCTGGGTGACAGAGTGAGGCTGTCTCGAGGAAAAAAAAAAAAAAACCTCATCACCCCTGGTCCAATGAGATACCATCTCGCGCCAGTTAGAATGGCAATCATTAAAAAGTCAGGAAACAACAGGTGCTAGAGAGGATGTGGAGAAATAGGAATGCTTTTACACTGTTGGTGGGAGTGTAAATTAGTTCAACCATTGTGGAAGACAGTGTAGCAATTCCTCAAGGATCCAGAACTAGAAATATCATTTGACCTAACAGTCTCATTACTAGGTACACATCCAAAGGATTATAAATCATTTTACTATAAAGACACATTCACACATACGTTTATTGCAGCACTATTCACAAGAGCAAAGACTAGGAACCAACCCAAATGCCCATCAATGATAGACTGGATAAAGAATATGTGGCACATATACACCATGGAATACCATGCAGCTATAAAAAAGGATGGATTAATGTCTTTTGCAGAGACATGGATGAAGCTGGAAACCATCATTCTCAGCAAACTATCACAAGAACAGAAAACCAAACACCACATGTTCTCACTCATAAGTGGGAGTTGAACAATGAGAACACATAGACACAGGGAGGGGAACATCACACACTGGGGCCTGTCAGTGGGTAGGAAGGAAAGAGGAGGGATAGCATTAGGAGAAATACTTCATGTAGATGACGAGTTGATGGGTGCAGCAAACCACGACAGCACATGTATACCTATTTCACAAAACTGCAAGTTCTGCAAATGTATCCCAGAACTTAAAGTGTATGTATGTGTGTATATATATACACACACAAATGTAAATGTAAATGTAAATAAATTGAAAATGGTAAAAATAGAAATATGTTTCCTACACAAATAGCGACATAATAAAGCAAGATAGAATGTATGTTTGAGTTAAAAAAAATTGCTTAGAAGACAACTTGAATTCCATTCCAAGGAACTAGTTTTCAAAAGTTTACAACCAGATTTCAGTTTGGCAAAAGGCAACAATGCTGTTTTGAAAATAATTTCTGAAAAGAGCTTCCCCAGCAGTTCCAAATGGCAGTCCTGATACAAGGAAGTAGGGGCAATTTTGTTACCACCAGGAACACTGAATTTATTTTCAGACCTTGAAATTCTGGGAGGCCCTCGAATAATAATCAACTACAATATTTTACTTTACATAGAAATATTGTTTTAATGTTAATATAAAAGCTTGTATATGAACTAAAATTGTCAATCTGCCACTTTTAAGAAAGAAGAATCCATTATGTCCCTAATCTATAGTGAGTTGATATGTTCCATAAGCAGTTCTGGAAGGAGGCTACACTTAGAGCATAAATTGGTATAGATCGCTTTGCTCTCACAGATAGCGACACAATATTTTCTGCTGAATGGGAAAAAGTTTGAAGGCATAAATCAAGATAAAGCAATCATCTGACAAAGAATTACAAAGAGGCCCCATACCTTTTTCTTAGTGAACTCCGTGTGACACATTGATTTTCCACTGAAGATAAAAGCCAAAATCATGTGTCATCAATAGAAAGCAAGCAAAACTATTTGGTTCAATATGTTATGGTACTTAACGAAAAAAAACTTGCAGAGAAAAGACAAATCTAAAATGTTGCACATGATTCAAACAAGTCTGGATCAGAAGAGACATTTCAGAGGTCACTGCTAGAGAGTCGAGGATACATTAGAGAGAAATAAACTCCTGCTTTTTTGTTTATCTACTTACATACACAGATACTGTCTGATGAAGATGATTGATATCAGGTATGGTATTTGATGGTATAGTCATTTACAAAATAATTCATCCCTTATGATCTAATGCAATTTTCTTCATATTACACGTGTATATTTAAATACTTCCTTGTGAAGTGGAGGCTAGCCAGGCTGCTGTTAGCATATCCAGTACATTTCTGCAAATTCCAAAATGGCAAATCCCACAGTTGAAATTTCAACCTCTCTAGCGTCCCTCGGCTGGAGTGCATAATCACGGCAAAAGTCTGCAACATCAGAGGTGGCCGCCACAGACACAAAGTCTATGTTTCTCACTCCATTCTACCAAATCTAGTCAGCAGTCTGGGTGAGGGGGCTTGGCAGTATCTATGAGCAGAAAGCATTCAAATGGCTGGTATATGTGCTTCTGGGGAAACTAAGGGGAAAAAAGAGAGAGGGAGGGAGGGAGGGAACAAGAAAGAAGAAGGAAACTCAAGGAGAGAGGAAGGGAAGGAGGCTGGCAAGAAGGGATGGAGGGAGCAAGGGAGGGAGGAATAAAGGAAGGAAGTTACACCAAGTTTCAAAACTGGCCACGGACTGAGAAGGATTAAGAGACAAACGGAATTGAAAGCATTTATGTTCATACTCGGTATTTTTCTTACCCATTCTTGCAAATTAGTAATTTAAAAATTTTCATTTCCACAAATCCACGTGTTTTCTTGTTCCTCTCTCTCCGCTCTTTTTCCTTCTTTCCTTCCTGACTTTCTTCTTTCTTTTCAACATAGGTTATATAAATGTGTGAGAGCTATCACTAGTCTACATTAATCATCAGGATTTCCCTGTATATTTCCAATTAAGATGACCCATAATAATATTCTACTGTAATTTTGGAGGGTCCAAAATACTAGATGGCATTTAGTGTTTTGGAAATCATGACAAGTCTAACAGGACTCTAAAAAACCTATCAAGACATCTGATGTGTTTTCTTGCCCATACACTCTTTAATGAGGTCTGCTTGACCCTTTCTTCTTCCCTTCTCTAGTCATGGGTTCTTCACACTGAAAACTAAGCTTTGCATCAGTGTTTGACGAACAGGTGACATAATAAACTGCAGTTACATTTTAAATTCAGCTCAAGATGGTAGATGAGAAATCTAAGATTGTGAAGTGAGATTTAGCATGCTGTTCAGTATGCAACAAATCTGAGTGTTGCTCACACAGGATTCATACCAACAGGCTCCTTCCAAAACCTTTCAATGCAAATTCTAGCAAATGCACACTTGGAAGAAAAATGTTCCATGAAGTTGTATATGTAAATTTATACTTTCAGCATTTATGTATATAATTTCAGGGGAAGTGGGATCAACTTAACATTATTAAACATAGTCCAATGATACTTACAACATAACTTCAGAAACATTTTATTACTAGAAGTATTTTAAAAAGGATGTACCATTTAGGATTTAAGACACACCCCACAAATGAAAAAACAAATGAGATTATAAACAACATTTTTTAAGAAAATTATGCCATCTCTTTCACTACAAAATCCTCCTGGGGGAAAAATATCTTTTCCTTCATTATTAAAGGATGTTATCAGAGCACAGTGGAATTCTTTCAGATTTAGTCAGAAGGTTCTCTGGAGTTGAGAGATCTATTGGAGAATATTTTCTTTGAAAGTCCATGTCCTTTCCCCAGGCCTACATCATATATAAATAAACATTTCAGAAAAGGGGCCATGTTAGGAAAAAGTGGGTTGAAGATTGTAAGACCTGGTTCCTGGGTGCCAAATAATTCACAAGTTGGAATAAGCTGGGTTTCTGTAACACTTCTCTATGACTGCCATTGATACTGAACTATGCCAAGGCACTAAGTCCTACCAAGGAAAAGCAGGAGGAAAACAGGTGTAAGAAAACGTTTCCTGTCAGTGTGTCCAGAGATAGCATGAGTCAACAGCGGCTCCTCATGAAGCCATCGATTCATAACACTGGAGTATCTAGAATGCATCTGGGTCGAATTATTAAAAAGAAAGTTCTTCTCAAGCTAGTTGTAATGGTAGCTACTTTAAAAAATTAATGTTCTGCGATTCTGATAAAAACCTATGTGGTGAACCAACAATAAAGGCGGCTGGAGATATTGGTATGAAATAGTTATTTTTCCTTATATACCTGGACGTTCATATAAGAAATTATACTTTTGGAAGGTCTGTCATATTCTCAGTGTATAAGAGTTGAATCATTTTTAGAAGTTATTGTCAGAATTTTGCTTTAATAGTGCAATAAAGTGTGCATTCTCTCTCTCTTATTTTCATTCAACAGCCTCTACAAATTGAGCCTGGCTCAAAGGTCTTTCCCTCTTGGAATATGACTCTTCCCCTGTCCCTCTACATAGGCTGTTCTATAACAAATTATTTTGCTGTCTTGATTTTTCAGAGACCTCATGCTAGTAGTAGAGAGCCAGGAGAAAGTGAGATGTCCTATATAAAAGGCCTGCTAGAAAAAGAAATCAGCACTGAGTTCTAAGGATACTGAACAACTTTTTAAAAAACAAGCAAGCCATATTAAACACATTAGTTACAACCAAATTAGATAAAACCATGAAAATTATCCAAGAAGAAAAAGTACATCACCTGTCTAGGTTTAAAATTGCTTAAGGCTGCCATCCAAGGACCATCTATGATAACAAATACAGTAGTCTGTATTGACACAAAGTTTTAGTGATAGACGTAATTACATTCTTCTGCTGGTGGTGTTCTAGAATAAATGGAATATCTGCTGATCAAATCTGAATGCATCCCATAATATTAGCATGTAGGATCCCAGATCTGCAGGCACTATCTCTTTCTCAGATCTACACTTTGAATATTATGTTAGTTAAAATGAGAAGTATGTTAGAAAATGTCTTTTACAAAAGAAATATTGGCTGAGTATGGTGGCTCATGCCTGTAATCCCAACACTCTGGGAGGCCAAGGTGAGAAGATCTCTTGAGCTCAAGAATTTGAGACCAGCTTGGGCAACATATCTATAAAAAATTTTAAAACTTAGCCGGTGTGGTGGTGCACACCTATAGGCACAGCTACTTCAGAGGCTGAATCAAGAGGATCACTTGAGCTTGGGAGTTTGAGGTTGCAGTGAACTATGAACATGGCACTGAACTCCAGTCTGGGCAACAGAGTGAGAACTTGTCTTCAAAAAAATAAAAAAGAAGAAAAAAATAGGAAATATTGTGTTCACATATGCTATGGTACTCTTTCTTATATAAACTATTTCTTTGCAGTATTCTAGAGGATTTAAGACAAATTTACCACTGAATAATTTCATATGGTATATTATTGCATTAGTATAGTATGTTATTATATAATTAGTATAAGTGACCAGTGCTGCAACAACCACATTCCAAAAAGTATTGTGATCCTCCAAAATTACAATGTCTAAATGACATTATTCTCCTTCATGAGACCATTATACCTTAATTTTTCAGCACCATGAAAATCTACAAATGCCCTCTAAAATATATTTAGAAAACGTGGGGAAAAAATAGATACAGTTTCAGAAGATACATATATTTTGAAAATTAGCCTTTTTGGAATAAATTATTCTTTATGACATATAAATAAACACATTTTTCAGACTGGCGGGGTAACATTTGCATCAGTCAAAATAATTAGATTACTAAAACCTGTAATCTTATTAGAAAAATGGTTTATTCAGAGAATCATTGGAATTATTAGCCTTCAAGCTGCTATAGATTGAATCTGATCAAAATAATTAAGATAATATTATTTCATTTTTCAGTATAATATCTCCTTAGTATTTTTGTTTCTTATTTAATATGTGATTATATTTACTTCTGTGAATAATATGGATGAAGATCATTACAGTGTCAAGATCACTGGGTTCAGAGCACAGAAACCTCAAGTCTATTCTTTTTTCTTAAATACCTGTAAGACTTTAAAGAAGACAGAGTTTCTGGACTCTAATTTCTCTATCTGTAGAATAAATGGGTTAGACCAAATAACTCCTTTCTGCTTATAAATTTTCTAATTATATGACTGAGCTTACACCTGGAAAACAGTCTATCTCCTGTATAAATTAATGATAGAAATGAAAACCACCACGTTTCATGAAATTAACCACATAAATATCAACATCAACTGCTCAGAAGGACTTAAGTGCAAGTATCACAGGAATTCTGAAGCACAGAGAACTAAATATAAGAAATGTAACATTCTTCGTATTTTCAAAGAAGATTTTAATAATATATGTAAACACAGTAGCCTGTTCATAAGAAAAAAGAAAAGGGACGTCTTAGCATATTCAGGGTTCAACCAAAACTACTACTGGAATGTAAATCAAAGTAATATTCACCTAACTGTCATAATTGGCATGAATAATTTTAAGTAAAACACTTTTATTTGATATTAAATGTGAACAATAAGCCAAAACAGAGAAAATTAATAAATTGATCATTTATTGAAACTGAAATAAAAATATATAATTATTGAAGTCTCTTATATACATAAACCAATCATTGCTTAAATGAGCTGACATACTAGCTCCATAGTTTTATGTCACTAAGGAACTCTTTTGAACACAATAAAGAAACCAGAATTGAGCACAAAGAATGATGAACTGGGAAGTTCATGGCTTTCTATCTACTAATTAGGAGTACAATCATTCAGTCAAACAGCCACTCAACAAACATTTAGCATACAGCTTCTGGATACCAGGTACTGGTGTAGGTGCTAGAGCAACAAGGAAATAGTCCCTGCATTCAGTGAGCTCACAGGCAAGTAAACAAGTAAGTATAAAGACTGCATGACTGATTGGGAGCGGTGGTTCATGCCTGTAATCCCAGCACTTTGGGAGGCCAACGTGGGCAGATCACGAGGTCAAGAGATCGAGACCATCCTGGCCAACATAGTGAAACCCCGTCTCTACTAAAAATACAAAAATTAGCTGGGCACGGTGGTGCACGCCTGTAGTTACTTGGGAGGCTGAGGCAAGAGAATCAGTTGAACCTGGAAGGTAAAGGTTGCAGTGAGCTGAGATCACACCACTGCACTCCAGCCTGGTGACAGAGTGAGACTCTGTCTCAAAAAAAAAAAAAAAAAAAAAGACTCCATGATAAATGTGTATCTACAAAGGGCACAAAGGAATGAGTAGCTAATCCCCAAAGCCATATGGAGCAGTCAGTATAAGCTTCAGGAAAAGAAATTGAAGTAAAAACCTAACCTGAATCTGAAAAAAATGAGTAGGTATTTTCCAAGCACGTTTCAGGGGAAAAGTTGCAGGATGCAGAAGTCCTCCCAAGTACAAAAAGAGAATGAACTCTGGACAACTGGCAATTTATGGCACACAGGAATCAGTAAATGTAGGGATGAGAGGCACACAGAAACATGGGCAAAAACAGGAATTTTGACTTTATTCCATAAATCATGGAAAGCCACCAATGGGTTTTAAGTAATAAAATACTAAGACCAGGTTTGCATTTTAGAAAGATCAATTTGATTTCAGTGAGGAGGTCCAAAAATGAGAGCAGCAAGGCCAGATAGAAGTCCTGCTGCAACTAGCTATGGTTAGAGATGCAGACCAAAACTAAGGTGAAATCATTTAGAAGAAAGAACGTGGATATAAGAGCCATTGGTTTGGCCTCTCCACATCATTTTTTTAATTTTATTTTCATTTATTTATTTATTTATTTTTTGAGACAGAGTCTCGCTCTGTCACCCAGGCTGGAGTGCAGTGGTGTGATCTTGGCTCACTGCAAGTTCTGCCTCCCGGGTTCACACTATTCTCCTGCCTCAGCCTCCCGAGTAGCTGGGACTACAGGCACGTGCCACCACGCCCAGCTAATTTTTTTCTATTTTTTAGTAGAGATGGGGTTTCACCATGTTAGCCAGGATGGTCTCGATCTCCTGACCTCGTGATCCACCCACCTCGGCCTCCCAATGTGCTGGGATTACAGGCTTGAGCCACCATGCCCAGCTGGCCTCTCCACATCTTTACTGTTATACTGATAACATGGGGATGAAAATAAATATTATTTGTATTTAAACTATTATTGTTATGTGAAAATTAAACAAATAACATACTATGATAACATCGGAGGTTCAAGAAATATTAAGTCTTGAAAATAGGAAAGATGAAAGGAAGGAAACAGGGAGTGGGGAGGAAAGTAGGAGAAAGGAGAGAATATAGGAATGAGAGAGGAGGAAAATAATAAGAAAGAAGTAGAAAGCTAGGTACGGTGGCTCATGACTGTAATCCCAGCGCTTTGGGAGGCCGAATCAGGCAGATCACAAGGTCAGGAGTTCAAGACCAGCCTGGCCAATATGGTAAAACCTTGTCTCCACTAAAAATACAAAAATTAGCTGGGTGTGGTGGCAGGCACCTATAGTCCCAGCTACTCGGGAGGCTGAGGCAGGAGAATCACTTGACCCTGGGAGGCAGAGGTTGCAGTGAGCTGAGATCACACCACTGCACTCCAGCCTGGGTGACAGAGAAAGATGCTGTCTCAAAAAAAAAAAAAGAAAAAGAAAAAAAAAAAAGAAAGAAGTAGAAAAAGATATAGTATTTCTTAATCAGCAGAAGCTACTCTTATTTTTCAATACTCTACCTTTCTAATGTATCACTGACAAGGAAAGGTCTTGAATAATTGACTGAAGTCAGAATAGGTAAGGCACTCTACCTGTGGATACATGAGAGGCCTTAAAAAGTTCATGGAAAATGTATATTATGAAAAAAACTATGCAAAGGTTTCAATTTTGGCAGCAAAATAAACTCATACTAATTTATTATAGCATGTTTGAACAGGATCTAGTTTGAGACAGTAAGAAGGAGTAGACATTAGTTTGAAAAGAGCCCCTAGCAGAGCAATGTAAATTCTGCTAAAATTGAAGCAAGAACAAACATTAGATTATGATGAAGCTTGAGTGAAAGAATGGTGAAATCACTGATGCTTTACAAGAAGCTTGAGGGGACAATGCACCAAAGAAATCAGTAGTTCACAAGCGGACAGCTTTTTTAAAGAAGAAACGAGATGATGTGGAAGATGAAGTCCACAGGGACAGATCATCCATATCAATTTGCAAGGAAAAAAATTAATCTTGTTTGTGCCCTAATTGAAGAGGACTGATAATCAACAGCACAAACAATAGCCAACATCGTAGACATCTTAATTGGTTCAGCTTACACAGTTCTGACTAAAAAATTAAAGTTGAACCAACTTTCCACTGCATGGGTGCCAAAAGTGTTGTGCTCAGATCAGCTGCAGACAAGAGGAGAGCTCTCAATGGAAATTTTAAAGAACTAGGGTCAAGATCCTGAAGGATTTCTTTGAAGAATTGTAACAGAAGATAAAACATGGCTTTCCCAGTATGATCCTGAGGGCAAAACACAATCAAAGCAATGGCTACCAAAGGTGGAAGTGGTCCAGTCAAAGCTAAAGGGGATCACTCAAGAGCAAAGGTCACGGCAACAGTTTTTTGGGGACATTCCAGGCATTTTGCTTGTTGACTTTGTGGAAGGTCAAAGAACAATAATATCTGCATATCATGAGAGTGTTTTGAATAAGTTAGCCAAAGTTTTAGGGCAAAATACCTGGGAAAGCTTTAGCAGACAGTCCTCTAACACCACAATGTTTCTGCTCATTCCTGTCATCAAGCAAAGGCAATTTTGTGAGAGTCTCAATGGGAAATTGTCAGGCATCCACCTTACAGCTCTGATTTGGCTCCTTCTGACTTCTTTTTGTTTCCCAATCTCAACAAATGTGGAAAGGGCACCCATTTTTCTTAAGTTAATAATGTATAAGAGACTGCATTGACATTGTTAAGTTCCCAGGACCATCAGTTCTTTAGGGATGAAAACCGAAGATCACATTTTCAATGTTTATCTTTTAACTTCATTTTTCCACAAACTTTTTGAAGTTTCTCCATACAAATGTCTCCATACAAATGAGCACTTGCAAAATAAGCAGAGAGTCTCATTCAATGGACAGAAAGTTCTGTGCCATCTAAAAATTATCTTAAGCAAGTTCAATGTGTAGCAACAGACTGTATTGATAAATATCAGTTAGGTTGACTTCTGCAATGACCATGATGGAGTAACAAGAACTAGACTTTCTCTCCCTCCTGAAACAACCAAAAAAATGGCCAAAATGTATGCCACAAAAGTTTGCAAGACCCTGTAAAGTCAGTCTCAAACAAGGTGAGCCTATCAACTGCCCTAATTTATGCCTGGAGAAAGTTTTCCAGCCCACTACTCCAGGAGAAAAGCCCAAGAGGAGCCCATCGTTCTCCCTGAGCTGAGGGGACAGAGCTGAGAGTCCACAGAAACCATGTTGACATGAGCTCTCAGGACAAGGTTTCTGAGAAGAAGCGGCTGCACAGAAAGAGAACTCCAGAGCTCTGCAAAGGGTCCCCCTAAAGTACATAGCTAAGTAATTGTTAGGACAGGCCTAGAGAAAAGTACCTACGGTTGGGGAAACAACACCCAGATAAGATGAAAAGTAACAGTACACATGCTCACCAAGGTCCAGTAATAGTGCTTATTTTATCAGCCAAACCAGAAACACCTCAAGATTCCCAGGGATACCCAGAAGGATCTTGCCTCACTAGTTGGGAGTGATTAGCTCTAAAATGAGAACTGGTCTGATCCCACCTAATGAATTTTTAAAGCAAGACCAAAAAGAGTCAAACTCTTTCCAACTAAACTTAAATACATACCAATACAAAGATCAAGAATATTTATATATACTTCCAGCACTCAATAAGATAAAAGTCACCATATCTGACATCCAGACACAGTTTAGCAGAGACACAACAGTAACAACAAAAGACAGAAGAACGTGGCTCATAATAAGGAGAAAAATCACTGAGTCAGAACTGATCCAGAGTAAATCAAGGTGCCAGAGTTATCAGTTAAGAACATTCAAATGCTTATTGAAACAGTATTCTATATGTTCTAAAATAGAGACATGCAAGATACACTAAAAGAGGCTGGGCGCAGTGGCTCACGCCTGTAATCTCAGCATTTTGTGAGGCCGAGGCAGGTGGATCACGAAGTCAGGAGTTCAGGACCAGCCTGACCAATATGGTGAAATCCCATCTCTACTAAAAATACAAAAATTAGCGGGGCATAGTAGCATGCGGCTGTAGTCCCAGCTACATGGTAGGCTGATAGCACGTTAGTCATTAAAGAAGAAAAGATAGACACCTCTCAAAATAAAATAGAGAGAGAAAATAAACTTTTAAAAAACATGAACAGAGCAATAGTAGACAGTAAATTTCAAGTAACTGAATTTACGTGTAATCTCAGTTCCCAAAGGAGAGGAGAGGGAAGATGTGAAAACATTTGGGACTTTGAGTCAGGCAAAGCTTTCTTTGATATGACCCCACAGCATGATTTATATAATAATATATTGATAAGAAGAACTCATCAAATTTAAAAAAAAGAATCTGCTCTTCAAAAGAATCTATTAAGAGACTGAAAAGACAAGCTGCAGGCTGGGAGAAAATATTTGCAATTCATATATCTGATGAAAGGCTTGCATCAAAAATATATTTTAAAAGCTCAAAATTTAATAATGAAAAACAAACAACCCCATTTAAAACTTGGGTGAAAGACTGGAACAGACATTTCAAAGTAGACATTTGTTTGGTAAATAAGCACATATGCTCAACATAATTAATGCTTAGGGCAATGCAAATTAAAACCAAAATGAGACGCCACTATCTATTTTTAAATAGCTAAGATTAGCATGACTGATAATAGCCAAGCACTGGCTTGGATGTGGAGAAGCTGAAACTCTCATACACTGCTGATGGGAATACAAAAAAGTGTAACCTTTGAAAAACAGTTTAAGAGTCCCTTAAAAAGTTAAACATACTTCTGCTGTAAGACTCAGCCATTGCACTCCTGGGTATTTACCCAAGAGAGATAAAAGTAGGTGTTCATATAATGATATCAACACAAATGTTCATAGCACATGTATTCATAATAGCCCAAACTAGAAACAGTCTAAATATCAATCAATACATTAATGAATTAACTTGCTTTATCCGAATTAATTATGGATACATACTATAACATGAATGAATCTCAAAATAACTATACTAAGTGAAACAAGGCAGACTCTAGAGGTAAAACATGCAGAGAAAAAAACATAAAATGTCAGACAAAAAAGTGCATAGTGTAAAATTTTATTTATATACATTTTTTGACTGTATAAATTACTGTCCAGTGACAGAAAGCAGTTTGGTGGTTTTTAAGGGCCAGGAATGAGGGGCCAGAGAAATGTATTATAAAGAGGCATCAGGAAACTGGAGGTGAAGTATATTTCCATCACCTCGATTGTGTGCTGATGGTTTCTAAACTTTCAATATTTTTAGTTTATTATATGTTATACAAAATAAAGCTTGTAATAAAAATCAAAAGATTGAGCCATCCTTATTTTCTCTATAAAAGAGCAGAATTCTCCTTTTAGAGATTTGGAAAGATTATTAAAAGATAAGTTACAAAATACAGTACCTGACACGTGTAAAATATTAAATAATTACTAGCCATGCTTAATTATTTTGTTTTAAGTCTATATGAGTCAAGTTTTAGTAGAAATATGGGCTAGAAAAAAAAAACAGAAAGCGGGACTCTGTGATCCGACTTGGGCTTATAGAACAGACTGCACTAGTTTGTTCTCATGCTGCTAATAAAGTCATACCCAAGACCGGGTAATTTAGAAAGGAAAGAGGTTTAATGAACTCACAATTCCACATGGCTGGGGAGGCCTCACAGTCACGGCAGAAGGCAAAAAAGAAGCAAAGGCACATCTTAAATGGTAGCAGAGAAGAAAGCTTGTGTAGGGAAACTCCCATTTTAAAAGCATCAGATCTCGTGAGACTTATTCGCTACCAGGAGAACAGTAGGGGGAACCCGCCCCTATGATTCAATGATCTCCACCTGACTCCATCCTTGACATGCGGGGATAATTACAATCAAGGTGAGATTCGGGTGGAGACACAGCCGAATCATATCAATGACTAATGAGAGTTACGTCCAGAACCTAATGAAAACCTGTCTGAGGCCACATTCCCTGTAAAGCAGATTTGAGATAGAGATTTGTGTAGAGAATATTTAACTGGGTAAAATCCTAGGAGCCAACAACTGTGGCGAAAAAGCTGAACTGGACAAAGGGAGTTGAGATGTGAGGCAGTCACAACAAATACCTCAGCTAATCTCAAGGGGGAGCTGAGAAGCTGGGGTGACCCTTCAGAGTTGCCCTAAATTGAGGCAGGAGTATGGAGTTTTAATACCTTTCACTGGCCATTCTTCAGATACGAGTTGTCCCCAAGGATGGACATCAGCTTGACAAGTTATTAATTAGATCTCCTGAGAATAAATTCTAGAGAGAATCAGCTGAGAGGCATGATTTGCCAACACTCCCAATAACTGGGCAAACTTCAGTTTTGAGGGAGGATTTGGGTTACACATAAAAGTCTCCACAACCAATTATTCATGGGAAATTCTATGTAGGCAGAGCTATTTCATGGCCAGTTAATCAAAACTACATAATCTATTTGGTTAAGCAAAAGAAATTAAAAAGATAAAATAAAATCTATATATTAACACTCAAAAGTTTTTAATGCATTTGCCTTGCATTTCGTATGTTTTGCCTTGCATTTCGTATATTTTGCCTTGCATTTGTTTATTTGCTTTCAAAAACCTTTAGAGAACAATAATTACTAATATAATATGGAGTAGCACAGCATAGATGAGGGAAGCTAACTCTCTCCCTTTTCCCAGAACCTGGAACAGCTAAAGATCCTAAGCATTGTCAGCTTTGGTATCTGACATAGTTTGGATGTTTGTCCCCTTCAAATCTCACGTTAAAATGTGATCCCCAATGTTGGAGATAGATGCCTCCTGAATTGCTTGGTGCTGTCCTCTTGGTAATGAATGAGTTCTTACCCTGTGAGTTCATGCGATATCTGGTTGTTTAAAAGAGACTGACACCTCTTCCCTGTCTCTCTTGCTTCCGCTCTCACCATGTGATACGCTGGTTTCCCTTCACCTTCCAACATGACTGGAAGGTTCCTGATACCCTCCCTGGAAGCAGGTGCCAGTACTATGCTTCATGTACAGCCTTCACAACAAGGAGCCAAATAAACCTCATTTCTTTATAAATAACCCAGCCTCAGGTATTTCTTTATAACAATGCAAATGGGCTAACAGAGTATCATTCATGGACAGTGAGTGTATTAGTCAATTTTCATGCTGCTGATAAAGACATACCCAAGACTGGGTAATTTATAAAGAAAAAGAGGTTTAATGAATTCACATATCTGTACCGCTACCTGTATAAATATGGAAATATCTTCACCGCTACCTGTACAAACATGGAAATATCTACACCGCCATCTCTTTAAACATGGAAATATCTACACTGCTATGTGTATAAACAAGGAAATATCTACAGCGCCATCTCTATAAACATGGAAATATCTACACCGCTATCTGTATGAACATGAAAATATCTACAGCGCCATCTGTATAAATATGGAAGTATCTACACCGCCATCTGTATAAATATGGAAATAACTACACCGCCATCTGTATAAACATGGAAATATCTATACCGCCATCTGCATAAACATGGAAATATATACACCGCCACATATATAAACATGGAAATATCCAAGCCGCCATCTCTATAAACTTGGAAATATCTACACCGCGATCTCTGTAAACATGGAAATATCTACACCGCTATGTGTATCAACATGGAAATATCTATACCGCTATCTCTATAAACATGGAAATATCTACACCGCTATCTGTATAAACATGGAAATATTTACAACGCTATCTGTATGAACATGGAAATATCTACACCGCTATCTGTATAAGCATGGAAATACCTACACCGCTATCTGTATAAACATGGAAATACCTACACCGCCATCTGTATAAACACGGAAATATCTACACCGCCATCTCTATAAACATTGAAATATCTACAACGCCATCTGTATGAATATGGAAATAACTACACCGCCACCTGTATAAACATGGAAATATCTACACCGCCATCTGTTTAAACATGGAAATATCTACACCGCTATATGTATAAACATGGAAATATCTAAAACGCTATCTCTATAAACATGGAAATATCTACACCGCTATCTGTATAAACATGGAAATACCTACACCGCCATCTGTATAAACATGGAAATATCTACACCGCCATCTCTATAAACATGGAAATATCTCCACCGCCATCTCTATAAACATGGAAATAATTACACCGCTATCTCTATAAACATGGATATATCTACACCGCTATCTGAATAAACATGGCAATATCTACACTGCTGTCTGTGAAACAGGGAATTATCGACACCGCTATATCTATAAACATGGAAATATCTACACGACTATGTCTATAAACATGGAAATATCTACACCAATATCTCTGTAAACATAGAAATATCTATACCGCTATGTGTATAAACATGGAAATATCTACACCGCTATGGGTATAAACATGGAAATATCTACACCGACATCTGCATAAACATGGAAATATCTACACCGTCGTCTCTATAAACATTGAAATATCTACACCGGCATCTGTATGCACATGGAAATATCTAAACCGCCATGTGTATAAATATGGAAATATCTACAAAGCTATCTGTATGAACATGGAAATATCGACACCACCATCTGTATAAACAAGTAAATAACTATAATGCCATCTCCATAAACATGGAAATATCTACACCGCTATCTGTATAAACATGGAAATATCTACACCGCTATCTGTATAAACATGGAAATATCTACATCACTCTCTGTATAATCATGGAAATATCTTCAGCGCTATCTGTATAAAAATGGAAATATCTACACAGCTATCTGTCAATACAAGGAAATATCTACACCGCCATCCCTATAAACATGTAAATATCTACATTGCCATCTGAATAAACATGGGAATATCTACACCGCTATCTGTATGTACATGGAAATATCTACACCGCTATCTGTATAAACATGGAAATATCTACACTGCTATCTGTAAAACAGGGAAATATCTACACCGCTATCTGTATAAACGTGGAAATATCTACAACGCTCTCTCTATAAACATGGAAATACCTACACCGATATCTCCATAAACATGGAAATATCGACACTGCTATGTGTAAAAACATGGAAATATCTACACCGCCATGTCTATAAACATGTAAATATCTACACCGTCATCTGTATAAACATGAAAATATCTACACCCAGTCTGTATCAAAATGGAAATATCCACACCGCCATCTGTATGATCATGGAAATATCTACACCGTTATATGTATAAACACAGAAATATCTACACCGCTATCGGTATAAACATGGAAATGTCTGCACTGCTATCTGTATAAACATGGAAATATCTACTCTGCTATCTGTAAAACAGGGAAATATCTACACCGCTAACTCTATAAACATGGAAATAACTACAATGCTCTCTGTATAAACATGGAAATATCTACACCGCTGTCTGTATAAACATGGAAATATCTTCACCGCTTTCTGTATAAACATGTAAATATCTACACCGCTATCTATATAAACATGGAAATATCTACACCGCTATCTGTGTAATCATGGAAATATCTACACCGCTATCTGTATAAACATGGAAATATCTACACCGTTATCTCAATAAACATGGAAATATCTACACCGCTATCTGTATGAACATGGAAATATCTACACTGCCATCTGTATAAACTTGGAAATATCTACACCGCCATCTCTATAAACATGGTAATATCTACACCGCCCTCGGTATGAACATGGAAATATCAACAACGTCATCTGTATGAACATGGAAATAACTACACAGACATCTGTGTGAACATGGAAATACCTACACCGACATCTGTATGAACATGGAAATATCTACACCGCCATCTGTATGAACATGCAAATATCTTCAACGCCATCTGTATGAAGATGGAAATATCTACACCGCCTTCTGTATGAACATGGAAATATCTACACCGCTATCTGTATGAACATGGAAATACCTACAAACCTATCTCTATAAACATCGAAATATTTAAACCGCTATCTGTATAAACAAGGAAATATCTACACCGCCATCTCTATAAACATGGAAATATCTACACTGCCATCTGTATAAACATGGAAATATCTACACCGCTATCTGTATAAACATGGAAATATCTACACTGCTTTCTGTGAAACAGGGAAATTTCTACACTGCTATCTCTATAAACATGGAAATAACTACACCACAATCTCTATAATCATGGAAATATCTACACCACTATCTCTATAAACATGGAAATATCTACACCACTATCTCTATAAACATGGAAATATCTACACCGCTATATGTATCAACATGGAAATATCTACACCGCTATCTCTATAAACATGGAAATATCTACACCGCTATCTGTATAAACATGGAAATATTTACAACGCTATCTGTATGAACATGGAAATATCTACACCGCTATCTGTAGAAGCATGGAAATACCTACACCGCTATCTGTATAAACGTGGAAATACCTAAACCGCCATCTGTATAAACATGGAAATATCTACACTGCTTTCTGTGAAACAGGGAAATTTCTACACTGCTATCTCTATAAACATGGAAATAACTACACCACAATCTCTATAATCATGGAAATATCTACACCAATATCTCTATAAACATGGAAATATCTACACCACTATCTCTATAAACATGGAAATATCTACACCGCTATTTGTATAAACATGGAAATATCAACACTGCTATCTGAATAAACATGGAAATATCTACAGCAATAAGTGTATAAACATGGAAATATCTACACAGCCATCTCTATAAACATGGAAATATCTACACCGCCGTCGGTGAGAACATGGAAATATCTGTACGCCATCTCTATAAACTTGGAAATATCTACACCGCCATCTGTATCAGCTTGCAAATATCTACACCGCCAGCTGAATGATGATGGAAATATCTACACGGCTATCTGTATAAACACAGAAATATCTGCACTGCTATCTGTATAAACATGGAAATATCTACACCGATATCTGTATAAACATGGAAATATATACCCTGCTATCTCTACAAACATGGAAATATCTATAACGCTATCTGTATAAACATGGAAATATCTACACCGCTATCTGTATAAAGATGGAAATATCTACACCGCTATCTGTATAAACTTGTAAATATCTTCACTGCTATCTGTGTAAACATGGAAATATTGACACCGCTATCTCTATAAACATGGAAATATCTACATTGCTCTCTGTATAAACATGGAAATATCTGCACCGCTATCTGTAAAAACGTGGAAATATCTACACCGCTATCTCTATAAACACTGAAATATCTACCCCGCTATATCTATAAACATGGAAATATCCACACTGCCATCTGTATAAACATGGAACTATCTACACCGCTATCTGTACAAGCATGGCAATATCTACTCCGCTATCTGTATAAACATGGAAATATCTACAACACTATCTCTATAAAGAAGGAAATATCTACACCGCCATCTCTGTAAACATGGAAATATCTACACCGCTATCTGTTTGAACATTTAAATATATACACCGCTCTCTGTATAAACATGGAAATATCTACACCGCCATCTGCATGAACATGGAAATAACAACACAGCCATCTGTAAGAAGATGGAATTATCTACACCGCCATCTGTATCAACATGGAAATATATACACCGCCATCTGTATCAACATGGAAATATCTTCACCGACATCTGTAGGAGCGTGGAAAAACCTACACCTCTAACTGTATGAACATGGAAATATCTACACTGCTATCTGTAAAACAGGGAAATATCTTCACCGCTATCTATATAAACATGGAAATATCTACACCGCTATCTGAATAAACATGGAAATATCTACACCGCTATCTGTATAAACATGGAAATATCTACACCGCTATCTGTGTAAACATGGAAATATCTACACCGCTATCTCTATAAACATGGAAATAACTACACCGCCATCTGTATAAACATGGAAATATCTACACCGTCATCTGTATAAACATAGAAATATCTACACCACCATCTGTATCAAAATGGAATTATCTACACCGCCATCTTTATGATCATGGAAATATCTACAATGTTATCTGTATGAACACAGAAGTATCTACAGATCTATCTGCATAAATATGGAAATATCTACACTGTTATCTGTTTAAACATGGAAATAACTAGACTGCTATCTCTATAAACATGGAAATATCTACACCACCATCGGTAAAAACTTGGAAATGACTACACTGCTCTCTGTATAAACATGTAAATATCTACACCGCCATCTGTAAGAACATGGAATTATCTACACCGCCATCTGTATCAACATGGAAATATATACACCGCCTTCTGTATCAACATGGAAATATCTTCACCGCCCTCTGTATGAACCTGGAAATATCTCTACTGCCATCTGTATGAAAATGGAAAAATCTACACCGCTATCTGTATGAACATGGAAATATCTACACTGCTATCTGTATGATCATGGAAATATCTACACCGCTTTCCATTTGAACATGGAAATATCTACCCCGCTATCTGTATAAACATGGAAATATCTACAATGTTATCTCAATAAACATGGAAATAACTACACCGCTATCTGTATAAACATGGAAATATCTAGACCTTCATCTCTAAAAACATGGAAATATCTACACTGCCATCTGTATAAGCATGGAAATATCTACACGGCCTTCTGTACAAACATGGAAATATCTACACCGCCATCTGTATAAAGATGGAAATATCTACAGCGCTATCTGTATAAACATGGAAATATCTACACCGCTATCTGTATAAACATGAAAATATTTACACCGCTATCTGTATAAACATGGAAATATCTACACCATTATCTGTATAAACATGGAAGTATCCACACCGTTATCTCTATAAACATGTAAATAAGTACACTGCTATCTCTGTAAACATGGAAATATCTAGATCGCCATCTCTATAAACATGGAAATATCTACAACGCCATCTGTATAAACATGGAAATATCTACACCGCCAACCATATAAAGATGGATATATCTACACCGCTATCTGTATAAACATGGAAAAATCTTCACCACTATCTGTATAAACATGGAAATGTCTACACGGCCATCTCTATAAACATGGATATATCTACAATTCTATCTGTGTAAACATGGAAATGTCTACGCCGCTATCTGGGTAAACATGGAAATACCTACTCCGCTATCTGAATAAACACAGAAATATCTACAGTGCTATCTGTATAAACATGGAAATATCTACACCGTTATCTGTATAAACTTGGAAATAACTACACTGCTATCTCTATAAACATGGAAATATCTGCACCGCTATCTTTATAAACATGGAAATATCTACATTGCTATCTGTAAAACAGGGAAATATCTACACCGCTATCTCTATAAACATCTAAATATCTACAGTGCTCTCTGTATAAACATGGAAATATCTACACCGCTATCTGCAAAAACATGGAAATATCTACGCCGCTATCCCTATAAACATGGAAATATGTACACCGCTATATCTATAAACATGGAATTATCTACACTGCCATCTGTATAAACATGGAAATATCAACACCGCTATCTGTATAAACATGGAAATATCTACACTGCTATCTGTATAAACATGGAAATTCCTTCATCGCTATCTTTATAAACACGGAAATATCTACACCGCCATCTCTTTAAACATGGAAATATCTACACCGCAATCGGTATAAATGTGGAAATATCTACACCACTATCTCTATAAACATGGAAATATCTACACCACCATCTGTATGAACACGGAAATATCTTCACCGCTATCTGTATAAACATGCAAATATCTACACCACTAACTCTATAAACATGGAAATATCTACACCACTAAATCTATAAACATGGAAATACCTACACTGCCATCTGTATAAACATGGAAATAGCTACAGCGCCATCAGTATGAACAAGGAAATATCTACACCACCATCGGTATGAACATGGAAATATCTACACAGCCATCTGTATGAACACTGAAATATCTTCACGCCATCTGTATGAACATGGAAATATCTGCACCGCCATCTGTATGAACATGGAAATATCTACACAGCCATCTGTATAAAGATGGAATTATGAACACCGCTATCTGTATGGACTTGGGAATATCTACCCCACTATCTGTATAAACAAGGAAATATCTACTCCGCTATCTGAATAAACATGGAAATATCTACACCGCTATGTGAATAAACATGGAAATATCTACAGTGCTATCTGTACAAACATGGAAATAGCTACACCGCTATCTGTATAAACATGGAAATATTTACACCGCTATCTGAATAAACATGGAAATATCTACAGTGCTATCTGTACAAACATGGAAATAGCTACACCGCTATCTGTATAAACTTGGAAATATCTACACCGCTATCTCAATAAACATGGAAAAATCTTCACCGCTATCTGTATAAACTTGGAAATATCTACACAGCTATCTGTATAAACATGGAAATATCTAAAACGCTACCTCTATGACTTGGAAATATCTAAACAGCTCTCTGTATAAACAAGGAAATATCTACAACGCCATCTCTATAAACATGGAAATGTTTACACCGCCATCTGCATAAATATGGAAATATCTACACCGCTATCTGTAAGAACATGGTAATATGTACATCCCTATCTGTATAAACATGGAAATATCTACATCGCTATCTCTATAACATGGAAATGTCTACACCGCTATCTGTATAAAGAAGGAAATATCTACACTGCCATCTGTATAAACATGGAAATATCTACACCGCTATGTGTATGAATATGAAAATATTTACAGCGCCATCGGTATAAAATCGCAAGTATCAAAACCGCTATCTCTATAAAGATGGAAATATCTACACTGCCATCTGTATGAACATGGAAATATGTACACCGCCATCTGTATGAACATGGAAATATCTACACCACTATCTCTATAAACATGGAAATATCTACACTGCTATCTGTTTAAACAAGGAAATATCTACAACGCCATGTCTATAAGTATGAAAATATCTACACTGCCACCTCTATAAACAGGGAAATATCTAAACCATCATCCGTATGAGCATGGAAATATCTACAACGTGATCTCTCTAAAGATGCAAATATCTACACCGCTGTCTGTACAAACATGGGAATACCTACACCGCTATCTGTAAAAACATGGAAATATCTACACTGCTTTCTGAATGAACATGGAAATACCTTCACCTCTATCTGTATAAAGATGGAAATTTCTACACTGCCATCTGCATAAACATGGAAGTATCTACACCGCTATCTTTATATACAAGGAAATATCTACACCGCTATCCGTATAAATATGGAAATTACTTCATCGCTATCTCTATCAACATCGAAATATCTACACCGCTATCTCTGTAAACATGGAAATATCAACACTGCTATCTGTATGAACATGGAAATATCTACACAGCTATCTGTGTAAACATGCATACATCTTCACCGCTATCTGCATGAAAATGGAAATATCTACACAGCTATCTGCATATACATGGAAATATCAACAAAGCTATCTCTTTACACATGGAAATAACTACACTGCTATCACTATAAACATGGAAATATCTACACCGCCATCTGCATGAACATGGAAATATCTGCACTGCCATCTGTATGAACATATAAATATCTACACCGCCATCTGTATTAAGATGGAGATATCTACACCGGTTTCTGTATAAACATGGAAATATCTACACCGCTATCTGTATAAACATGGAAATATCTACACCGGTTTCTGTATAAACATGGAAATATCTACACCACTACCAGTATAAACATGGAAATATCAGCACCGCTATCTCCATGAACATGGAAATAGCTACACCGCCATCTGGATGAACATGGAAAGATCTACACCGCTATCTGTATGAACATGGAAATATCTACACCACTATCTGTATGAACATGGAAATATCTACACTGATATCAGTATGAACATGGAAATATCTTCACCGCCATCTGTATGAACATGGATATATCTACACAGCCATCTGGATGAACATGGAAATATCTACACTGCTATCTGTATGAACATGGATATAGCTACACCGCTACCTGTATGAACATGGAAATACCTACACCGCTATCTGAATGAACATGGAAATATCTACACCGCTGTCTGTATGAACATGGAAATATCTACACCGCTTTCTGAATGAACATGGAAATATCTACACCGATATCTGTGTAAACATGCATACACCTTCACCGCTATCTGTATAAACATGGAAATATCTACACCGCTATGTGTATGAACATGGAAATATCTACACCGCTATCTGTTTGAACATGGAAATATCTACACCACTATCTGCATGAAAATGGAAATATCTACACAGCTATCTGCATATACCTGGAAATATCTACACAGCTATCTCTTTACACATGGAAATAACTACACTGCTATCTCTATAAACATGGAAATATCTACACCGCCATCTGTTTGAACATGGAAATATCTGCACCGCCATCTGTATGAACATATAAATATCTACAGCGCCATCTGTATTAAGATGGAGATACCTACACCACTATCTGTATAACCATGGAACTATCTACACCGCTATCTGTATAAACATGGAAATATCTACACCGCTATCTGTATAAACATGGAAATATCTACACCGCTACCCGTAAAAACATGGAAATATCAGCACCGCTATCTGTATGAACATGGAAATATCTACACCGCTATCAGTATGAACATGGAAATATCCACACCGCTATCTGTATGAACATGGAAATATCTACACCGCTATCTGTCTAAACAGGGAAATATATACACCACTGTCTGCATGAAAATGGAAATTGCTACACAGCTATCTGCATATACATGGAAATATCTACAGAGGTATCTCTTTACACATGGAAATAACTTCACCGCTATCTGAATGAACATGGAAATATCCACACCGCCATCTGTATGAACATGGAAATATCTGCACTGCCATCTGTATGAACATATAAATATCTACACCGCCATCTGTATTAAGATGGAGATATCTACACCGCTATCTGTATAAACATGGAAATATCTACACCGCTATCTGTATAAACATGGAAATATCTACACCGCTATCTGTATAAACATGGAAATATCTACACCGCTACCTGTATGAACATGGAAATATCAGCACCGCTATCTGTATGAACATGGAAATATCTACACAGCTATCTGCATGAACATGGAAATATCTACACCGCTATCTGTATGAACATGCAAATATCTACACCGCTATCTGTATGAACATGGAAATATCTACACCGCTGTCTGCATGAAAATGGAAATATCTACACAGCTATCTCCATATACATGGAAATATCTACACCGCTATCTGTATGAACATGGAAATATCTACACCGCTGTCTGCATGAAAATGGAAATATCTACACAGCTATCTCCATATACATGGAAATATCTACACAGCTATCTCTTTACACACGGAAATAACTACACTGCTATCTCTATAAACACGGAAATATCTACACCGCCATCTGTATGAACATGGAAATATCTGCACCGTCATCTGTATGAACATATATATATTTACACCGCCATCTGTATTAAGAAGGAGATAACTACACCGCTATCTGTATAAACATGGAAATATCTACACCGCTATCTGTATAAACATGAAAATATCTACACCACTATCTGTATAAACATGGAAATATCTACTCCGCTACCTGTATAAACATGGAAATATCAGCACCGCTATCTGTATGAACATGGAAATATCTACACCGCTATCTCTATGAACATGGAAATATCTACACCGCTATCTGTATGAACATGGAAATAGCTACACCGCTATCTGTATGAACATGGAAATATCTACACCGCTTCCTGTATAAACATGGAAATATCAGCACCGCTATCTGTTTGAAGATGGAAATATCTACACCGCTATCTGCATGAAAATGGAAATAGCTACACAGCGATCTGCATATACATGGAAATATCTACACAGCTATCTCTTTACACATGGAAATAACTACACTGCTATCACTATAAACATGGTAATATCTACACCGCCATCTCTATGAACATGGAAATATCTGCACCGCCATCTGTATGAACATATAAATATCTACACCGCCATCTGTATTAAGATGGAGATATCTACACCGTTATCTGTATAAACATGGAAATATCTACACCGCTATTTGTAGAAACACGGAAATATCTACACTGCTATCTGTATAAACATGGAAATATCAACACCGCTACCTGTATAAACATGGAAATATCAGCACTGCAATCTGTAGGAACATGGAAATATCTACACCGCAATCTGTATGAACATGGAAATATCTACTCCACTATTTGTATGAACATGGAAATAGCTACACAGCCATCTGGATGAACATTTAAATATCTACACCGCTATCTGTATGAACATGGATATATCTACACAGCCATCTGGATGAACATGGAAATATCTACATCACTATCTGTATGAACATGGAAATAACTACACCGCTATCTGTATGAACATGGAAATATCTACACCGCTATCTGTATGAACATGGAAATATCTTCACCGCCATCTGTATGAACATGGATATATCTACACAGCCATCTGTATGAACATGGAAATATATACACCGCTATCTGTATGAACATGGAAATATCTACACCGCTGTCTGCATGAAAATGGAAATAACTACACAGCTATCTCCATATACATGGAAATATCTACACAGCTATCTCTTTACACACGGAAATAACTACACTGCTATCTCTATAAACATGGAAATATCTACACCGCCATCTGTATGAACATGGAAATATCTGCACCGTCATCTGTATGAACATATATATATTTACACCGCCATCTGTATTAAGAAGGAGATAACTACACCGCTATCTGTATAAACATGGAAATATCTACACCGCTATCTGTATAAACATGAAAATATCTACACCACTATCTGTATAAACATGGAAATATCTACTCCGCTACCTGTATAAACATGGAAATATCAGCACCGCTATCTGTATGAACATGGAAATATCTACACCGCTATCTCTATGAACATGGAAATATCTACACCGCTATCTGTATGAACATGGAAATAGCTACACCGCTATCTGTATGAACATGGAAATATCTACACCGCTTCCTGTATAAACATGGAAATATCAGCACCGCTATCTGTATGAATATGGAAATAGCTACAGCGCTATCTGTATGAACTTGGAAATATCTACACCGATATCTCTATGAACATGGGAATATCTTCACTGCAATCTGTATGAACATGGATATATCTACACAGCCATCTGGAGGAACAAGGAAATATCAGCACCGCTGTTTTTATGAACAAGGAAATATCTACACCGCTATCTCTTTGAACATGGAAATATCTACACCGCTATCTGTATGAACATGGAAATATCTTCACCGCCATCTGTATGAACATGGATATATCTACACAGCCATCTGGATGAACATGAAAATATCTACACCGCAATCTGTATGAACATGGAAATATCTACACCGCTATCTGTGTAAACATGCATACATCTTCACCGCTATCTTTATAAACATGGAAATATCTACACTGCTATCTGTATGAACATGGAAATATCTACACCGCTATCTGTTTGAACATGGAAATATCTACACCGCTATCTGCATGAAAATGGAAATAGCTACACAGCTATCTGCATATACATGGAAATATCTACACAGCTATCTCTTTACACATGGAAATAACTACACCGCTATCACTATAAACATGGTAATATCTACACCGCCATCTGTATGAACATGGAAATATCTGCACCGCCATCTGTATGAACATATAAATATCTACACCGCCATCTGTATTAAGATGGAGATATCTACACCGCTATCTGTATAAACATGGAAATATCTACACCGCTATGTGTAGAAACACGGAAATATCTACACTGCTATCTGTATAAACATGGAAATATCAACACCGCTACCTGTATAAACATGGAAATATCAGCACTGCAATCTGTAGGAACATGGAAATATCTACACCGCAATTTGTATGAACATGGAAATATCTACTCCACTATTTGTATGAACATGGAAATAGCTACACAGCCATCTGGATGAACATTTAAATATCTACACCGCTATCTGTATGAACATGGATATATCTACACAGCCATCTGGATGAACATGGAAATATCTACATCACTATCTGTATGAACATGGAAATAACTACACCGCTATCTGTATGAACATGGAAATATCTACACCGCTATCTGTATGAACATGGAAATATCTTCACCGCCATCTGTATGAACATGGATATATCTACACAGCCATCTGGATGAACATGGAAATATCTGCACCGCTATCTGTATGAACTTGGAAATATCTACACGGCTATCTGTATGAACATGGATGTATCTACACAGCCATCTGGATGAACATGGAAATATCTACAACGCAATCTGTGTAAACATGCATATATCTTCACCGCTGTCTGTATAAACATGGAAATATCTACACCGTTATCTTTATGAACATGGAAATATCTACACCGCGAACTGTTTGAACAGGGAAATATATACACCGCTATCTGCATGAAAATGGAAATATCTACACAGCTATCTGCATATACATGGAAATATCTACACCGCTATTCGTATAAGCATGGAAACATGTACACCGCTACTTGTATCATCATGGAAGTATCAGCACCGCTATCGGTATGAACATGACAATATCTACAGGGCTATCAGTGTGAACATGGAAATATCTACACCGCTATCTGTATGAACATGGAAATATCATCACCGCCATCTGTATGAACATAGATATATCTACACAGCCATATGGATGAACATGGAAATATCTACAGTGCTATCTGCATGAACATGGAAATAGCTTCACCGCTATCTGTATGAACATGGAAATATCTGCACCGCCATCTGAATGAGCATATAAATATCTACACTGCCATCTGTATTAAGATGGAGTTATCTACACCGCTATCTGTATAAACTTGGAAATATCTACACCGCTATCTGTATAAAAATGGAAATATCTACACCGCTATCTGTATAAACATGGAAATATCCACACCGCTACCTGTATAAACATGGAAATATCCACACCGCTACCTGTATAAACATGGAAATATCAGCACCGCTATCTGTATGAACATGGAAATATCTACACCGCTATCTGTATAAACTTGGAAATAGCTACACCGCTATCTGTACAAACATGGAAATATCTACACGGCTATCTGTATAAACATGGAAATATCTACGCCGCTCTCTGTATAAACATGGAAACATAAGCACCGCTATCTGTATGAACATGGAAATATCTACACCGCTATCTGTACGAACATGGAAATATCTACACCGCTATCTGTATGAACATGGAAATAGCTGCACCTCTATCTGTACGAACATGGAAATATCTACAGCCCTATCTGTATGAACAAGGAAATATCTACACCGCTATCTCTTTACACATGGAAATAACTACACCGCTATCTGTATGAAAATGGATATATTTACAGCGCCATCGGTATGAACATGGAAATATCTGCACGGCCATCTGTATGAACATATAAATATCTACACCGCCATCTGTATTCAGATGGAGATATCTACACCACTATCTGTATAAACATGGAAACATCTACACCGCCATCTGTATGAACATGGAAATAGCTACACTGCTATCTGTATGAACATGGAAATATCTACACTACTATCTGTATGAACATGGAAATGTCTACACCGCTATCTGTATGAACATGGATATATCTACACAGCCATCTGGATGAACATGGAAATATCTACACCGCTATCTGTGGGAACATGGAAATATCTACACCGCTTTCTGTGTAAACATGCATACATCTTCACCACTATCTGTTTAAACATGGAAATATCTACACCACTATCTGTATGAACATGGAAATATCTACACCGCTATCTGTTTGAACATGGAAATATCTAAACCGCTATCTGCATGAAAATGGAAATATCTACACAGCTATCCGCATATACATGGAAATATCTACACTGCTATCTCTTTACACATGAAAATATCTACACCGCCATCCGTATGAACATGGAAATATCTACACCGCTATCTCTATATACATGGAAATATCTACACCGTTATCTCTATGAACATGGAAATAACTACACCGCTATCTCTTTAAATATGGAAATACCTACACCGCCATCCGTATGAACATGGAAAGATCTACATCGCTATCTCTATGAACATGGAAATATCTAAACCGCTATCTGCATGAAAATGGAAATATCTACACAGCTATCTGCATATACATGGAAATATCTACACAGCTATCTATTTACACATGGAAATAACTACACGGCTATCTGTATGAACATGGAAATATCTACACCGGCATCTGTATGAACATGGAAATATCTGCACCGCCATCTGTATGAACATATAAATATCTACACCGGCATCTGTATTAAGATGGAGGTATCTACACCGCTATCTGTATAAACTTGGAAATATCTACACCGCTATCTGTATAAACATGGAAATATCTACACCGCTATCTGTATAAACATGGAAATATCTTCACCGATACCTTTATAAACATGGAAATATAAGCACCGCTATCTGTATGAACATGGAAATATCTACACCGCTATCAGTACGAACATGGAAATATCTACACCGCTATCTGTATGAACATGAAAATAGCTGCACCGCTATCTGTATGAACATGCAAATATCTACAGCACTATCTGTGTGAACATGGAAATATCTACACCCCTATCTCTATGAACATGGATATATCTAAACAGCCATCTGGATGAACATGGAAATATCTACACCGCTATCTGTATGAACATGGAAATATCTACACCGCTATCTGTGAAAACATGCATACAACTTCACCGCTATCTGTATAAACATGGATATATCTACACCGCTATCTGTTTGAACATGGAAACATCTAAACCGCTATCTGCATGAAAATGGAAATATCTACACAGCTATCTGCATATACATGGAAATATCTACACAACTATCTCTTTACACATTGAAATAACTACACCGCTATCGGTATGAACATGGAAATATCTACACCGCCATCTGTATGAACATGGAAATATCTGCACGGCCTTCTGTATGAACATAAAAATATCTACACCGCCATCTGTATTAGGATGGAGATATCTACACCGCTATCTGTATAAACATGGAAATATCTACACCGCTATTTGTATATACATGGAAATGTCTACACCGCTATCTGTATAAACTTGAAAATATCTACACCGCTACCTGTATAAACATGGAAATATCAGCACCGCTATCTGTATGAACATGGAAATATCACCCCCTCTATCTGTATGAACATGGAAATATCTACACCACTGTCTGTATGAACATGGAAATATCTACACCGCTATCGTATGAAACTGGAAATATCTTCACCGCCATCTGTATTAAGATGGAGATATCTACACAGCCATCTGGATGAACACGGAAATATCTACACTGCTATCTGTATGAACATGGAAATATCTACACCGCTATCTGTATGAACATGGAAATATCTACACCACTATCTGTATGAACATGGAAATATCTACACCGCTATCTGTTTGAACAAGGAAATATCTACACCGCTATCTGCATAAAAATGGAAATATCTACACAGCTATCTGCATATACATTTAAATATCTACAAAGCTATCTCTTTACACATGGAAATAACTACACCACTATCTCTATAAACATGGAAATATCTACACCGCCATCTGTATGAACATGGAAATATCTGCACCACCATCTGTATGAACATATAAATATCTACACCGCCATCTGTATTAAGATGGAGATATCTACACCGCTATCTGTATAAACTTGGAAATAGCTACACCGCTATCTGTACAAACATGGAAGTATCTACACGGCTATCTGTGTAAACATGGAAATATCTACACCGCTATCTGTATAAACATGGAAACATAAGCACCGCTATCTGTATGAACATGGAAATATCTACACCGCTATCAGTACGAACATGGAAATATCTACACCGCTATCTGTATGAACATGGAAATAGCTGCACCGCTATCTGTATGAACATGGAAATATCTACAGCCCTATCTGTATGAACACGGAAATATCTACACCGCTATCTCTTTACACATGGAAATAACTACACCGCTATCTGTATGAAAATGGATATATTTACAGCGCCATCGGTATGAACATGGAAATATCTGCACGGCCATCTGTATGAACATATAAATATCTACACCGCCATCTGTATTCAGATGGAGATATCTACACCACTATCTGTATAAACATGGAAATATCTACACCGCTATCTGTATAAACATGGAAATCTCTACACCGCTATCTGTATAAACCTGGAAATATCTACACCGCTACCTGTATAAACATGGAAATATCAACACCGCTATCTGTATGAACATGGATATATCAGCCCCCCTATCTGTATGAACATGGAAATATCTACACCACTATCTGTATGAACATGGAAATATCTACACCGCTATCTGTATGAACATGGAAATATCTTCACCGCCATCTGTATGAACAGGGATATCTCTACACAGCCATCTGGATGAACATGGAAATATCTACACCGCTATCTCCATGAACATGGAAATAGCTACACCGCCATCTGTATGAACATGCAATTATCCACACCGCCATCTGTATGAACATGGAAATATCTGCACCGCCATCTGTATGAACATATAAATAACTACACCACCATCTGTATTAAGATGGAGATATCTACACCGCTATCTGTATAAACCTGGAAATTTCTACACCGCTATCTGTATAAACATGGAAATATCTACACCAATATCTATATAAACATGGAAATATATGCACCGCTACCTGTATAAACATGGAAATATCAGCAACGCTATCTGTATGAACATGGAAATATCTACACCGCTCTCTGTTTAAACATGGAAATATCTACACCGCTATCTGTATGAACATGGAAATAGCTACACCGCTATCTGTATGAACATGGAAATATCTACACCACTATCTGTATGAACATGGAAATGTCTACACCGCTATCTGTATGAACATGGATATATCTACACAGCCATCTGGATGAACATGGAAATATCTACACCGCTATCTTTGGGAACATGGAAATATCTACACCGCTTTCTGTGTAAACATGCATACATCTTCACCGCTATCTGTATAAACATGGAAATATCTACACCACTATCTGTATGAACATGGAAATATCTACACCGCTATCTGTTTGAACATGGAAATATCTAAACCGCTATCTGCATGAAAATGGAAATATCTACACAGCTATCTGCATATACATGGAAATATCTACACAGCTATCTCTTTACACATGGAAATATCTACACCGCTATCTCTATATACATGGAAATATCTACACCGTTATCTCTATGAACATGGAAATAACTACACCGCTATCCCTTTAAATATGGAAATACCTACACCGCCATCCGTATGAACATGGAAAGATCTACATCGCTATCTCTATGAACATGGAAATATCTAAACCGCTATCTGCATGAAAATGGAAATATCTACACAGCTATCTGCATATACATGGAAATATCTACACAGCTATCTATTTACACATGGAAATAACTACACGGCTATCTGTATGAACATGGAAATATCTACACCGGCATCTCTATGAACATGGAAATATCTGCACCGCCATCTGTATGAACATATAAATATCTACACCGGCATCTGTATTAAGATGGAGATATCTACACCGCTATCTGTATAAAGTTGGAAATATCTACACCGCTATCTGTATAAACATGGAAATATCTACACCGCTATCTGTATAAACATGGAAATATCTTCAGCGCTACCTTTATAAACATGGAAATATAAGCACCGCTATCTGTATGAACATGGAAATATCTACACCGCTATCAGTACGAACATGGAAATATCTACACCGCTATCTGTATGAACATGAAAATAGCTGCAACGCTATCTGTATGAACATGGAAATATCTACAGCACTATCTGTATGAACATGGAAATATCTACACCCCTATCTCTATGAACATGTATATATCTACACAGCCATCTGGATGAACATGGAAATATCTACACCGCTATCTGTATGAACATGGAAATATCTACACCGCTATCTGTGAAAACGTGCATATATCTTCACCGCTATCTGTGTAAACATGGATATATCTACACCGCTATCTGTTTGAACATGGAAACATCTAAACCGCTATCTGCATGAAAATGGAAATATCTACAGAGCTATCTGCATATACATGGAAATATCTACACAACTATCTCTTTACACATGGAAATAACTACACCGCTATCGGTATGAACATGGAAATAGCTACACCGCCATCTGTATGAACATGGAAATATCTGCACGGCCTTCTGTATGAACATACAAATATCTACACCGCCGTCTGTATTAAGATGGAGATATCTACACCGCTATCTGTATAAACATGGAAATATCTACACCGCTATTTGTATATACATGGAAATGTCTACACCGCTATCTGTATAAACTTGAAAATATCTACACCGCTATCTGTATAAACATGGAAATATCAGCACCGCTATCTGTATGAACATGGAAATATCACCCCCTCTATCTGTATGAACATGGAAATATCTACACCACTATCTGTATGAACATGGAAATATCTACACCGCTATCATATGAACCTGGAAATATCTTCACCGCCATCTGTATTAAGATGGAGATATCTACACAGCCATCTGGATGAACACGGAAATATCTACACTGCTATCTGTATGAACATGGAAATATCTACACCACTATCTGTATGAACATGGAAATATCTACACCGCTATCTGTTTGAACAAGGAAATATCTACACCGCTATCTGCATAAAAATGGAAATATCTACACAGCTATCTGCATATACATTTAAATATCTACAAAGCTATCTCTTTACACATGGAAATAACTACACCACTATCTCTATAAACATGGAAATATCTACACCGCCATCTGTTTGAACATGGAAATATCTGCACCACCATCTGTATGAACATATAAATATCTACACCGCCATCTGTATTAAGATGGAGATATCTACACCGCTATCTGTATAAACTTGGAAATAGCTACACCGCTATCTGTACAAACATGGAAGTATCTACACGGCTATCTGTGTAAACATGGAAATATCTACACCGCTATCTGTATAAACATGGAAACATAAGCACCGCTATCTGTATGAACATGGAAATATCTACACCGCTATCAGTACGAACATGGAAATATCTACACCGCTATCTGTATGAACATGGAAATAGCTGCACCGCTATCTGTATGAACATGGAAATATCTACAGCCCTATCTGTATGAACACGGAAATATCTACACCGCTATCTCTTTACACATGGAAATAACTACACCGCTATCTGTATGAAAATGGATATATTTACAGCGCCATCGGTATGAACATGGAAATATCTGCACGGCCATCTGTATGAACATATAAATATCTACACCGCCATCTGTATTCAGATGGAGATATCTACACCACTATCTGTATAAACATGGAAATATCTACACCGCTATCTGTATAAACATGGAAATCTCTACACCGCTATCTGTATAAACCTGGAAATATCTACACCGCTACCTGTATAAACATGGAAATATCAACACCGCTATCTGTATGAACATGGATATATCAGCCCCCCTATCTGTATGAACATGGAAATATCTACACCACTATCTGTATGAACATGGAAATATCTACACCGCTATCTGTATGAACATGGAAATATCTTCACCGCCATCTGTATGAACAGGGATATCTCTACACAGCCATCTGGATGAACATGGAAATATCTACACCGCTATCTCCATGAACATGGAAATAGCTACACCGCCATCTGTATGAACATGCAATTATCCACACCGCCATCTGTATGAACATGGAAATATCTGCACCGCCATCTGTATGAACATATAAATAACTACACCACCATCTGTATTAAGATGGAGATATATACACCGCTATCTGTATAAACCTGGAAATATCTACACCGCTATCTGTATAAACATGGAAATATATGCACCGCTACCTGTATAAACATGGAAATATCAGCAACGCTATCTGTATGAACATGGAAATATCTACACCGCTCTCTGTTTAAACATGGAAATATCTACACCGCTATCTGTATGAACATGGAAATAGCTACACCGCTATCTGTATGAACATGGAAATATCTACACCACTATCTGTATGAACATGGAAATGTCTACACCGCTATCTGTATGAACATGGATATATCTACACAGCCATCTGGATGAACATGCAAATATCTACACCGCTATCTTTGGGAACATGGAAATATCTACACCGCTTTCTGTGTAAACATGCATACATCTTCACCGCTATCTGTATAAACATGGAAATATCTACACCACTATCTGTATGAACATGGAAATATCTACACCGCTATCTGTTTGAACATGGAAATATCTAAACCGCTATCTGCATGAAAATGGAAATATATACACAGCTATCTGCATATACATGGAAATATCTACACAGCTATCTCTTTACACATGAAAATATCTACACCGCCATCCGTATGAACATGGAAATATCTACACCGCTATCTGTATATACATGGAAATATCTACACCGTTATCTCTATGAACATGGAAATAACTACACCGCTATCTCTTTAAATATGGAAATACCTACACCGCCATCCGTATGAACATGGAAAGATCTACATCGCTATCTCTATGAACATGGAAATATCTAAACCGCTATCTGCATGAAAATGGAAATATCTACACAGCTATCTGCATATACATGGAAATATCTACACAGCTATCTATTTACACATGGAAATAACTACACGGCTATCTGTATGAACATGGAAATATCTACACCGGCATCTGTATGAACATGGAAATATCTGCACCGCCATCTGTATGAACATATAAATATCTACACCGGCATCTGTACTAAGATGGAGATATCTACACCGCTATCTGTATAAACTTGGAAATATCTACACCGCTATCTGTATAAACATGGAAATATCTACACCGCTATCTGTATAAACATGGAAATATCTTCACCGCTACCTTTATAAACATGGAAATATAAGCACCGCTATCTGTATGAACATGGAAATATCTACACCGCTATCAGTACGAACATGGAAATATCTACACAGCTATCTGTATGAACATGGAAATATCTTCACCGCCATCTGCATGAACAGGGATATCTCTACACAGCCATCTGGATGAACATGGAAATATCTACACCGCTATCTCCATGAACATGGAAATAGCTACACCGCCATCTGTATGAACATGCAATTATCCACACCGCCATCTGTATGAACATGGAAATATCTGCACCGCCATCTGTATGAACATATAAATAACTACACCACCATCTGTATTAAGATGGAGATATCTACACCGCTATCTCTATAAACCTGGAAATATCTTCACCGCTATCTGTATAAACATGGAAATATCTACACCGCTATCTATATAAACATGGAAATATATGCACCGCTACCTGTATAAACATGGAAATATCAGCAACGCTATCTGTATGAACATGGAAATATCTACACCGCTCTCTGTTTAAACATGGAAATATCTACACCGCTATCTGTATGAACATGGAAATAGCTACACCGCTATCTGTATGAACATGGAAATATCTACACCACTATCTGTATGAACATGGAAATGTCTACACCGCTATCTGTATGAACATGGATATATCTACACAGCCATCTGGATGAACATGGAAATATCTACACCGCTATCTTTGGGAACATGGAAATATCTACACCGCTTTCTGTGTAAACATGCATACATCTTCACCGCTATCTGTATAAACATGGAAATATCTACACCACTATCTGTATGAACATGGAAATATCTACACCGCTATCTGTTTGAACATGGAAATATCTAAACCGCTATCTGCATGAAAATGGAAATATCTACACAGCTATCTGCATATAAATGGAAATATCTACACAGCTATCTCTTTACACATGAAAATATCTAAACCGCCATCCGTATGAACATGGAAATATCTACACCGCTATCTGTATATACATGGAAATATCTACACCGTTATCTCTATGAACATGGAAATAACTACACCGCTATCTCTTTAAATATGGAAATACCTACACCGCCATCCGTATGAACATGGAAAGATCTACATCGCTATCTCTATGAACATGGAAATATCTAAACCGCTATCTGCATGAAAATGGAAATATCTACACAGCTATCTGCATATACATGGAAATATCTACACAGCTATCTATTTACACATGGAAATAACTACACGGCTATCTGTATGAACATGGAAATATCTACACCGGCATCTGTATGAACATGGAAATATCTGCACCGCCATCTGTATGAACATATAAATATCTACACCGGCATCTGTATTAAGATGGAGATATCTACACCGCTATCTGTATAAACTTGGAAATATCTACACCGCTATCTGTATAAACATGGAAATATCTACACCGCTATCTGTATAAACATGGAAATATCTTCAGCGCTACCTTTATAAACATGGAAATATAAGCACCGCTATCTGTATGAACATGGAAATAGCTACACCGCTATCTGTATGAACATGGAAATATCTACACCACTATCTGTATGAACATGGAAATGTCTACACCGCTATCTGTATGAACATGGATATATCTACACAGCCATCTGGATGAACATGGAAATATCTACACCGCTATCTTTGGGAACATGGAAATATCTACACCGCTTTCTGTGTAAACATGCATACATCTTCACCGCTATCTGTATAAACATGGAAATATCTACACCACTATCTGTATGAACATGGAAATATCTACACCGCTATCTGTTTGAACATGGAAATATCTAAACCGCTATCTGCATGAAAATGGAAATATATACACAGCTATCTGCATATACATGGAAATATCTACACAGCTATCTCTTTACACATGAAAATATCTACACCGCCATCCGTATGAACATGGAAATATCTACACCGCTATCTGTATATACATGGAAATATCTACACCGTTATCTCTATGAACATGGAAATAACTACACCGCTATCTCTTTAAATATGGAAATACCTACACCGCCATCCGTATGAACATGGAAAGATCTACATCGCTATCTCTATGAACATGGAAATATCTAAACCGCTATCTGCATGAAAATGGAAATATCTACACAGCTATCTGGATATACATGGAAATATCTACACAGCTATCTATTTACACATGGAAATAACTACACGGCTATCTGTATGAACATGGAAATATCTACACCGGCATCTGTATGAACATGGAAATATCTGCACCGCCATCTGTATGAACATATAAATATCTACACCGGCATCTGTATTAAGATGGAGATATCTACACCGCTATCTGTATAAACTTGGAAATATCTACACCGCTATCTGTATAAACATGGAAATATCTACACCGCTATCTGTATAAACATGGGAATATCTTCACCGCTACCTTTATAAACATGGAAATATAAGCACCGCTATCTGTATGAACATGGAAATATCTACACCGCTATCAGTACGAACATGGAAATATCTACACAGCTATCTGTATGAACATGGAAATATCTTCACCGCCATCTGTATGAACAGGGATATCTCTACACAGCCATCTGGATGAACATGGAAATATCTACACCTCTATCTCCATGAACATGGAAATAGCTACACCGCCATCTGTATGAACATGCAATTATCCACACCGCCATCTGTATGAACATGGAAATATCTGCACCGCCATCTGTATGAACATATAAATAACTACACCACCATCTGTATTAAGATGGAGATATCTACACCGCTATCTCTATAAACCTGGAAATATCTTCACCGCTATCTGTATAAACATGGAAATATCTACACCGCTATCTATATAAACATGGAAATATATGCACCGCTACCTGTATAAACATGGAAATATCAGCAACGCTATCTGTATGAACATGGAAATATCTACACCGCTCTCTGTTTAAACATGGAAATATCTACACCGCTATCTGTATGAACATGGAAATAGCTACACAGCTATCTGTATGAACATGGAAATATCTACACCACTATCTGTATGAACATGGAAATGTCTACACCGCTATCTGTATGAACATGGATATATCTACACAGCCATCTGGATGAACATGGAAATATCTACACCGCTATCTTTGGGAACATGGAAATATCTACACCGCTTTCTGTGTAAACATGCATACATCTTCACCGCTATCTGTATAAACATGGAAATATCTACACCACTATCTGTATGAACATGGAAATATCTACACCGCTATCTGTTTGAACATGGAAATATCTAAACCGCTATCTGCATGAAAATGGAAATATCTACACAGCTATCTGCATATACATGGAAATATCTACACAGCTATCTCTTTACACATGAAAATATCTAAACCGCCATCCGTATGAACATGGAAATATCTACACCGCTATCTGTATATACATGGAAATATCTACACCGTTATCTCTATGAACATGGAAATAACTACACCGCTATCTCTTTAAATATGGAAATACCTACACCGCCATCCGTATGAACATGGAAAGATCTACATCGCTATCTCTATGAACATGGAAATATCTAAACCGCTATCTGCATGAAAATGGAAATATCTACACAGCTATCTGCATATACATGGAAATATCTACACAGCTATCTATTTACACATGGAAATAACTACACGGGTATCTGTATGAACATGGAAATATCTACACCGGCATCTGTATGAACATGGAAATATCTGCACCGCCATCTGTATGAACATATAAATATCTACACCGGCATCTGTATTAAGATGGAGATATCTACACCGCTATCTGTATAAACTTGGAAATATCTACACCGCTATCTGTATAAACATGGAAATATCTACACCGCTATCTGTATAAACATGGAAATATCTTCAGCGCTACCTTTATAAACATGGAAATATAAGCACCGCTATCTGTATGAACATGGAAATATCTACACCGCTATCAGTACGAACATGGAAATATCTACACCGCTATCTGTATGAACATGAAAATAGCTGCAACGCTATCTGTATGAACATGGAAATATCTACAGCACTATCTGTATGAACATGGAAATATCTACACCCCTATCTCTATGAACATGGATATATCTACACAGCCATCTGGATGAACATGGAAATATCTACACCGCTATCTGTATGAACATGGAAATATCTACACCGCTATCTGTGAAAACATGCATACATCTTCACCGCTATCTGTATAAACATGGATATATCTACACCGCTATCTGTTTGAACATGGAAACATCAAAACCGCTATCTGCATGAATATGGAAATATCTACACAGCTATCTGCATATACATGGAAATATCTACACAACTATCTCTTTACACATGGAAATAACTACACCGCTATCGGTATGAACATGGAAATATCTACACCGCCATCTGTATGAACATGGAAATATCTGCACGGCCTTCTGTATGAACATACAAATATCTACACCGCCATCGGTATTAAGATGGAGATATCTACACCGCTATCTGTATAAACATGGAAATATCTACACCGCTATTTGTATATACATGGAAATGTCTACACCGCTATCTGTATAAACTTGAAAATATCTACACCGCTACCTGTATAAACATGGAAATATCAGCACCGCTATCTGTATGAACATGGAAATATCACCCCCTCTATCTGTATGAATATGGAAATATCTACACCACTATCTGTATGAACTTGGAAATATCTACACCGCTATCGTATGAACCTGGAAATATCTTCACCGCCATCTGTATTAAGATGGAGATATCTACACAGCCATCTGGATGAACACGGAAATATCTACACTGCTATCTGTATGAACATGGAAATATCTACACCGCTATCTGTATGAACATGGAAATATCTACACCACTATCTGTATGAACATGGAAATATCTACACCGCTATCTGTTTGAACAAGGAAATATCTACACCGCTATCTGCATAAAAATGGAAATATCTACACAGCTATCTGCATATACATTTAAATATCTACAAAGCTATCTCTTTACACATGGAAATAACTACACCACTATCTCTATAAACATGGAAATATCTACACCGCCATCTGTATGAAAAAGGAAATATCTGCACCACCATCTGTATGAACATATAAATATCTACACCGCCATCTGTATTAAGATGGAGATATCTACACCGCTATCTGTATAAACTTGGAAATAGCTACACCGCTATCTGTACAAACATGGAAGTATCTACACGGCTATCTGTGTAAACATGGAAATATCTACACCGCTATCTGCATAAACATGGAAACATAAGCACCGCTATCTGTATGAACATGGAAATATCTACACCGCTATCAGTACGAACATGGAAATATCTACACCGCTATCTGTATGAACATGGAAATAGCTGCACCGCTATCTGTATGAACATGGAAATATCTACAGCCCTATCTGTATGAACACGGAAATATCTACACCGCTATCTCTTTACACATGGAAATAACTACACCGCTATCTGTATGAAAATGGATATATTTACAGCGCCATCGGTATGAACATGGAAATATCTGCACGGCCATCTGTATGAACATATAAATATCTACACCGCCATCTGTATTCAGATGGAGATATCTACACCACTATCTGTATAAACATGGAAATATCTACACCGCTATCTGTATAAACATGGAAATCTCTACACCGCTATCTGTATAAACCTGGAAATATCTACACCGCTACCTGTATAAACATGGAAATATCAACACCGCTATCTGTATGAACATGGATATATCAGCCCCCCTATCTGTATGAACATGGAAATATCTACACCACTATCTGTATAAACATGGAAATATCTACACCGCTATCTGTATGAACATGGAAATATCTTCACCGCCATCTGTATGAACATGGATATCTCTACACAGCCATCTGGATGAACATGGAAATATCTACACCGCTATCTCCATGAACATGGAAATAGCTACACCGCCATCTGTATGAACATGCAATTATCCACACCGCCATCTGTATGAACATGGAAATATCTGCACCGCCATCTGTATGAACATATAAATAACTACACCACCATCTGTATTAAGATGGAGATATCTACACCGCTATCTGTATAAACCTGGAAATATCTACACCGCTATCTGTATAAACATGGAAATATCTACACCGCTATCTATATAAACATGGAAATATATGCACCGCTACCTGTATAAACATGGAAATATCAGCAACGCTATCTGTATGAACATGGAAATATCTACACCGCTCTCTGTTTAAACATGGAAATATCTACACCGCTATCTGTATGAACATGGAAATAGCTACAACGCTATCTGTATGAACATGGAAATATCTACACCACTATCTGTATGAACATGGAAATGTCTACACCGCTATCTGTATGAACATGGATATATCTACACAGCCATCTGGATGAACATGGAAATATCTACACCGCTATCTTTGGGAACATGGAAATATCTACACCGCTTTGTGTGTAAACATGCATACATCTTCACCGCTATCTGTATAAACATGGAAATATCTACACCACTATCTGTATGAACATGGAAATATCTACACCGCTATCTGTTTGAACATGGAAATATCTAAACCGCTATCTGCATGAAAATGGAAATATCTACACAGCTATCTCTTTACACATGAAAATATCTACACCGCCATCCGTATGAACATGGAAATATCTACACCGCTATCTGTATATACATGGAAATATCTACACCGTTATCTCTATGAACATGGAAATAACTACACCGCTATCTCTTTAAATATGGAAATACCTACACCGCCATCCGTATGAACATGGAAAGATCTACATCGCTATCTCTATGAACATGGAAATATCTAAACCGCTATCTGCATGAAAATGGAAATATCTACAAAGCTATCTGCATATACATGGAAATATCTACACAGCTATCTATTTACACATGGAAATAACTACACGGCTATCTGTATGAACATGGAAATATCTACACCGGCATCTGTATGAACATGGAAATATCTGCACCGCCATCTGTATGAACATATAAATATCTACACCGGCATCTGTATTAAGATGGAGATATCTACACCGCTATCTGTATAAACTTGGAAATATCTACACCGCTATCTGTATAAACATGGAAATATCTACAACGCTATCTGTAGAAACATGGAAATATCTTCACCGCTACCTTTATAAACATGGAAATATAAGCACCGCTATCTGTATGAACAAAGAAATATCTACACCGCTATCAGTACGAACATGGAAATATCTACACCGCTATCTGTATGAACATGAAAATAGCTGCACCGCTATCTGTATGAACATGGAAATATCTACAGCAGTATCTGTAGGAACATGGAAATATCTACACCCCTATCTCTATGAACATGGATATATCTACACAGCCATCTGGATGAACATGGAAATATCTACACCGCTATCTGTATGAACATGGAAATATCTACACCGCTATCTGTGAAAACATGCATACATCTTCACCGCTATCTGTATAAACATGGATATATCTACACCGCTATCTGTTAGAACATGGAAACATCTAAACCGCTATCCGCATGAAAATGGAAATATCTACACAGCTATCTGCATATACATGGAAATATCTACACAACTATCTCTTTACACATGGAAATAACTACACCGCTATCGGTATGAACATGGAAATATCTACACCGCCATCTGTATGAACATGGAAATATCTGCACGGCCTTCTGTATGAACATACAAATATCTACACCGCCATCTGTATTAAGATGGAGATATCTACACCGCTATCTGTATAAACATGGAAATATCTACACCGCTATTTGTATATACATGGAAATGTCTACACCGCTATCTGTATAAACTTGAAAATATCTACACCGCTACCTGTATAAACATGGAAATATCAGCACCGCTATCTGTATGAATATGGAAATATCACCCCCTCTATCTGTATGAACATGGAAATATCTACACCACTATCTGTATGAACATGGAAATATCTACACCGCTATCGTATGAACCTGGAAATATCTTCACCGCCATCTGTATTAAGATGGAGATATCTACACAGCCATCTGGATGAACATGGAAATATCTACACTGCTATCTGTATGAACATGGAAATATCTACACCGCTATCTGTATGAACATGGAAATATCTACACCACTATCTGTATGAACATGGAAATATCTACACCGCTATCTGTATGAACAAGGAAATATCTACACCGCTATCTGCATAAAAATGGAAATATCTACACAGCTATCTGCATATACATTTAAATATCTACAAAGCTATCTCTTTACACATGGAAATAACTACACCACTATCTCTATAAACATGGAAATATCTACACCGCCATCTGTATGAACATGGAAATATCTGCACCGCCATCTCTATGAACATATAAATATCTACACCGCCATCTGTATTAAGATGGAGATAACTACACCGCTATCTGTATAAACTTGGAAATAGCTACACCGCTATCTGTACAAACATGGAAGTATCTACACGGCTATCTGTATAAACATGGAAATATCTACACCGCTATCTGTATAAACATGGAAACATAAGCACCGCTATCTGTATGAACGTGGAAATATCTACACCGCTATCAGTACGAACATGGAAATATCTACACCGCTATCTGTATGAACATGGAAATAGCTGCACCGCTATCTGTATGAACATGGAAATATCTACAGCCCTATCTGTATGAACACGGAAATATCTACACCGCTATCTCTTTACACATGGAAATAACTACACCGCTATCTGTATGAAAATGGATATATTTACAGCGCCATCGGTATGAACATGGAAATATCTGCACGGCCATCTGTATGAACATATAAATATCTACACCGCCATCTGTATTCAGATGGAGATATCTACACCACTATCTGTATAAACATGGAAATATCTACACCGCTATCTGTATAAACATGGAAATCTCTACACCGCTATCTGTATAAACCTGGAAATATCTACACCGCTACCTGTATAAACATGGAAATATCAGCACCGCTATCTGTATGAACATGGATATATCAGCCCCCCTATCTGTATGAACATGGAAATATCTACACCACTATCTGTATGAACATGGAAATATCTACACCGCTATCTGTATGAACATGGAAATATCTTCACCGCCATCTGTATGAACATGGATATCTCTACACAGCCATCTGGATGAACATGGAAATATCTACACTGCTATCTCCATGAACATGGAAATAGCTACACCGCCATCTGTATGAACATGCAATTATCCACACGGCCATCTGTATGAACATGGAAATATCTGCACCGCCATCTGTATGAACATATAAATAACTACACCACCATCTGTATTAAGATGGAGATATATACACCGCTATCTGTATAAACCTGGAAATATCTACACCGCTTTCTGTATAAACATGGAAATATCTACACCGCTATCTATATAAACATGGAAATATATGCACCGCTACCTGTATAAACATGGAAATATCAGCAACGCTATCTGTATGAACATGGAAATATCTACACCGCTCTCTGTTTAAACATGGAAATATCTACACCGCTATCTGTATGAACATGGAAATAGCTACACCGCTATCTGTATGAACATGGAAATATCTACACCACTATCTGTATGAACATGGAAATGTCTACACCGCTATCTGTATGAACATGGATATATCTACACAGCCATCTGGATGAACATGGAAATATCTACACCGCTATCTTTGGGAACATGGAAATATCTACACCGCTTTCTGTGTAAACATGCATACATCTTCACCGCTATCTGTATAAACATGGAAATATCTACACCACTATCTGTATGAACATGGAAATATCTACACCGCTATCTGTTTGAACATGGAAATATCTAAACCGCTATCTGCATGAAAATGGAAATATCTACACAGCTATCTGCATATACATGGAAATATCTACACAGCTATCTCTTTACACATGAAAATATCTACACCGCCATCCGTATGAACATGGAAATATCTACACCGCTATCTCTATATACATGGAAATATCTACACCGTTATCTCTATGAACATGGAAATAACTACACTGCTATCTCTTTAAATATGGAAATACCTACACCGCCATCCGTATGAACATGGAAAGATCTACATCGCTATCTCTATGAACATGGAAATATCTAAACCGCTATCTGCATGAAAATGGAAATATCTACACAGCTATCTGCATATACATGGAAATATCTACACAGCTATCTATTTACACATGGAAATAACTACACGGCTATCTGTATGAACATGGAAATATCTACACCGGCATCTGTATGAACATGGAAATATCTGCACCGCCATCTGTATGAACATATAAATATCTACACCGGCATCTGTATTAAGATGGAGATATCTACACCGCTATCTGTATAAACTTGGAAATATCTACACCGCTATCTGTATAAACATGGAAATATCTACACCGCTATCTGTATAAACATGGAAATATCTTCACCGCTACCTTTATAAACATGGAAATATAAGCACCGCTATCTGTATGAACATGGAAATATCTACACCGCTATCAGTACGAACATGGAAATATCTACACAGCTATCTGTATGAACATGAAAATAGCTGCACCGCTATCTGTATGAACATGCAAATATCTACAGCACTATCTGTATGAACATGGAAATATCTACACCCCTATCTCTATGAACATGGATATATCTACACAGCCATCTGGATGAACATGGAAATATCTACACCGCTATCTGTATGAACATGGAAATATCTACACCGCTATCTGTGAAAACATGCATACATCTTCACCGCTATCTGTATAAACATGGATATATCTACACCGCTATCTGTTTGAACATGGAAACATCTAAACCGCTATCTGCATGAAAATGGAAATATCTACACAGCTATCTGCATATACATGGAAATATCTACAAAACTATCTCTTTACACATGGAAATAACTACACCGCTATCGGTATGAACATGGAAATATCTACACCGCCATCTGTATGAACATGGAAATATCTGCACGGCCTTCTGTATGAACATACATATATCTACACCGCCATCTGTATTAAGATGGAGATATATACACCGCTATCTGTATAAACATGGAAATATCTACACCGCTATTTGTATATACATGGAAATGTCTACACCGCTATCTGTATAAACTTGAAAATATCTACATCGCTACCTGTATAAACATGGAAATATCAGCACCGCTATCTGTATGAACATGGAAATATCACCCCCTCTATCTGTATGAACATGGAAATATCTACACCACTATCTGTATGAACATGGAAATATCTACACCGCTATCGTATGAACCTGGAAATATCTTCACCGCCATCTGTATTAAGATGGAGATATCTACACAGCCATCTGGATGAACATGGAAATATCTACACTGCTATCTGTATGAACATGGAAATATCTACACCGCTATCTGTATGAACATGGAAATATCTACACCACTATCTGTATGAACATGGAAATATCTACACCGCAATCTGTTTGAACAAGGAAATATCTACACCGCTATCTGCATAAAAATGGAAATATCTACACAGCTATCTGCATATACATTTAAATATCTACAAAGCTATCTCTTTACACATGGAAATAACTACACCACTATCTCTATAAACATGGAAATATCTACACCGCCATCTGTATGAACATGGAAATATCTGCACCGCCATCTGTATGAACATATAAATATCTACACCGCCATCTGTATTAAGATGGAGATATCTACACCGCTATCTGTATAAACTTGGAAATAACTACACCGCTATCTGTACAAACATGGAAGTATCTACACGGCTATCTGTATAAACATGGAAATATCTACACCGCTATCTGTATAAACATGGAAACATAAGCACCGCTATCTGTATGAACATGGAAATATCTACACCGCTATCAGTACGAACATGGAAATATCTACACCGCTATCTGTATGAACATGGAAATAGCTGCACCGCTATCTGTATGAACATGGAAATATCTACAGCCCTATCTGTATGAACACGGAAATATCTACACCGCTATCTCTTTACACATGGAAATAACTACACCGCTATCTGTATGAAAATGGAAATATTTACAGCGCCATCGGTATGAACATGGAAATATCTGCACGGCCATCTGTATGAACATATAAATATCTACACCGCCATCTGTATTCAGATGGAGATATCTACACCACTATCTGTATAAACATGGAAATATCTACACCGCTATCTGTATAAACATGGAAATCTCTACACCGTTATCTGTATAAACCTGGAAATATCTACACCGCTACCTGTATAAACATGGAAATATCAGCACCGCTATCTGTATGAACATGGATATATCAGCCCCCCTATCTGTATGAACATGGAAATATCTACACCACTATCTGTATGAACATGGAAATATCTACACCGCTATCTGTATGAACATGGAAATATCTTCACCGCCATCTGTATGAACATGGATATCTCTACACAGCCATCTGGATGAACATGGAAATATCTACACCGCTATCTCCATGAACATGGAAATAGCTACACCGCCATCTGTATGAACATGCAATTATCCACACCGCCATCTGTATGAACATGGAAATATCTGCACCGCCATCTGTATGAACATATAAATAACTACACCACCATCTGTATTAAGATGGAGATATCTACCCCGCTAGCTGTATAAACCTGGAAATATCTACACCGCTATCTGTATAAACATGGAAATATCTACACCGCTATCTATATAAACATGGAAATATATGCACCGCTACCTGTATAAACATGGAAATATCAGCAACGCTATCTGTATGAACATGGAAATATCTACACCGCTCTCTGTTTAAACATGGAAATATCTACACCGCTATCTGTATGAACATGGAAATAGCTACACCCCTATCTGCATGAACATGGAAATATCTACACCACTATCTGTATGAACATGGAAATGTCTACACTGCTATCTGTATGAACATGGATATATCTACACAGCCATCTGGATGAACATGGAAATATCTACACCGCTATGTGTATGAACAAGGAAATATCTACACCACTATCTGTGTAAACATGCATACATCTTCACCGCAATCTGTATAAACATGGAAATATCTACACTGCTATCTGCATGAACATGGAAATATCTACACCGCTATCTGTTTGAACATGGAAATATCTACACCGCTATCTGCATGAAAATGGAAATATCTACACAGCGATCTGCATATACATGGAAATAACTACAAAGCTATCTCTTTACACATGGAAATAAGTACAGCGCTATCTCTATAAACATGGAAATATCTACACCGCCATCTGTATGAACATGGAAATATCTGCACCGCCATCTGTATGAACATATAAATATCTTCACCGCCATCAGTATTAAGATGGAGATATCTGCACCGCTGTCTGTATAAACTTGGAAATATCTACACCGCTATCTGTATGAACATGGAAATATCTACACCGCTATCTGTGTAAACATGCATACATCTTCACCGCTATCTGTATAAAGATGGAAATATCTACACCGCTATCTGTATGAACATGGAAATAGCTACACCGCTATCTGTATGAACATGGAAATATCAACACCGCTATCTGTATGAACATGGATATATCTACACAGCCATCTGGATGAACATGGAAATAGCTACACCGCTATCTGTATGAACATGGAAATATCTACACCGCTATCTGTATAAACATGGAAATATCTACACCTCTATCTCTATGAACATGGATATATCTACACAGCCATCTGGATGAACATGGAAATATCTACACCGCTATCTGTTTGAACATGGAAACATCTACACCGCTATCTGCATGAAAATGGAAATATCTACACTGCTATCTGCATACACATGGAAATATCTACACAGCTATCTCTTTACACATGGAAATAACAACACCGCTATCTGTATGAACATGGAAATATCTTCACCGCCATCTGTATGAACAAGGAAATATCTGCACCGCCATCTGTAGGAACATATAAATATCTACGCCGCCATCTGTATTAAGATGGAGATATCTACACCGCTATCTGTATAAACATGGAAATATCTACACCGCTATCTGTATAAACATGGAAATATCTACACTGCTATCTGTATAAACATGGAAATATCTACACCGCTACCTGTATAAACATGGAAATATCAGCACCGCTATCTGTATGAACATGGAAATATCTACACCGCTATCTGTATGAACATGGAAATATTTACACCGCTATCAGTATGAACATGGAAATATCTACACGGCTATCTGTATGAACATGGAAATATCTACACCGCTATCTGTTTGAACATGGAAATGTCTACACCGCTATCTGCATGAAAATGGAAATATCTACACTGCTATCTGCATATACATGGAAATATCTACACAGCTATCTCTTTACACATGGAAATAACAACACCGCTATCTGTATGATCATGGAAATATCTACAACGCCATCTGTATGAACATGGAAATATCTGCACCGCCATATGTAGGAACATATAAATATCTACGCCGCCATCTGTATTAAGATGGAGATATCTACACCGCTATCTGTATAAACATGGAAATATCTACACCGCTATCTGTAGAAACATGGAAATATCTACACCGCTATCTGTATAAACATGGAAATATCTACACCGCTACCTGTATGAACATGGAAATATCAGCACCGCTATCTGTATGAACATGGATATATCTACACCGCTATCTGTATGAACATGGAAATATCTACACCGCTATCTGTATGAACATGGAAATATCTACACCACTATCTGTATGAACATGGAAATATCTACACCGCTATCTGTATGAACATGGATATATATACACACCCTCTGGATGAACATGGAAATATCCACACCGCTATCTGTGTAAACATGCATACATCTTCACCGCTATCTGTATAAACATGGAAATATCTATACCGCTATCTTTATGAACAATGAAATATCTACACCGCTATCTGTTTGAAGATGGAAATATATACACCGCTATCTGCATGAAAATGGAAATATCTACACAGCTATCTGCATATATATAGAAATATGTACACAGCTATCTCTTTACACATGGAAATAACTACACCGCTATCTTTATGAACATGGAAATATCTTCACCGCCATCTGTATAAACATGGATATATCTACACAGCCATCTGGATGAACATGGAAATATCTACACCGCTATCTGTATGAGCAAGGAAATATCTACACCGCTATCTGTGTAAACATGCATACATCTTCACCGCTATCTGTATAAACATGGAAATATATACACTGCTATCTGCATGAACATGGAAATATCTACACCGCTATCTGTTTTAACATGGAAATATCTACACCGCTATCTGCATGAAAATGGAAATATCTACACAGCGATCTGCATATACATGGAAATATCTACAAACCTATCTCTTTACACATGGAAATAACTACAGCGCTATCTCTATAAACATGGAAATATCTACACCGCCATCTGTATGAACATGGAAATATCTGCACCGCCATCTGTATGAACATATAAATATCTACACCGCCATCAATATTAAGATGGAGATATCTACACCGCTATCTGTATAAACTTGGAAATATCTACACCGCTATCTGTATGAACATGGAAATATCTACACCGCTACCTGTATAAACATGGAAATGTCTACACCGCTACCTGTAACAACATGGAAATATCAGCACCGCTATCTGTATGAACATGGAAATATCAGCCCCTCTATCTGTATGAGCATGGAAATATCTACACTGCTATCTGTATGAACATGGAAATATCTACACTGCTATCCATATGAACATGGAAATATCTTCACCGCCATCTGTATGTACATGGATATATCTACACAGCCATCTGGATGAACATGGAAATATCTACACCGCTATCTGTATGAACATGGAAATAGCTACACCGCTATCTGTATGAACATGGAAATATCTACACCGCTATCTGTATGAACATGGAAATATCTACACCGCTATCTGTATGAACATGGAAATATCTTCACCGCCATCTGTATGAACATGGATATATCTACACAGCCATCTGGATGAACTTGGAAATATCTACACCGCTATCTGTATGAACATGGAAATAGCCACACTGCTATCTGTATGAACATGGAAATATCTTCACCGCCATCTGTATGAACATGGATATATCTCCAAAGCCATCTGGATGAACATGGAAATATCTACACAGCTATCTGTATGAACATGGAAATATATTCACCGCTATCTGTGTAAGCATGCATACATCTTCACCGCTATCTGTATAAACATGGAAATATCTACATCGCTATCTGTATGAACATGGAAATATCTACACCGCTATCTGTATGAACATGGAAATATCTACACCGCTATCTGTATGAACATGGAAATATCTACACCGCTATCTGTATGAACATGGAAATATCTACACCACTATCTGTATGAACATGGAAATATCTACACCGCTATCTGAATGAACATGGATATATATACACAGCTCTCTGGATGAACATGGAAATATCCACACCGCTATCTGTGTAAACATGCATACATCTTCACCGCTATCTGTATAAACATGGAAATATCTACATCGCTATCTGTATGAACATGGAAATATCTACACCGCTACCTGTATAAACATGGAAATATCAGCACCGCTATCTGTATGAACATGGAAATATCTACACCGCTATCTGTATGAACATGGAAATATCTACACCGCTATCTGTATGAACATGGAAATATCTACACCACTATCTGTATGAACATGGAAATATCTACACCGCTATCTGTATGAACATGGATATATATACACAGCTCTCTGGATGAACATGGAAATATCCACACCGCTATCTGTGTAAACATGCATACATCTTCACCGCTATCTGTATAAACATGGAAATATCTACACCGCTATCTTTATGAACATGGAAATATCTACACTGCTATCTGTTTGAAGATGGAAATATATACACCGCTATCTGCATGAAAATGGAAATATCTACACAGCTATCTGCATATACATGGAAATATGCACAGAACTATCTCTTTACACATGGAAATAACTACACCGCTATCTTTATGAACATGGAAATATCTTCACCGTCATCTCTATGGACATGGATATATCTACACAGCCATCTGGATGAACATGGAAATATCTACACCGCTATCTGTATGAACAAGGAAATATCTACACCGCTATCTGTGTAAACATGCATACATATTCATCGCGATCTGTATAAACATGGAAATATCTACACTGCTATCTGCATGAACATGGAAATATCTACACCGCTATCTGTTTAAACATGGAAATATCTACACCGCTATCTGTATGAAAATGGAAATATCTACACAGCGATCTGCATATACATGGAAATATCTACAAAGCTATCTCTTTACACATGGAAATAACTACAGCGCTATCTCTATAAACATGGAAATATCTACACCGCTATCTGTATAAACATGGAAATATCTACACCGGTATCTGTATAAACATGGAAATATCTACACCGCTACCTGTATAAACATTTAAATATCAGCACCGCTATCTGTATGAACATGGAAATATCTACACCGCTATCTCTATGAACATGGAAATTTCTACAAAACTATCGGTAAGAACATGGAAATAGCTACACCGCTATCTGTATGAACATGGAAATATCTACACCACTACCTGTATGAACATGGAAATATCTACACCTCTATCTCTATGAACATGGATATATCTACACAGCCATCTGGATGAACATGGAAATATCTACACCGCTATCTGTTTGAACATGGAAATATCTACACCGATATCTGCATGAAAATGGAAATATCTACAGAGATATCTGCATATACATGGAAATATATACACAGGTATCTCTTTACACATGGAAATAACTACACCGCTATCTGTATGAACATGGAAATATCTACACCGCCATCTGTATGAACATGGAAATATCTGCACCACCATCTGTAAGAACATATAAATATCTACACCGCCATCTGTATTGAGATGGAGATATCTACACCGCTATCTGAATAAACATGGAAATATCAGCACCGCTATCTGTATGAAAATGGAAATATCTACACCGCTATCTGTATGAACATGGAAATATCTACACCGCTGTCTGTATGAACATGGAAATATCTACACCACTATCTGCATGAACAAGGAAATATCTACACCGCTATCTGTATGAACATGGATATATATACACAGCCCTCTGGATGAACATGGAAATATCCACACCGCTATCTGTGTAAACATGCATACACCTTCACCGCTATCTGTATAAACATGGAAATATCTACACCGCTATCTTTATGAACATGGAAATATCTACACTGCTATCTGTTTGAAGATGGAAATATATACACCGCTATCTGCATGAAAATGGAAACATCTACACAGCTATCTGCTTATACATGGAAATATGTACACAGCTATCTCTTTACACATGGAAATAACTACACCGCAATCTTTATGAACATGGAAATATCTTCACTGGCATCTGTATGAACATGGATATATCTACACAGCCATCTGGATGAACATGAAAATATCTACACCGCTATCTGTATGAACAAGGAAATATCTACACCGCTATCAGTGTAAACATGCATACATCTTCACCGCTATCTGTATAAACATGGAAATATCTACACTGCTATCTGCATGAACATGGAAATATCTACACCGCTATCTGTTTGAACATGGAAATATCTACACCGCTATCTGCATGAAAATTGAAATATCTACACCGCTATCTGCATATACATGGAAATATCTTCAAAGCTATCTCTTTACACATGGAAATAACTACAGCGCTATCTCTAGAAACATGGAAATATCTACACCGCCATCTGTATGAACATGGAAATATCTGCACCGCCATCTGTATGAACATATAAATATCTTCACGGCCATCAATATTAAGATGGAGATATCTGCACCGCTATCTGTATAAACTTGGAAATATCTACACTGCTATCTGTATAAACATGGAAATATCTACACCGCTACCTGTATAAACATTTAAATATCAGCACCGCTATCTGTATGAACATGGAAATATCTACACCGCTATCTCTATGAACATGGAAATTTCTACACCGCTATCGGTAAGAACATGGAAATAGCTACACCGCTATCTGTATGAACATGGAAATATCTACACCACTACCTGTATGAACATGGAAATATCTACACCTCTATCTCTATGAACATGGATATATCTACACAGCCATCTGGATGAACATGGAAATATCTACACCGCTATCTCTTTGAACATGGAAATACCTACACCGATATCTGCATGAAAATGGAAATATCTACACAGCTATCTGCATATACATGGAAATATCTACACAGCTATCTCTTTACACATGGAAATAACTACACCGCTATCTGTATGAACATGGAAATATCTACACCGCCATCTGTATGAACATGGAAATATCTGCACCGCCATCTGTATGAACATATAAATAACTACAGGGCCAACTTTATTAAGATGGAGATATCTACACCGCTATCTGTATGAAAATGGAAATATCTACACCGCTATCTGTATGAACATGGAAATATCTACACCGCTACCTGTATAAACATGGAAATGTCTACACCGCTACCTGTAAAAACATGGAAATATCAGCACCGCTATCTGTATGAACATGGAAATATCAGCCACTCTATCTGAATGAGCATGGAAATATCTACACTGCTATCTGTATGAACATGGAAATATCTACACTGCTATCCATATGAACATGGAAATATCTTCACCGTCATCTGTATGAACAAGGATATATCTACACAGCCATCTGGATGAACATGGAAATATCTACACCGCTATCTGTATGAACATGGAAATAGCTACACCGCTATCTTTGTGAACATGGAAATATCTACACCACTATCTGTATGAACATGGAAATATCTACACCGCTATCTGTATGAACATGGAAATATCTTCACCGCCATTTGTATGAACATGGATATATCTACACAGCCATCTGGATGAACTTGGAAATATCTACACAGCTATCTGTATGAACATGGAAATATATACACCGCAATCTGTGTAAGCATGCATACATCTTCACCGCTGTCTGTATAAACATGGAAATATCTACATCGCTATCTGTATGAACATGGAAATATCTACACCGCTATCTGTGTAAACATGCATACATCTTCACCGCTATCTGTATAAACATGGAAATATCTACACCGCTATCTGTATGAACATGGAAATAGGTACACCGCTATCTGTATGAACATGGAAATATCAACACTGCTATCTGTATGAACATGGATATATCTACACAGCCATCTGGATGAACATGGAAATATCAACACCGCTATCTGTGTAAACATGCATACATCTTCACCGCTATCTGTATAAACATGGAAATATTTACACCGCTATCTGTATGAACATGGAAATATCTACACGGCTATCTGTATGAACATGGAAATATCTACACCGCTATCTGTTTGAACATGGAAATATCTACACCGCTATCTGCATGAAAATGGAAATATCTACACTGCTATCTGCATATACATGGAAATATCTACACAGCTATCTCTTTACACATGGAAATAACAACACCGCTATCCGTATGAACATGGAAATATCTACAACGCCATCTGTATGTACATGGAAATATCTGCACCGCCATCTGTAGGAACATATAAATATCCACGCCGCCATCTGTATTAAGATGGAGATATCTACACCGCTATCTTTATAAACATGGAAATATCTACACCGCTATCTGTATAAACATGGAAATATCTACACCGCTATCTGTATAAACATGGAAATATCTACACCGCTACCTGTATAAACATGGAAATATCAGCACCGCTATCTGTATGAACATGGAAATATCTACACCGCTATCTGTATGAACATGGAAATATCTACACCGCTATCTGTATGAACATGGAAATATCTACACCGCTATCTGTATGAACATGGAAATATCTACACCGCTATCTGTATGAACATGGATATATATACACAGCCCTCTGGATGAACATGGAAATATCCACACCGTTATCTGTGTAAACATGCATACATCTTCACCGCTATCTGTATAAACATGGAAATATCTACACCGCTATCTTTTGAACATGGAAATATCTACACCGCTATCTGTATGAACATGGAAATAGCTACACCACTATCTGTATGAAAATGGAAATATCTACACCGCCATCTGTATGAACATGGAAATATCTGCACCGCCATCTGTAGGAACATATAAATATCTACGCCACCATCTGTATTAAGATGGAGATATCTACACCGCCATCTGTATAAACGTGGAAATATCTACACCGCTATCTGTATAAACATGGAAATATCTACACCGCTATCTGTATAAACATGGAAATATCTACACCGCTACCTGTATAAACATGGAAAAATCAGCACCGCTATCTGTATGAACATGGAAATATCTACACCGCTATCTGTATGAACATGGAAATATCTACACCGCTATCTGTATGAACATGGAAATATCTACACCACTATCTGTATGAACATGGAAATATCTACACCGCTATCTGTATGAAAATGTATATATATACACAGCCCTCTGGATGAACATGGAAATATCCACACCGCTATCTGTGTAAACATGCATACATCTTCACCGCTATCTGTATAAACATGGAAATATCTACACCGCTATCTTTATGAACATGGAAATATCTACACTGCTATCTGTTTGAAGATGGAAATATATACACCGCTATCTGCATGAAAATGGAAACATCTACACAGCTATCTGCTTATACATGGAAATATGTACACAGCTATCTCTTTACACATGGAAATAACTACACCGCAATCTTTATGAACATGGAAATATCTTCACCGGCATCTGTATGAACATGGATATATCTACACAGCCATCTGGATGAACATGAAAATATCTACACCGCTATCTGTATGAACAAGGAAATATCTACACCGCTATCAGTGTAAACATGCATACATCTTCACCGCTATCTGTATAAACATGGAAATATCTACACTGCTATCTGCATGAACATGGAAATATCTACACCGCTATTTGTTTGAACATGGAAATATCTACACCGCTATCTGCATGAAAATGGAAATATCTACACCGCTATCTGCATATACATGGAAATATCTACAAAGCTATCTCTTTACACATGGAAATAACTACAGCGCTATCTCTATAAACATGGAAATATCTACACCGCCATCTGTATGAACATGGAAATATCTGCACCGCCATCTGTATGAACATATAAATATCTTCACGGCCATCAATATTAAGATGGAGATATCTGCACCGCTATCTGTATAAACTTGGAAATATCTACACTGCTATCTGTATAAACATGGAAATATCTACACCGCTACCTGTATAAACATTTAAATATCAGCACCGCTATCTGTATGAACATGGAAATATCTACACCGCTATCTCTATGAACATGGAAATTTCTACACCGCTATCGGTAAGAACATGGAAATAGCTACACCGCTATCTGTATGAACATGGAAATATCTACACCACTACCTGTATGAACATGGAAATATCTACACCTCTATCTCTATGAACATGGATATATCTACACAGCCATCTGGATGAACATGGAAATATCTACACCGCTATCTCTTTGAACATGGAAATACCTACACCGATATCTGCATGAAAATGGAAATATCTACAGAGCTATCTGCATATACATGGAAATATCTACACAGCTATCTCTTTACACATGGAAATAACTACACCGCTATCTGTATGAACATGGAAATATCTACACCGCCATCTGTATGAACATGGAAATATCTGCACCGCCATCTGTATGAACATATAAATAACTACAGGGCCATCTGTATTAAGATGGAGATATCTACACCGCTATCTGTATGAAAATGGAAATATCTACACCGCTATCTGTATGAACATGGAAATATCTACACCGCTACCTGTATAAACATGGAAATGTCTACACCGCTACCTGTAAAATCATGGAAATATCAGCACCGCTATCTGTATGAACATGGAAATATCAGCCCCTCTATCTGAATGAGCATGGAAATATCTACACTGCTATCTGTATGAACATGGAAATATCTACACTGCTATCCATATGAACATGGAAATATCTTCACCGTCATCTGTATGAACAAGGATATATCTACACAGCCATCTGGATGAACATGGAAATATCTACACCGCTATCTGTATGAACATGGAAATAGCTACACCGCTATCTTTGTGAACATGGAAATATCTACACCACTATCTGTATGAACATGGAAATATCTACACCGCTATCTGTATGAACATGGAAATATCTTCACCGCCATCTGTATGAACATGGATATATCTACACAGCCATCTGGATGAACATGGAAATATCTACACAGCTATCTGTATGAACATGGAAATATATACACCGCAATCTGTGTAAGCATGCATACATCTTCACCGCTGTCTGTATAAACATGGAAATATCTACATCGCTATCTGTATGAACATGGAAATATCTACACCGCTATCTGTGTAAACATGCATACATCTTCACCGCTATCTGTATAAACATGGAAATATCTACACCGCTATCTGTATAAACATGGAAATAGGTACACCGCTATCTGTATGAACATGGAAATATCAACACTGCTATCTGTATGAACATGGATATATCTACACAGCCATCTGGATGAACATGGAAATATCAACACCGCTATCTGTGTAAACATGCATACATCTTCACCGCTATCTGTATAAACATGGAAATATTTACACCGCTATCTGTATGAACATGGAAATATCTACACGGCTATCTGTATGAACATGGAAATATCTACACCGCTATCTGTTTGAACATGGAAATATCTACACCGCTATCTGCATGAAAATGGAAATATCTACACTGCTATCTGCATATACATGGAAATATCTACACAGCTATCTCTTTACACATGGAAATAACAACACCGCTATCTGTATGAACATGGAAATATCTACAACGCCATCTGTATGAACATGGAAATATCTGCACCGCCATCTGTAGGAACATATAAATATCTATGCCGCCATCTGTATTAAGATGGAGATATCTACACCGCTATCTTTATAAACATGGAAATATCTACAGCGCTATCTGTATAAACATGGAAATATCTACACCGCTATCTGTATAAACATGGAAATATCTACACCGCTACCTGTATAAACATGGAAATATCAGCACCGCTATCTGTATGAACATGGAAATATCTACACCACTATCTGTATGAACATGGAAATATCTACACCGCTATCTGTATGAACATGGAAATATCTACACCGCTATCTGTATGAACATGGAAATATCTACACCGCTATCTGTATGAACATGGATATATATACACAGCCCTCTGGATGAACATGGAAATATCCACACCGCTATCTGTGTAAACATGCATACATCTTCACCGCTATCTGTATAAACATGGAAATATCTACACCGCTATCTTTTGAAGATGGAAATATCTACACCGCTATCTGTTTGAAGATGGAAATATATACACCGCTATCTGCATGAAAATGGGAATATCTGCACAGCTATCTGCATATACATGGAAACATGTACACAGCTATCTGTTTACACATGGAAATAACTACACCGCTATCTCTATGAACATGGAAATATCTACACCGCCATCTGTATGAACATGGAAACATCTGAACCGCCATCTGTATGAACATATAAATATCTACACCGCCACCTGTATTAAGATGGAGATATCTACACCGATATCTGTATAAACCTGGAAATATCTACACAGCTATCTGTATAAACCTGGAAATATGTACACCGCTATCTGTATGAACATGGAAATATCTACACCGCTATCTGTATGAACATGGAAATATCTACACCGCTATCTGTATGAACATGGAAATAGCTACACCGCTATCTGTATGAACATGGAAATAGCTACACCGCCATCTGTATGAACATGGAAATATCTACACCGCCATCTGTATGAACATGGAAATATCTGCACCGCCATCTGTATGAACATATAAATAACTACACGGCCATCTGTATTAAGATGGAGATATCTACACCGCTATCTGTATGAACATTGAAATATCTACACCGCTATCTGTATGAACATGGAAATATCTACACCGCTACCTGTATAAACATGGAAATGTCTACACCGCTACCTGTAAAAACATGGAAATATCAGCAGCGCTATCTGTATGAACATGGAAATATCAGCCCCTCTATCTGTACGAGCATTGACATATCTACACTGCTATCTGTATGAACATGGAAATATCTACACTGCTATCCATATGAACATGGAAATATCTTCACCGCCATCTGTATGAACAAGGATATATCTACACAGCCATCTGGATGAACATGGAAATATCTACACCGCTATCTGTATGAACATGGAAATAGCCACACCGCTATCTGTATGAACATGGAAATAGCTACACTGCTATCTGTGTAAACATGCATACATCTTCACCGCTATCTGTATAAACATGGAAATAACTACACCGCTATCTGTATGAACATGGAAATAGCTACACCGCTATCTGTATAAACATGGAAATATCTACACAGCTATCTGTATGAACATGGAAATAGCTACACCGCTATCTGTATGAACATGGAAATATCTTCACCGCCATCTGTATGAACATGGATATATCTACACAGCCATCTGGATGAACATGGAAATATCTACACCGCTATCTTTATGAACAATGAAACATCTACACCGCTATCTGTTTGAAGATGGAAATATATACACCGCTATCTGCATGAAAATGGAAATATCTACACAGCTATCTGCATATATATAGAAATATGTACACAGCTATCTCTTTACACGTGGAAATAACTACACCGCTATCTTTATGAACATGGAAATATCTTCACCGCCATCTGTATGAACATGGATATATCTACACAGCCATCTGGATGTACATGGAAATATCTACACCGCTATCTGTATGAACAAGGAAATATCTACACCGCTATCTGTGTACACATGCATACATCTTCACCGCTATCTGTATAAACATGGAAATATCTACACTGCTATCTGCATGAACATGGAAATATCTACACCGCTATCTGTTTTAACATGGAAATATCTACACCGCTATCTGCATGAAAATGGAAATATCTACACAGCGATCTGCATATACATGGAAATATCTACAAAGCTATCTCTTTACACATGGAAATAACTACAGAGCTATCTCTATAAACATGGAAATATCTACACCGCCGTCTGTATGAACATGGAAATATCTGCACCGCCATCTGTATGAACATATAAATATCTACACCGCCATCAATATTAAGATGGAGATATCTACACAGCTATCTGTATAAACTTGGAAATATCTACACCGCTATCTGTATAAACATGGAAATATCTACACCGCTACCTGTATAAACATTTAAATATCAGCACCGCTATCTGTATGAACATGGAAATATCTACACCGCTATCTCTATGAACATGGAAATTTCTACACCGCTATCGGTAAGAACATGGAAATAGCTACACCGCTATCTGTATGAACATGGAAATATCTACACCACTACCTGTATGAACATGGAAATATCTACACCTCTATCTCTATGAACACGGATATATTTACACAGCCATCTGGATGAACATGGAAATATCTACACTGCTATCTGTTTGAACATGGAAATATGTACACCGATATCTGAATGAAAATGGAAATATCTACAGAGATATCTGCATATACACGGAAATATCTACACAGCTATATCTTTACACATGGAAATAACTACACCGCTATCTGTATGAACGTGGAAATATCTACACCGCCATCTGTATGAACATGGAAATATCTGCACCGCCATCTGTATGAACATATAAATAACTACACGGCCATCTGTATTAAGATGGAGATATCTACACCGCTATCTGTATGAACATGGAAATATCTACACCGCTATCTGTATGAACATGGAAATATCTACACCGATACCTGTATAAACATGGAAATGTCTACACCGCTACCTATAAAAACATGGAAATATCAGCACCGCTATCTGTATGAACATGGAAGTATCAGCCCCTCTATCTGTATGAGCATGGAAATATCTACACAGCTATCTGTATGAACATGGAAATATCTACACTGCTATCCATATGAACATGGAAACATCTTCACCGCCATCTGTATGAACATGGATATATCTACACTGCCATCTGGATGAACATGGAAATATCTACACCGCTATCTGTATGAACATGGAAATAGCTACACAGCTATCTGTATGAACATGGAAATATCTACACCGCTACCTGTATAAACATGGAAATGTCTACACCGCTACCTGTAAAAACATGGAAATATTTACACCGCTATCTGTATGAACATGGATATATATACACAGCCCTCTGGATGAACATGGAAATATCCACACCGTTATCTGTGTAAACATGCATACATCTTCACCGCCATCTGTATGAACATCGATATGTCTACACAGCCGTCTGGATGAACATGGAAATATCTACACCTCTATCTGTATAAACATGGAAATATCCACACCGCTATCTGTATGAACATGGAAATATCTGCACCGCTATCTGTTTGAACATGGAAATATCTACACCGCTATCTGCATGAAAATGGAAATATCTACACAGCGATCTGCATATACATGGAAATATCTACAAAGCTATCTCTTTACACATGGAAATAACTACAGCGCTATCTCTATAAACATGGAAATATCTACACCACTATCTGTATAAACATGGAAATATCTACACCGCTATCTGTTTAAACATGGAAATATCTACACCGCTACCTGTATAAACATTTAAATATCAGCACCACTATCTGTATGAACATGGAAATATCTACACCGCTATCTCTATGAACATGGAAATTTCTACACCACTATCGGTAAGAACATGGAAATAGCTACACCTCTATCTGTATGAACATGGAAATATCTACACCACTACGTGTATGAACATGGAAATATCTACACCTCTATCTCTATGAACATGGATATATCTACACCGCAATCTGCATGAAAATGGAAATATCTACACTGCTATCTGCATATACATGGAAATATCTACACAGCTATCTCTTTACACATGGAAATAACAACACCGATATCTGTATGAACATGGAAATATCTACACCGCCATCTGTATGAACATGGAAATATCTGCACCGCCATCTGTAGGAACATATAATTACCTACGCCGCCATCTGTATTAAGATGGAGATATCTACACCGCTATCTGAATGAACATGGAAATATCTACACCGCTATCTGTATGAACATGGAAATATCTACACCGCTACCTGTATAAACATGGAAATGTCTACACCGCTACCTGTAAAAACATGGAAATATCAGCACCGCTATCTGTATGAACATGGAAATATCTACACTGCTATCCATATGAACATGGAAATATCTTCACCGTCATCTGTATGAACAAGGATATATCTACACAGCCATCTGGATGAACATGGAAATATCTACACCGCTATCTGTATGAACATGGAAATAGCTACACCGCTATCTTTGTGAACATGGAAATATCTACACCACTATCTGTATGAACATGGAAATATCTACACCGCTATCTGTATGAACATGGAAATATCTTCACCGCCATCTGTATGAACATGGATATATCTACACAGCCATCTGGATGAACATGGAAATATCGACACCGCTATCTGTATGAAAATGGAAATAGCCACACCGCAATCTGTATGAACATGGAAATATCTTCACCGCCATCTGTATGAACATGGATATATCTACACAGCCATCTGGATGAACATGGAAATATCTACACAGCTATCTGTATGAACATGGAAATATATACACCACAATCTGTGTAAGCATGCATACATCTTCACCGCTATCTGTATAAACATGGAAACATCTACACCGCTATCTGTATGAACATGGAAATATCTACACCGCTATCTGTATGAACATGGATATATATACACAGCCCTCTGGATGAACATGGAAATATCCACAACGCTATCTGTGTAAACATGCATACATCTTCACCGCTATCTGTATAAACATGGAAATATCTACACCACTATCTTTATGAACATGGAAATATCTACACTGCTATCTGTTTGAAGATGGAAATATATACACCGCTATCTGCATGAAAATGGAAACATCTACACAGCTATCTGCTTATACATGGAAATATGTACACAGCTATCTCTTTACACATGGAAATAACTACACCACAATCTTTATGAACATGGAAATATCTTCACCGGCATCTGTATGAACATGGAAATATCTACACCGCTATCTGTATGAACATGGAAATATCTACACCGCTATCTGTATGAACATGGAAATATCTACACCGCCATCTGTATGAACATGTAAACATCTACACCGCTATCTGAATGAACAAGGAAATATCTACACCGCTATCAGTGTAAACATGCATACATCTTCACCGCTATCTGTATAAACATGGAAATATCTACACTGCTATCTGCATGAACATGGAAATATCTACACCGCTATCTGTTTGAACATGGAAATATCTACACCGCTATCTGCATGAAAATGGAAATATCTACACAGCGATCTGCATATACATGGAAATATCTACAAAGCTATCTCTTTACACATGGAAATAACTACAGCACTTCCTCTATAAACATGGAAATATCTACACCGCCATCTGTATGAACATGGAAATATCTGCACCGCCATCTGTATGAACATATAAATATCTACACCGCCATCAATATTAAGATGGAGATATCTACACCGCTATCTTTATAAACTTGGAAATATCTACACTGCTATCTGTATAAACATGGAAATATCTACACCGCTACCTGTATAAACATTTAAATATCAGCACCGCTATCTGTATGAACATGGAAATATCTACACCGCTATCTCTATGAACATGGAAATTTCTACACCGCTATCGGTAAGAACATGGAAATAGCTACACCGCTATCTGTATGAACATGGAAATATCTACACCACTACCTGTATGAACATGGAAATATCTACACCTCTATCTCTATGAACATGGATATATCTACACAGCCATCTGGATGAACATGGAAATATCTACACCGCTATCTCTTTGAACATGGAAATACCTACAACGATATCTGAATGAAAATGGAAATATCTACAGAGCTATCTGCATATACATGGAAATATCTACACAGCTATCTCTTTACACATGGAAATAACTACACCGCTATCTGTATGAACATGGAAATATCTACACCGCCATCTGTATGAACATGGAAATATCTGCACCGCCATCTGTATGAACATATAAATAACTACAGGGCCATCTGTATTAAGATGGAGATATCTACACCGCTATCTGTATGAACATGGAAATATCTACACCGCTACCTGTATAAACATGGAAATGTCTACACCGCTACCTGTAAAAACATGGAAATATCAGCAGCGCTATCTGTATGAACATGGAAATATCAGCCCCTCTATCTGTACGAGCATTGACATATCTACACTGCTATCTGTATGAACATGGAAATATCTACACTGCTATCCATATGAACATGGAAATATCTTCACCGCCATCTGTATGAACAAGGATATATCTACACAGCCATCTGGATGAACATGGAAATATCTACACCGCTATCTGTATGAACATGGAAATAGCCACACCGCTATCTGTATGAACATGGAAATAGCTACACTGCTATCTGTGTAAACATGCATACATCTTCACCGCTATCTGTATAAACATGGAAATAACTACACCGCTATCTGTATGAACATGGAAATAGCTACACCGCTATCTGTATAAACATGGAAATATCTACACAGCTATCTGTATGAACATGGAAATAGCTACACCGCTATCTGTATGAACATGGAAATATCTTCACCGCCATCTGTATGAACATGGATATATCTACACAGCCATCTGGATGAACATGGAAATATCTACACCGCTATCTTTATGAACAATGAAACATCTACACCGCTATCTGTTTGAAGATGGAAATATATACACCGCTATCTGCATGAAAATGGAAATATCTACACAGCTATCTGCATATATATAGAAATATGTACACAGCTATCTCTTTACACGTGGAAATAACTACACCGCTATCTTTATGAACATGGAAATATCTTCACCGCCATCTGTATGAACATGGATATATCTACACAGCCATCTGGATGTACATGGAAATATCTACACCGCTATCTGTATGAACAAGGAAATATCTACACCGCTATCTGTGTACACATGCATACATCTTCACCGCTATCTGTATAAACATGGAAATATCTACACTGCTATCTGCATGAACATGGAAATATCTACACCGCTATCTGTTTGAACATGGAAATATCTACACCGCTATCTGCATGAAAATGGAAATATCTACACAGCGATCTGCATATACATGGAAATATCTACAAAGCTATCTCTTTACACATGGAAATAACTACAGAGCTATCTCTATAAACATGGAAATATCTACACCGCCGTCTGTATGAACATGGAAATATCTGCACCGCCATCTGTATGAACATATAAATATCTACACCGCCATCAATATTAAGATGGAGATATCTACACAGCTATCTGTATAAACTTGGAAATATCTACACCGCTATCTGTATAAACATGGAAATATCTACACCGCTACCTGTATAAACATTTAAATATCAGCACCGCTATCTGTATGAACATGGAAATATCTACACCGCTATCTCTATGAACATGGAAATTTCTACACCGCTATCGGTAAGAACATGGAAATAGCTACACCGCTATCTGTATGAACATGGAAATATCTACACCACTACCTGTATGAACATGGAAATATCTACACCTCTATCTCTATGAACACGGATATATTTACACAGCCATCTGGATGAACATGGAAATATCTACACTGCTATCTGTTTGAACATGGAAATATGTACACCGATATCTGAATGAAAATGGAAATATCTACAGAGATATCTGCATATACACGGAAATATCTACACAGCTATATCTTTACACATGGAAATAACTACACCGCTATCTGTATGAACGTGGAAATATCTACACCGCCATCTGTATGAACATGGAAATATCTGCACCGCCATCTGTATGAACATATAAATAACTACACGGCCATCTGTATTAAGATGGAGATATCTACACCGCTATCTGTATGAACATGGAAATATCTACACCGCTATCTGTATGAACATGGAAATATCTACACCGATACCTGTATAAACATGGAAATGTCTACACCGCTACCTATAAAAACATGGAAATATCAGCACCGCTATCTGTATGAACATGGAAGTATCAGCCCCTCTATCTGTATGAGCATGGAAATATCTACACAGCTATCTGTATGAACATGGAAATATCTACACTGCTATCCATATGAACATGGAAACATCTTCACCGCCATCTGTATGAACATGGATATATCTACACTGCCATCTGGATGAACATGGAAATATCTACACCGCTATCTGTATGAACATGGAAATAGCTACACAGCTATCTGTATGAACATGGAAATATCTACACCGCTACCTGTATAAACATGGAAATGTCTACACCGCTACCTGTAAAAACATGGAAATATTTACACCGCTATCTGTATGAACATGGATATATATACACAGCCCTCTGGATGAACATGGAAATATCCACACCGTTATCTGTGTAAACATGCATACATCTTCACCGCCATCTGTATGAACATCGATATGTCTACACAGCCGTCTGGATGAACATGGAAATATCTACACCTCTATCTGTATAAACATGGAAATATCCACACCGCTATCTGTATGAACATGGAAATATCTGCACCGCTATCTGTTTGAACATGGAAATATCTACACCGCTATCTGCATGAAAATGGAAATATCTACACAGCGATCTGCATATACATGGAAATATCTACAAAGCTATCTCTTTACACATGGAAATAACTACAGCGCTATCTCTATAAACATGGAAATATCTACACCACTATCTGTATAAACATGGAAATATCTACACCGCTATCTGTTTAAACATGGAAATATCTACACCGCTACCTGTATAAACATTTAAATATCAGCACCACTATCTGTATGAACATGGAAATATCTACACCGCTATCTCTATGAACATGGAAATTTCTACACCACTATCGGTAAGAACATGGAAATAGCTACACCTCTATCTGTATGAACATGGAAATATCTACACCACTACGTGTATGAACATGGAAATATCTACACCTCTATCTCTATGAACATGGATATATCTACACCGCAATCTGCATGAAAATGGAAATATCTACACTGCTATCTGCATATACATGGAAATATCTACACAGCTATCTCTTTACACATGGAAATAACAACACCGATATCTGTATGAACATGGAAATATCTACACCGCCATCTGTATGAACATGGAAATATCTGCACCGCCATCTGTAGGAACATATAATTACCTACGCCGCCATCTGTATTAAGATGGAGATATCTACACCGCTATCTGAATGAACATGGAAATATCTACACCGCTATCTGTATGAACATGGAAATATCTACACCGCTACCTGTATAAACATGGAAATGTCTACACCGCTACCTGTAAAAACATGGAAATATCAGCACCGCTATCTGTATGAACATGGAAATATCTACACTGCTATCCATATGAACATGGAAATATCTTCACCGTCATCTGTATGAACAAGGATATATCTACACAGCCATCTGGATGAACATGGAAATATCTACACCGCTATCTGTATGAACATGGAAATAGCTACACCGCTATCTTTGTGAACATGGAAATATCTACACCACTATCTGTATGAACATGGAAATATCTACACCGCTATCTGTATGAACATGGAAATATCTTCACCGCCATCTGTATGAACATGGATATATCTACACAGCCATCTGGATGAACATGGAAATATCGACACCGCTATCTGTATGAAAATGGAAATAGCCACACCGCAATCTGTATGAACATGGAAATATCTTCACCGCCATCTGTATGAACATGGATATATCTACACAGCCATCTGGATGAACATGGAAATATCTACACAGCTATCTGTATGAACATGGAAATATATACACCACAATCTGTGTAAGCATGCATACATCTTCACCGCTATCTGTATAAACATGGAAACATCTACACCGCTATCTGTATGAACATGGAAATATCTACACCGCTATCTGTATGAACATGGATATATATACACAGCCCTCTGGATGAACATGGAAATATCCACAACGCTATCTGTGTAAACATGCATACATCTTCACCGCTATCTGTATAAACATGGAAATATCTACACCACTATCTTTATGAACATGGAAATATCTACACTGCTATCTGTTTGAAGATGGAAATATATACACCGCTATCTGCATGAAAATGGAAACATCTACACAGCTATCTGCTTATACATGGAAATATGTACACAGCTATCTCTTTACACATGGAAATAACTACACCACAATCTTTATGAACATGGAAATATCTTCACCGGCATCTGTATGAACATGGAAATATCTACACCGCTATCTGTATGAACATGGAAATATCTACACCGCTATCTGTATGAACATGGAAATATCTACACCGCCATCTGTATGAACATGTAAACATCTACACCGCTATCTGAATGAACAAGGAAATATCTACACCGCTATCAGTGTAAACATGCATACATCTTCACCGCTATCTGTATAAACATGGAAATATCTACACTGCTATCTGCATGAACATGGAAATATCTACACCGCTATCTGTTTGAACATGGAAATATCTACACCGCTATCTGCATGAAAATGGAAATATCTACACAGCGATCTGCATATACATGGAAATATCTACAAAGCTATCTCTTTACACATGGAAATAACTACAGCACTTCCTCTATAAACATGGAAATATCTACACCGCCATCTGTATGAACATGGAAATATCTGCACCGCCATCTGTATGAACATATAAATATCTACACCGCCATCAATATTAAGATGGAGATATCTACACCGCTATCTTTATAAACTTGGAAATATCTACACTGCTATCTGTATAAACATGGAAATATCTACACCGCTACCTGTATAAACATTTAAATATCAGCACCGCTATCTGTATGAACATGGAAATATCTACACCGCTATCTCTATGAACATGGAAATTTCTACACCGCTATCGGTAAGAACATGGAAATAGCTACACCGCTATCTGTATGAACATGGAAATATCTACACCACTACCTGTATGAACATGGAAATATCTACACCTCTATCTCTATGAACATGGATATATCTACACAGCCATCTGGATGAACATGGAAATATCTACACCGCTATCTCTTTGAACATGGAAATACCTACAACGATATCTGAATGAAAATGGAAATATCTACAGAGCTATCTGCATATACATGGAAATATCTACACAGCTATCTCTTTACACATGGAAATAACTACACCGCTATCTGTATGAACATGGAAATATCTACACCGCCATCTGTATGAACATGGAAATATCTGCACCGCCATCTGTATGAACATATAAATAACTACAGGGCCATCTGTATTAAGATGGAGATATCTACACCGCTATCTGTATGAAAATGGAAATATCTACACCGCTATCTGTATGAACATGGAAATATCTACACCGCTACCTGTATAAACATGGAAATGTCTACACCGCTACCTGTAAAAACATGGAAATATCAGCACCGCTATCTGTATGAACATGGAAATATCAGCCCCTCTATCTGAATGAGCATGGAAATATCTACACTGCTATCTGTATGAACATGGAAATATCTACACTGCTATCCATATGAACATGGAAATATCTTCACCGTCATCTGTATGAACAAGGATATATCTACACAGCCATCTGGATGAACATGGAAATATCTACACCGCTATCTGTATGAACATGGAAATAGCTACACCGCTATCTTTGTGAACATGGAAATATCTACACCACTACCTGTATGAACATGGAAATATCTACACCTCTATCTCTATGAACATGGATATATCTACACAGCCATCTGGATGAACATGGATATATCTACACAGCCATCTGGATGAACTTGGAAATATCTACACAGCTATCTGTATGAACATGGAAATATATACACCGCAATCTGTGTAAGCATGCATACATCTTCACCGCTGTCTGTATAAACATGGAAATATCTACATCGCTATCTGTATGAACATGGAAATATCTACACCGCTATCTGTGTAAACATGCATACATCTTCACCGCTATCTGTATAAACATGGAAATATCTACACCGCTATCTGTATGAACATGGAAATAGGTACACCGCTATCTGTATGAACATGGAAATATCAACACTGCTATCTGTATGAACATGGATATATCTACACAGCCATCTGGATGAACATGGAAATATCAACACCGCTATCTGTGTAAACATGCATACATCTTCACCGCTATCTGTATAAACATGGAAATATTTACACCGCTATCTGTATGAACATGGAAATATCTACACGGCTATCTGTATGAACATGGAAATATCTACACCGCTATCTGTTTGAACATGGAAATATCTACACCGCTATCTGCATGAAAATGGAAATATCTACACTGCTATCTGCATATACATGGAAATATCTACACAGCTATCTCTTTACACATGGAAATAACAACACCGCTATCCGTATGAACATGGAAATATCTACAACGCCATCTGTATGTACATGGAAATATCTGCACCGCCATCTGTAGGAACATATAAATATCCACGCCGCCATCTGTATTAAGATGGAGATATCTACACCGCTATCTTTATAAACATGGAAATATCTACACCGTTATCTGTATAAACATGGAAATATCTACACCGCTATCTGTATAAACATGGAAATATCTACACCGCTACCTGTATAAACATGGAAATATCAGCACCGCTATCTGTATGAACATGGAAATATCTACACCGCTATCTGTATGAACATGGAAATATCTACACCGCTATCTGTATGAACATGGAAATATCTACACCGCTATCTGTATGAACATGGAAATATCTACACCGCTATCTGTATGAACATGGATATATATACACAGCCCTCTGGATGAACATGGAAATATCCACACCGCTATCTGTGTAAACATGCATACATCTTCACCGCTATCTGTATAAACATGGAAATATCTACACCGCTATCTTTTGAACATGGAAATATCTACACCGCTATCTGTATGAACATGGAAATAGCTACACCACTATCTGTATGAAAATGGAAATATCTACACCGCCATCTGTATGAACATGGAAATATCTGCACCGCCATCTGTAGGAACATATAAATATCTACGCCACCATCTGTATTAAGATGGAGATATCTACACCGCCATCTGTATAAACGTGGAAATATCTACACCGCTATCTGTATAAACATGGAAATATCTACACCGCTATCTGTATAAACATGGAAATATCTACACCGCTACCTGTATAAACATGGAAAAATCAGCACCGCTATCTGTATGAACATGGAAATATCTACACCGCTATCTGTATGAACATGGAAATATCTACACCGCTATCTGTATGAACATGGAAATATCTACACCACTATCTGTATGAACATGGAAATATCTACACCGCTATCTGTATGAAAATGGATATATATACACAGCCCTCTGGATGAACATGGAAATATCCACACCGCTATCTGTGTAAACATGCATACATCTTCACCGCTATCTGTATAAACATGGAAATATCTACACCGCTATCTTTATGAACATGGAAATATCTACACTGCTATCTGTTTGAAGATGGAAATATATACACCGCTATCTGCATGAAAATGGAAACATCTACACAGCTATCTGCTTATACATGGAAATATGTACACAGCTATCTCTTTACACATGGAAATAACTACACCGCAATCTTTATGAACATGGAAATATCTTCACCGGCATCTGTATGAACATGGATATATCTACACAGCCATCTGGATGAACATGAAAATATCTACACCGCTATCTGTATGAACAAGGAAATATCTACACCGCTATCAGTGTAAACATGCATACATCTTCACCGCTATCTGTATAAACATGGAAATATCTACACTGCTATCTGCATGAACATGGAAATATCTACACCGCTATTTGTTTGAACATGGAAATATCTACACCGCTATCTGCATGAAAATGGAAATATCTACACCGCTATCTGCATATACATGGAAATATCTACAAAGCTATCTCTTTACACATGGAAATAACTACAGCGCTATCTCTATAAACATGGAAATATCTACACCGCCATCTGTATGAACATGGAAATATCTGCACCGCCATCTGTATGAACATATAAATATCTTCACGGCCATCAATATTAAGATGGAGATATCTGCACCGCTATCTGTATAAACTTGGAAATATCTACACTGCTATCTGTATAAACATGGAAATAGCTACACCGCTACCTGTATAAACATTTAAATATCAGCACCGCTATCTGTATGAACATGGAAATATCTACACCGCTATCTCTATGAACATGGAAATTTCTACACCGCTATCGGTAAGAACATGGAAATAGCTACACCGCTATCTGTTTGAAGATGGAAATATATACACCGCTATCTGCATGAAAATGGAAATATCTACACAGCTATCTGCATATATATAGAAATATGTACACAGCTATCTCTTTACACGTGGAAATAACTACACCGCTATCTTTATGAACATGGAAATATCTTCACCGCCATCTGTATGAACATGGATATATCTACACAGCCATCTGGATGTACATGGAAATATCTACACCGCTATCTGTATGAACAAGGAAATATCTACACCGCTATCTGTGTACACATGCATACATCTTCACCGCTATCTGTATAAACATGGAAATATCTACACTGCTATCTGCATGAACATGGAAATATCTACACCGCTATCTGTTTTAACATGGAAATATCTACACCGCTATCTGCATGAAAATGGAAATATCTACACAGCGATCTGCATATACATGGAAATATCTACAAAGCTATCTCTTTACACATGGAAATAACTACAGAGCTATCTCTATAAACATGGAAATATCTACACCGCCGTCTGTATGAACATGGAAATATCTGCACCGCCATCTGTATGAACATATAAATATCTACACCGCCATCAATATTAAGATGGAGATATCTACACAGCTATCTGTATAAACTTGGAAATATCTACACCGCTATCTGTATAAACATGGAAATATCTACACCGCTACCTGTATAAACATTTAAATATCAGCACCGCTATCTGTATGAACATGGAAATATCTACACCGCTATCTCTATGAACATGGAAATTTCTACACCGCTATCGGTAAGAACATGGAAATAGCTACACCGCTATCTGTATGAACATGGAAATATCTACACCACTACCTGTATGAACATGGAAATATCTACACCTCTATCTCTATGAACACGGATATATTTACACAGCCATCTGGATGAACATGGAAATATCTACACTGCTATCTGTTTGAACATGGAAATATGTACACCGATATCTGAATGAAAATGGAAATATCTACAGAGATATCTGCATATACACGGAAATATCTACACAGCTATATCTTTACACATGGAAATAACTACACCGCTATCTGTATGAACGTGGAAATATCTACACCGCCATCTGTATGAACATGGAAATATCTGCACCGCCATCTGTATGAACATATAAATAACTACACGGCCATCTGTATTAAGATGGAGATATCTACACCGCTATCTGTATGAACATGGAAATATCTACACCGCTATCTGTATGAACATGGAAATATCTACACCGATACCTGTATAAACATGGAAATGTCTACACCGCTACCTATAAAAACATGGAAATATCAGCACCGCTATCTGTATGAACATGGAAGTATCAGCCCCTCTATCTGTATGAGCATGGAAATATCTACACAGCTATCTGTATGAACATGGAAATATCTACACTGCTATCCATATGAACATGGAAACATCTTCACCGCCATCTGTATGAACATGGATATATCTACACTGCCATCTGGATGAACATGGAAATATCTACACCGCTATCTGTATGAACATGGAAATAGCTACACAGCTATCTGTATGAACATGGAAATATCTACACCGCTACCTGTATAAACATGGAAATGTCTACACCGCTACCTGTAAAAACATGGAAATATTTACACCGCTATCTGTATGAACATGGATATATATACACAGCCCTCTGGATGAACATGGAAATATCCACACCGTTATCTGTGTAAACATGCATACATCTTCACCGCCATCTGTATGAACATCGATATGTCTACACAGCCGTCTGGATGAACATGGAAATATCTACACCTCTATCTGTATAAACATGGAAATATCCACACCGCTATCTGTATGAACATGGAAATATCTGCACCGCTATCTGTTTGAACATGGAAATATCTACACCGCTATCTGCATGAAAATGGAAATATCTACACAGCGATCTGCATATACATGGAAATATCTACAAAGCTATCTCTTTACACATGGAAATAACTACAGCGCTATCTCTATAAACATGGAAATATCTACACCACTATCTGTATAAACATGGAAATATCTACACCGCTATCTGTTTAAACATGGAAATATCTACACCGCTACCTGTATAAACATTTAAATATCAGCACCACTATCTGTATGAACATGGAAATATCTACACCGCTATCTCTATGAACATGGAAATTTCTACACCACTATCGGTAAGAACATGGAAATAGCTACACCTCTATCTGTATGAACATGGAAATATCTACACCACTACGTGTATGAACATGGAAATATCTACACCTCTATCTCTATGAACATGGATATATCTACACCGCAATCTGCATGAAAATGGAAATATCTACACTGCTATCTGCATATACATGGAAATATCTACACAGCTATCTCTTTACACATGGAAATAACAACACCGATATCTGTATGAACATGGAAATATCTACACCGCCATCTGTATGAACATGGAAATATCTGCACCGCCATCTGTAGGAACATATAATTACCTACGCCGCCATCTGTATTAAGATGGAGATATCTACACCGCTATCTGAATGAACATGGAAATATCTACACCGCTATCTGTATGAACATGGAAATATCTACACCGCTACCTGTATAAACATGGAAATGTCTACACCGCTACCTGTAAAAACATGGAAATATCAGCACCGCTATCTGTATGAACATGGAAATATCTACACTGCTATCCATATGAACATGGAAATATCTTCACCGTCATCTGTATGAACAAGGATATATCTACACAGCCATCTGGATGAACATGGAAATATCTACACCGCTATCTGTATGAACATGGAAATAGCTACACCGCTATCTTTGTGAACATGGAAATATCTACACCACTATCTGTATGAACATGGAAATATCTACACCGCTATCTGTATGAACATGGAAATATCTTCACCGCCATCTGTATGAACATGGATATATCTACACAGCCATCTGGATGAACATGGAAATATCGACACCGCTATCTGTATGAAAATGGAAATAGCCACACCGCAATCTGTATGAACATGGAAATATCTTCACCGCCATCTGTATGAACATGGATATATCTACACAGCCATCTGGATGAACATGGAAATATCTACACAGCTATCTGTATGAACATGGAAATATATACACCACAATCTGTGTAAGCATGCATACATCTTCACCGCTATCTGTATAAACATGGAAACATCTACACCGCTATCTGTATGAACATGGAAATATCTACACCGCTATCTGTATGAACATGGATATATATACACAGCCCTCTGGATGAACATGGAAATATCCACAACGCTATCTGTGTAAACATGCATACATCTTCACCGCTATCTGTATAAACATGGAAATATCTACACCACTATCTTTATGAACATGGAAATATCTACACTGCTATCTGTTTGAAGATGGAAATATATACACCGCTATCTGCATGAAAATGGAAACATCTACACAGCTATCTGCTTATACATGGAAATATGTACACAGCTATCTCTTTACACATGGAAATAACTACACCACAATCTTTATGAACATGGAAATATCTTCACCGGCATCTGTATGAACATGGAAATATCTACACCGCTATCTGTATGAACATGGAAATATCTACACCGCTATCTGTATGAACATGGAAATATCTACACCGCCATCTGTATGAACATGTAAACATCTACACCGCTATCTGAATGAACAAGGAAATATCTACACCGCTATCAGTGTAAACATGCATACATCTTCACCGCTATCTGTATAAACATGGAAATATCTACACTGCTATCTGCATGAACATGGAAATATCTACACCGCTATCTGTTTGAACATGGAAATATCTACACCGCTATCTGCATGAAAATGGAAATATCTACACAGCGATCTGCATATACATGGAAATATCTACAAAGCTATCTCTTTACACATGGAAATAACTACAGCACTTCCTCTATAAACATGGAAATATCTACACCGCCATCTGTATGAACATGGAAATATCTGCACCGCCATCTGTATGAACATATAAATATCTACACCGCCATCAATATTAAGATGGAGATATCTACACCGCTATCTTTATAAACTTGGAAATATCTACACTGCTATCTGTATAAACATGGAAATATCTACACCGCTACCTGTATAAACATTTAAATATCAGCACCGCTATCTGTATGAACATGGAAATATCTACACCGCTATCTCTATGAACATGGAAATTTCTACACCGCTATCGGTAAGAACATGGAAATAGCTACACCGCTATCTGTATGAACATGGAAATATCTACACCACTACCTGTATGAACATGGAAATATCTACACCTCTATCTCTATGAACATGGATATATCTACACAGCCATCTGGATGAACATGGAAATATCTACACCGCTATCTCTTTGAACATGGAAATACCTACAACGATATCTGAATGAAAATGGAAATATCTACAGAGCTATCTGCATATACATGGAAATATCTACACAGCTATCTCTTTACACATGGAAATAACTACACCGCTATCTGTATGAACATGGAAATATCTACACCGCCATCTGTATGAACATGGAAATATCTGCACCGCCATCTGTATGAACATATAAATAACTACAGGGCCATCTGTATTAAGATGGAGATATCTACACCGCTATCTGTATGAAAATGGAAATATCTACACCGCTATCTGTATGAACATGGAAATATCTACACCGCTACCTGTATAAACATGGAAATGTCTACACCGCTACCTGTAAAAACATGGAAATATCAGCACCGCTATCTGTATGAACATGGAAATATCAGCCCCTCTATCTGAATGAGCATGGAAATATCTACACTGCTATCTGTATGAACATGGAAATATCTACACTGCTATCCATATGAACATGGAAATATCTTCACCGTCATCTGTATGAACAAGGATATATCTACACAGCCATCTGGATGAACATGGAAATATCTACACCGCTATCTGTATGAACATGGAAATAGCTACACCGCTATCTTTGTGAACATGGAAATATCTACACCACTACCTGTATGAACATGGAAATATCTACACCTCTATCTCTATGAACATGGATATATCTACACAGCCATCTGGATGAACATGGAAATATCTTCACCGCCATCTGTATGAACATGGAAATAACTACACCGCTATCTGTATGAACATGGAAATATCTACACCGCCATCTGTATGAACATGAAAATATCTGCACCACCATCTGTAAGAACATATAAATATCTACACCGCCATCTGTATTAAGATGGAGATATCTACACCGCTATCTGAATAAACATGGAAATATCTACACCGCTATCTGTATAAACATGGAAATATCTACACCGCTATCTGTATAAACATGGAAATATCTACACCGCTACCTGTATAAACATGGAAATATCAGCACCGCTATCTGTATGAACATGGAAATATCTACACCGCTATCTGTATAAACATGGAAATATCTACACCGCTATCTGTATAAACATGGAAATATGCACACCACTACCTGTGTAAACATGGAAATACCAGCACCGCTATCTGTATGAACATGGAAATATCTACACCGCTATCTGTATGAACATGGAAATATCTACACCGCTATCTGTATGAACATGGAAATATCTACACCGCTATCTGTTTGAACATGGAAATATCTACACCGCTGTCTGCATGAAAATGGAAATATCTACACAGCTATCTGCATATACATGGAAATATCTACACAGCTATCTCTTTACACATGGAAATAACTACACCGCTGTCTCTATAAACATGGAAATATCTACACCGCCATCTGTATGAACATGGAAATATCTGCACCGCCATCTGTATGAACATATAAATATCTTCACCGCCATCTGTATTAAGAAGGAGATATCTACACCGCTATCTGTATAAACATGGAAATATCTACAAAGCTATCTGTATAAACATGGAAATATCTACACCGCTATCTGTATAAACATGGAAATATGTACACCGCTACCTGTATAAACATGGAAATATCAGCACCGCTATCAGTATGAACATGGAAATATCTACACCGCTATCTGTAAGAACATGGAAATATCTACACCGCTATCTGTATGAACATGGAAATATCTTCAAGGCCATCTGTATGAACATGGATATATCTACACAGCCATCTGGATGAACATGGAAATATCTACTCCGCTATGTGTATGAACAAGGAAATATCTACACCGCTATCTGTGTAAACATGCATACATCTTCACCGCAATCTGTATAAACATGGAAATATCTACACTGCTATCTGCATGAACATGGAAATATCTACACCGCTATCTGTTTGAACATGGAAATATGTACACCACTATCTGCATGAAAATGGAAATATCTACACAGCGATCTGCATATACATGGAAATATCTACAAAGCTATCTCTTCACACATGGAAATAACTACAGCGCTATCTCTATAAACATGGAAATATCTACACCGCTATCTGTATAAACATCGAAATACCTACACCGCTATCTGTATAAACATGGAAATATCTACACCGCTACCTGTATAAACATTGAAATATCAGCACCGCTATCTGTATGAACATGGAAATATCTACACCGCTATCTCTATGAACATGGAAATTTCTACACCGCTATCGGTAAGAACATGGAAATAGCTACACCGCTATCTGTATGAACATGGAAATATCTACACCACTATCTGTTTGAACATGGAAATATCTACACCGCTATCTGCATGAAAATGGAAATATCTACACAGCGATCTCCATATACATGGAAATATCTACAAAGCTATCTCTTTACACATGGAAATAACTACAGCGCTATCTCTATAAACATGGAAATATCTACACCGCTATCTGTATAAACATGGAAATACCTACACCGCTATCTGTATAAACATGGAAATATCTACACCGCTACCTGTATAAACATTGAAATATCAGCACCGCTATCTGTATGAACATGGAAATATCTACACCGCTATCTCTGTGAACATGGAAATTTCTACACCGCTATCGGTAAGAACATGGAAATAGCTACACCGCTATCTGTATGAACATGGAAATATCTACACGACTACCTGTATGGACATGGAAATATCTACACCTCTATCTCTATGAACATGGATATATCTACACAGCCATCTGGATGAACATGGAAATATCTACACCGCTATCTGTTTGAACATGGAAATATCTACACCGATATCTGCATGAAAATGGAAATATCTACAGAGCTATCTGCATATACATGGAAATATCTACACAGCTATCTCTTTACACATGGAAATAACTACACCGCTATCTGTATGAACATGGAAATATTTACACCGCCATCTGTATGAACATGGAAATAACTGCACCGCCTTCTGTATAAACATATAAATAACTACACGGCCGTCTGTATTAAGATGGAGATATCTACACCGCTATCTGTATGAACATGGAAATATCTACATCGCTATCTGTATGAACATGGAAATATCTACACCGCTACCTGTATAAACATGGAAATATCTACACCACTACCTGTATAAACATGGAAATATCAGCACCGCTATCTGTTTGAACATGGAAATATCAGCTCCTCTATCTGTATGAGCATGGAAGTATCTACACTGCTATCTGTATGAACATGGAAATATCTACACCGCTATCCGTATGAACATGGTAATATCTTCACCGCCATCTGTATGAACATGGATATATCTACACAGCCATCTGGATGAACATGGAAATATCTACACCGCTATCTGTATGAACATGGAAATAGCTACACCGCTATCTGTGTGAACATGGAAATATCTACACCACTATCTGTATGAACAAGGAAATATCTACACCGCTATCTGAATGAACATGGAAATATCTTCACCGCCATCTGTATGAACATGGATATATCTACACAGCCATCTGGATGAACAAGGAAATATCTACACCGCTATCTGTATGAACATGGAAATTGCCACACCGCTATCTGTATGAACATGGAAATATCTTCACCACCATCTGTGTGAACATGGATATATCTACAAGGCCATCTGGATGAACATGGAAATACCTACAGAGCTATCTGTATGAACATGGAAATATATACACCGCTATCTGTGTAAGCTTGCATACATCTTCACCGCTATCTGTATAAACATGGAAATATCTACGCCGCTATCTGTATGAACATGGAAATATCTACACCGCTATCTGTGTAAACATGCATACATCTTCACCGCTATCTGTATAAAGATGGAAATATCTACACCGCTATCTGTATGAACATGAAAATAGCTACACCGCTATCTGTATGAACATGGAAATATCAACACCGCTATCTGTATGAACATGGATATATCTACACAGCCATCTGGATGAACATGGAAATATCAACACCGCTATCTGTGTAAACATGCATACATCTTCACCGCTATCTGTATAAACATGGAAATATCTACACCGCTATCTGTATGAACATGGAAATATCTACACCGCTATCTGTATGAACATGGAAATATCTACACCGCTATCTGTTTGAACATGGAAATATCTACACCGCTATCTGCATGAAAATGGAAATATCTACACTGCTATCTGCATATACATGGAAATATCTACACATCTATCTCTTTACACATGGAAATAACAACACCGCTATCTGTATGAACATGGAAATATCTTCACCGCCATCTGTATGAACATGGAAATATCTGCACCGCCATCTGTAGGAACATATAAATATCTACGCCGCCATCTGTATTAAGATGGAGATATCTACACCGCTATCTGTATAAACATGGAAATATCTACACCGCTATCTGTATAAACATGGAAATATCTACACCGCTATCTATATAAACATGGAAATATCTACACCGCTACCTGTATAAACATGGAAATATCAGCACCGCTATCTGTATGAACATGGAAATATCTACACCGCTATCTGTATGAACATGGAAATATCTACACCGCTATCTGTATGAACATGGAAATATCTACACCACTATCTGTATGAACATGGAAATATCTACACCGCTATCTATATGAACATGGATATATCTACACAGCCCTCTGGATGAACATGGAAATATCCACACCGCTATCTGTGTAAACATGCATACATCTTCACCGCTATCTGTATAAACATGGAAATATCTACACCGCTATCTTTATGAACATGGAAATATCTACACCGCTATCTGTTTGAAGATGGAAATATATACACCGCTATCTGCATGAAAATGGAAATATCTACACAGCTATCTGCATATACATGGAAATATCTACACAGCTATCTCTTTACACATGGAAATAACTACACCGCTATCTGTATGAACATGGAAATATCTACAGCGCCATCTGTATGAACATGGAAATATGTGCACCACCATCTGTAAGAACATATAAATATCTACACCGCCATCTGTATTAAGATGGAGATATCTACACCGCTATCTGAATAAACATGGAAATATCTACAACGCTATCTGTATAAACATGGAAATATCTACACCGCTATCTGTGTAAACATGGAATTATCTACACCATTACCTGTATAAACATGGAAATATCAGCACCGCTATCTGTATGAACATGGAAATATCTACACCGCTATCTATATGAACATGGAAATATCTACACCGCTATCTGTATGAACATGGAAATATCTACACGGCTATCTGTATGAACATGGAAATATCTACACCGCTATCTGTTTGAACATGGAAATATCTACACCGCTGTCTGCATGAAAATGGAAATATCTACACAGCTATCTGCATATACATGGAAATATCTACACAGCTATCTCTTTACACATGGAAATAACTACACCGCTATCTCTATAAACATGGAAATATCTACACCGCCATCTGTATGAACATGGAAATATCTGCACCGCCATCTGTATGAACATATAAATATCTTCACCACCATCTCTATTAAGAAGGAGATATCTACACCGCTATCTGTATAAACATGGAAATATCTACACCGCTATCTGTATAAACATGGAAATATCTACACCGCTATCTGTATAAACATGGAAATATGTACACCGCTACCTGTATAAACATGGAAATATCAGCACCGCTATCTGTATGAACATGGAAATAACTGCACCGCTATCTATATGAACATGGAAATATCTACACCGCTATCTGTAAGAACATGGAAATATCTTCAACGCCATCTGTATGAACATGCATATATCTACACAGCCATGTATATGAACATGGAAATATCTACACCGCTATCTGTATGAACATGGAAATAACTACACCGCTCTCTGTATGAACATGGAAATATCTACACCGCTATCTCTATGAACATGGAAATTTCTACACCGCTATCGGTAAGAACATGGAAATAGCTACACCGCTATCTGTATGAACATGGAAATATCTACACCACTACCTGTATGAACATGGAAATATCTACACCTCTATCTCTATGAACACGGATATATTTACACAGCCATCTGGATGAACATGGAAATATCTACACTGCTATCTGTTTGAACATGGAAATATGTACACCGATATCTGAATGAAAATGGAAATATCTACAGAGATATCTGCATATACACGGAAATATCTACACAGCTATATCTTTACACATGGAAATAACTACACCGCTATCTGTATGAACGTGGAAATATCTACACCGCCATCTGTATGAACATGGAAATATCTGCACCGCCATCTGTATGAACATATAAATAACTACACGGCCATCTGTATTAAGATGGAGATATCTACACCGCTATCTGTATGAACATGGAAATATCTACACCGCTATCTGTATGAACATGGAAATATCTACACCGATACCTGTATAAACATGGAAATGTCTACACCGCTACCTATAAAAACATGGAAATATCAGCACCGCTATCTGTATGAACATGGAAGTATCAGCCCCTCTATCTGTATGAGCATGGAAATATCTACACAGCTATCTGTATGAACATGGAAATATCTACACTGCTATCCATATGAACATGGAAATATCTTCACCGCCATCTGTATGAACATGGATATATCTACACTGCCATCTGGATGAACATGGAAATATCTACACCGCTATCTGTATGAACATGGAAATAGCTACACAGCTATCTGTATGAACATGGAAATATCTACACCGCTACCTGTATAAACATGGAAATGTCTACACCGCTACCTGTAAAAACATGGAAATATTTACACCGCTATCTGTATGAACATGGATATATATACACAGCCCTCTGGATGAACATGGAAATATCCACACCGTTATCTGTGTAAACATGCATACATCTTCACCGCCATCTGTATGAACATCGATATGTCTACACAGCCGTCTGGATGAACATGGAAATATCTACACCTCTATCTGTATAAACATGGAAATATCCACACCGCTATCTGTATGAACATGGAAATATCTGCACCGCTATCTGTTTGAACATGGAAATATCTACACCGCTATCTGCATGAAAATGGAAATATCTACACAGCGATCTGCATATACATGGAAATATCTACAAAGCTATCTCTTTACACATGGAAATAACTACAGCGCTATCTCTATAAACATGGAAATATCTACACCACTATCTGTATAAACATGGAAATATCTACACCGCTATCTGTTTAAACATGGAAATATCTACACCGCTACCTGTATAAACATTTAAATATCAGCACCACTATCTGTATGAACATGGAAATATCTACACCGCTATCTCTATGAACATGGAAATTTCTACACCACTATCGGTAAGAACATGGAAATAGCTACACCTCTATCTGTATGAACATGGAAATATCTACACCACTACGTGTATGAACATGGAAATATCTACACCTCTATCTCTATGAACATGGATATATCTACACCGCAATCTGCATGAAAATGGAAATATCTACACTGCTATCTGCATATACATGGAAATATCTACACAGCTATCTCTTTACACATGGAAATAACAACACCGATATCTGTATGAACATGGAAATATCTACACCGCCATCTGTATGAACATGGAAATATCTGCACCGCCATCTGTAGGAACATATAATTACCTACGCCGCCATCTGTATTAAGATGGAGATATCTACACCGCTATCTGAATGAACATGGAAATATCTACACCGCTATCTGTATGAACATGGAAATATCTACACCGCTACCTGTATAAACATGGAAATGTCTACACCGCTACCTGTAAAAACATGGAAATATCAGCACCGCTATCTGTATGAACATGGAAATATCTACACTGCTATCCATATGAACATGGAAATATCTTCACCGTCATCTGTATGAACAAGGATATATCTACACAGCCATCTGGATGAACATGGAAATATCTACACCGCTATCTGTATGAACATGGAAATAGCTACACCGCTATCTTTGTGAACATGGAAATATCTACACCACTATCTGTATGAACATGGAAATATCTACACCGCTATCTGTATGAACATGGAAATATCTTCACCGCCATCTGTATGAACATGGATATATCTACACAGCCATCTGGATGAACATGGAAATATCGACACCGCTATCTGTATGAAAATGGAAATAGCCACACCGCAATCTGTATGAACATGGAAATATCTTCACCGCCATCTGTATGAACATGGATATATCTACACAGCCATCTGGATGAACATGGAAATATCTACACAGCTATCTGTATGAACATGGAAATATATACACCACAATCTGTGTAAGCATGCATACATCTTCACCGCTATCTGTATAAACATGGAAACATCTACACCGCTATCTGTATGAACATGGAAATATCTACACCGCTATCTGTATGAACATGGATATATATACACAGCCCTCTGGATGAACATGGAAATATCCACAACGCTATCTGTGTAAACATGCATACATCTTCACCGCTATCTGTATAAACATGGAAATATCTACACCACTATCTTTATGAACATGGAAATATCTACACTGCTATCTGTTTGAAGATGGAAATATATACACCGCTATCTGCATGAAAATGGAAACATCTACACAGCTATCTGCTTATACATGGAAATATGTACACAGCTATCTCTTTACACATGGAAATAACTACACCACAATCTTTATGAACATGGAAATATCTTCACCGGCATCTGTATGAACATGGAAATATCTACACCGCTATCTGTATGAACATGGAAATATCTACACCGCTATCTGTATGAACATGGAAATATCTACACCGCCATCTGTATGAACATGTAAACATCTACACCGCTATCTGAATGAACAAGGAAATATCTACACCGCTATCAGTGTAAACATGCATACATCTTCACCGCTATCTGTATAAACATGGAAATATCTACACTGCTATCTGCATGAACATGGAAATATCTACACCGCTATCTGTTTGAACATGGAAATATCTACACCGCTATCTGCATGAAAATGGAAATATCTACACAGCGATCTGCATATACATGGAAATATCTACAAAGCTATCTCTTTACACATGGAAATAACTACAGCACTTCCTCTATAAACATGGAAATATCTACACCGCCATCTGTATGAACATGGAAATATCTGCACCGCCATCTGTATGAACATATAAATATCTACACCGCCATCAATATTAAGATGGAGATATCTACACCGCTATCTTTATAAACTTGGAAATATCTACACTGCTATCTGTATAAACATGGAAATATCTACACCGCTACCTGTATAAACATTTAAATATCAGCACCGCTATCTGTATGAACATGGAAATATCTACACCGCTATCTCTATGAACATGGAAATTTCTACACCGCTATCGGTAAGAACATGGAAATAGCTACACCGCTATCTGTATGAACATGGAAATATCTACACCACTACCTGTATGAACATGGAAATATCTACACCTCTATCTCTATGAACATGGATATATCTACACAGCCATCTGGATGAACATGGAAATATCTACACCGCTATCTCTTTGAACATGGAAATACCTACAACGATATCTGAATGAAAATGGAAATATCTACAGAGCTATCTGCATATACATGGAAATATCTACACAGCTATCTCTTTACACATGGAAATAACTACACCGCTATCTGTATGAACATGGAAATATCTACACCGCCATCTGTATGAACATGGAAATATCTGCACCGCCATCTGTATGAACATATAAATAACTACAGGGCCATCTGTATTAAGATGGAGATATCTACACCGCTATCTGTATGAAAATGGAAATATCTACACCGCTATCTGTATGAACATGGAAATATCTACACCGCTACCTGTATAAACATGGAAATGTCTACACCGCTACCTGTAAAAACATGGAAATATCAGCACCGCTATCTGTATGAACATGGAAATATCAGCCCCTCTATCTGAATGAGCATGGAAATATCTACACTGCTATCTGTATGAACATGGAAATATCTACACTGCTATCCATATGAACATGGAAATATCTTCACCGTCATCTGTATGAACAAGGATATATCTACACAGCCATCTGGATGAACATGGAAATATCTACACCGCTATCTGTATGAACATGGAAATAGCTACACCGCTATCTTTGTGAACATGGAAATATCTACACCACTACCTGTATGAACATGGAAATATCTACACCTCTATCTCTATGAACATGGATATATCTACACAGCCATCTGGATGAACATGGAAATATCTTCACCGCCATCTGTATGAACATGGAAATAACTACACCGCTATCTGTATGAACATGGAAATATCTACACCGCCATCTGTATGAACATGGAAATATCTGCACCACCATCTGTAAGAACATATAAATATCTACACCGCCATCTGTATTAAGATGGAGATATCTACACCGCTATCTGAATAAACATGGAAATATCTACACCGCTATCTGTATAAACATGGAAATATCTACACCGCTATCTGTATAAACATGGAAATATCTACACCGCTACCTGTATAAACATGGAAATATCAGCACCGCTATCTGTATGAACATGGAAATATCTACACCGCTATCTGTATAAACATGGAAATATCTACACCGCTATCTGTATAAACATGGAAATATGCACACCACTACCTGTGTAAACATGGAAATACCAGCACCGCTATCTGTATGAACATGGAAATATCTACACCGCTATCTGTATGAACATGGAAATATCTACACCGCTATCTGTATGAACATGGAAATATCTACACCGCTATCTGTTTGAACATGGAAATATCTACACCGCTGTCTGCATGAAAATGGAAATATCTACACAGCTATCTGCATATACATGGAAATATCTACACAGCTATCTCTTTACACATGGAAATAACTACACCGCTGTCTCTATAAACATGGAAATATCTACACCGCCATCTGTATGAACATGGAAATATCTGCACCGCCATCTGTATGAACATATAAATATCTTCACCGCCATCTGTATTAAGAAGGAGATATCTACACCGCTATCTGTATAAACATGGAAATATCTACAAAGCTATCTGTATAAACATGGAAATATCTACACCGCTATCTGTATAAACATGGAAATATGTACACCGCTACCTGTATAAACATGGAAATATCAGCACCGCTATCAGTATGAACATGGAAATATCTACACCGCTATCTGTAAGAACATGGAAATATCTACACCGCTATCTGTATGAACATGGAAATATCTTCAAGGCCATCTGTATGAACATGGATATATCTACACAGCCATCTGGATGAACATGGAAATATCTACTCCGCTATGTGTATGAACAAGGAAATATCTACACCGCTATCTGTGTAAACATGCATACATCTTCACCGCAATCTGTATAAACATGGAAATATCTACACTGCTATCTGCATGAACATGGAAATATCTACACCGCTATCTGTTTGAACATGGAAATATGTACACCACTATCTGCATGAAAATGGAAATATCTACACAGCGATCTGCATATACATGGAAATATCTACAAAGCTATCTCTTCACACATGGAAATAACTACAGCGCTATCTCTATAAACATGGAAATATCTACACCGCTATCTGTATAAACATCGAAATACCTACACCGCTATCTGTATAAACATGGAAATATCTACACCGCTACCTGTATAAACATTGAAATATCAGCACCGCTATCTGTATGAACATGGAAATATCTACACCGCTATCTCTATGAACATGGAAATTTCTACACCGCTATCGGTAAGAACATGGAAATAGCTACACCGCTATCTGTATGAACATGGAAATATCTACACCACTATCTGTTTGAACATGGAAATATCTACACCGCTATCTGCATGAAAATGGAAATATCTACACAGCGATCTCCATATACATGGAAATATCTACAAAGCTATCTCTTTACACATGGAAATAACTACAGCGCTATCTCTATAAACATGGAAATATCTACACCGCTATCTGTATAAACATGGAAATACCTACACCGCTATCTGTATAAACATGGAAATATCTACACCGCTACCTGTATAAACATTGAAATATCAGCACCGCTATCTGTATGAACATGGAAATATCTACACCGCTATCTCTGTGAACATGGAAATTTCTACACCGCTATCGGTAAGAACATGGAAATAGCTACACCGCTATCTGTATGAACATGGAAATATCTACACGACTACCTGTATGGACATGGAAATATCTACACCTCTATCTCTATGAACATGGATATATCTACACAGCCATCTGGATGAACATGGAAATATCTACACCGCTATCTGTTTGAACATGGAAATATCTACACCGATATCTGCATGAAAATGGAAATATCTACAGAGCTATCTGCATATACATGGAAATATCTACACAGCTATCTCTTTACACATGGAAATAACTACACCGCTATCTGTATGAACATGGAAATATTTACACCGCCATCTGTATGAACATGGAAATAACTGCACCGCCTTCTGTATAAACATATAAATAACTACACGGCCGTCTGTATTAAGATGGAGATATCTACACCGCTATCTGTATGAACATGGAAATATCTACATCGCTATCTGTATGAACATGGAAATATCTACACCGCTACCTGTATAAACATGGAAATATCTACACCACTACCTGTATAAACATGGAAATATCAGCACCGCTATCTGTTTGAACATGGAAATATCAGCTCCTCTATCTGTATGAGCATGGAAGTATCTACACTGCTATCTGTATGAACATGGAAATATCTACACCGCTATCCGTATGAACATGGTAATATCTTCACCGCCATCTGTATGAACATGGATATATCTACACAGCCATCTGGATGAACATGGAAATATCTACACCGCTATCTGTATGAACATGGAAATAGCTACACCGCTATCTGTGTGAACATGGAAATATCTACACCACTATCTGTATGAACAAGGAAATATCTACACCGCTATCTGAATGAACATGGAAATATCTTCACCGCCATCTGTATGAACATGGATATATCTACACAGCCATCTGGATGAACAAGGAAATATCTACACCGCTATCTGTATGAACATGGAAATTGCCACACCGCTATCTGTATGAACATGGAAATATCTTCACCACCATCTGTGTGAACATGGATATATCTACAAGGCCATCTGGATGAACATGGAAATACCTACAGAGCTATCTGTATGAACATGGAAATATATACACCGCTATCTGTGTAAGCTTGCATACATCTTCACCGCTATCTGTATAAACATGGAAATATCTACGCCGCTATCTGTATGAACATGGAAATATCTACACCGCTATCTGTGTAAACATGCATACATCTTCACCGCTATCTGTATAAAGATGGAAATATCTACACCGCTATCTGTATGAACATGAAAATAGCTACACCGCTATCTGTATGAACATGGAAATATCAACACCGCTATCTGTATGAACATGGATATATCTACACAGCCATCTGGATGAACATGGAAATATCAACACCGCTATCTGTGTAAACATGCATACATCTTCACCGCTATCTGTATAAACATGGAAATATCTACACCGCTATCTGTATGAACATGGAAATATCTACACCGCTATCTGTATGAACATGGAAATATCTACACCGCTATCTGTTTGAACATGGAAATATCTACACCGCTATCTGCATGAAAATGGAAATATCTACACTGCTATCTGCATATACATGGAAATATCTACACATCTATCTCTTTACACATGGAAATAACAACACCGCTATCTGTATGAACATGGAAATATCTTCACCGCCATCTGTATGAACATGGAAATATCTGCACCGCCATCTGTAGGAACATATAAATATCTACGCCGCCATCTGTATTAAGATGGAGATATCTACACCGCTATCTGTATAAACATGGAAATATCTACACCGCTATCTGTATAAACATGGAAATATCTACACCGCTATCTATATAAACATGGAAATATCTACACCGCTACCTGTATAAACATGGAAATATCAGCACCGCTATCTGTATGAACATGGAAATATCTACACCGCTATCTGTATGAACATGGAAATATCTACACCGCTATCTGTATGAACATGGAAATATCTACACCACTATCTGTATGAACATGGAAATATCTACACCGCTATCTATATGAACATGGATATATCTACACAGCCCTCTGGATGAACATGGAAATATCCACACCGCTATCTGTGTAAACATGCATACATCTTCACCGCTATCTGTATAAACATGGAAATATCTACACCGCTATCTTTATGAACATGGAAATATCTACACCGCTATCTGTTTGAAGATGGAAATATATACACCGCTATCTGCATGAAAATGGAAATATCTACACAGCTATCTGCATATACATGGAAATATCTACACAGCTATCTCTTTACACATGGAAATAACTACACCGCTATCTGTATGAACATGGAAATATCTACAGCGCCATCTGTATGAACATGGAAATATGTGCACCACCATCTGTAAGAACATATAAATATCTACACCGCCATCTGTATTAAGATGGAGATATCTACACCGCTATCTGAATAAACATGGAAATATCTACAACGCTATCTGTATAAACATGGAAATATCTACACCGCTATCTGTGTAAACATGGAATTATCTACACCATTACCTGTATAAACATGGAAATATCAGCACCGCTATCTGTATGAACATGGAAATATCTACACCGCTATCTATATGAACATGGAAATATCTACACCGCTATCTGTATGAACATGGAAATATCTACACGGCTATCTGTATGAACATGGAAATATCTACACCGCTATCTGTTTGAACATGGAAATATCTACACCGCTGTCTGCATGAAAATGGAAATATCTACACAGCTATCTGCATATACATGGAAATATCTACACAGCTATCTCTTTACACATGGAAATAACTACACCGCTATCTCTATAAACATGGAAATATCTACACCGCCATCTGTATGAACATGGAAATATCTGCACCGCCATCTGTATGAACATATAAATATCTTCACCACCATCTCTATTAAGAAGGAGATATCTACACCGCTATCTGTATAAACATGGAAATATCTACACCGCTATCTGTATAAACATGGAAATATCTACACCGCTATCTGTATAAACATGGAAATATGTACACCGCTACCTGTATAAACATGGAAATATCAGCACCGCTATCTGTATGAACATGGAAATAACTGCACCGCTATCTATATGAACATGGAAATATCTACACCGCTATCTGTAAGAACATGGAAATATCTTCAACGCCATCTGTATGAACATGCATATATCTACACAGCCATGTATATGAACATGGAAATATCTACACCGCTATCTGTATGAACATGGAAATAACTACACCGCTCTCTGTTTGAACATGGAAATATCTTCACCGCCATCCGTATGAACATGGATATGTCTACACAGCCATCTGGATGAACATGGAAATATCTACACCGCGATCTGTATGAACATGGAAATATCTACACCGCTATCTGTGTAAACATGCATACACCTTCACCGCTATCTGTATAAACATGGAAATATCTACACCGCTATCTGTATGAACATGGAAATATCTACATCGCTATCTGTATGAACATGGAAATATCTACACCGCTACCTGTATAAACATGGAAATATCTACACCACTACCTGTATAAACATGGAAATATCAGCACCGCTATCTGTTTGAACATGGAAATATCAGCTCCTCTATCTGTATGAGCATGGAAGTATCTACACTGCTATCTGTATGAACATGGAAATATCTACACCGCTATCCGTATGAACATGGTAATATCTTCACCGCCATCTGTATGAACATGGATATATCTACACAGCCATCTGGATGAACATGGAAATATCTACACCGCTATCTGTATGAACATGGAAATAGCTACACCGCTATCTGTGTGAACATGGAAATATCTACACCACTATCTGTATGAACAAGGAAATATCTACACCGCTATCTGAATGAACATGGAAATATCTTCACCGCCATCTGTATGAACATGGATATATCTACACAGCCATCTGGATGAACAAGGAAATATCTACACCGCTATCTGTATGAACATGGAAATTGCCACACCGCTATCTGTATGAACATGGAAATATCTTCACCACCATCTGTGTGAACATGGATATATCTACAAGGCCATCTGGATGAACATGGAAATACCTACAGAGCTATCTGTATGAACATGGAAATATATACACCGCTATCTGTGTAAGCTTGCATACATCTTCACCGCTATCTGTATAAACATGGAAATATCTACGCCGCTATCTGTATGAACATGGAAATATCTACACCGCTATCTGTGTAAACATGCATACATCTTCACCGCTATCTGTATAAAGATGGAAATATCTACACCGCTATCTGTATGAACATGAAAATAGCTACACCGCTATCTGTATGAACATGGAAATATCAACACCGCTATCTGTATGAACATGGATATATCTACACAGCCATCTGGATGAACATGGAAATATCAACACCGCTATCTGTGTAAACATGCATACATCTTCACCGCTATCTGTATAAACATGGAAATATCTACACCGCTATCTGTATGAACATGGAAATATCTACACCGCTATCTGTATGAACATGGAAATATCTACACCGCTATCTGTTTGAACATGGAAATATCTACACCGCTATCTGCATGAAAATGGAAATATCTACACTGCTATCTGCATATACATGGAAATATCTACACATCTATCTCTTTACACATGGAAATAACAACACCGCTATCTGTATGAACATGGAAATATCTTCACCGCCATCTGTATGAACATGGAAATATCTGCACCGCCATCTGTAGGAACATATAAATATCTACGCCGCCATCTGTATTAAGATGGAGATATCTACACCGCTATCTGTATAAACATGGAAATATCTACACCGCTATCTGTATAAACATGGAAATATCTACACCGCTATCTATATAAACATGGAAATATCTACACCGCTACCTGTATAAACATGGAAATATCAGCACCGCTATCTGTATGAACATGGAAATATCTACACCGCTATCTGTATGAACATGGAAATATCTACACCGCTATCTGTATGAACATGGAAATATCTACACCACTATCTGTATGAACATGGAAATATCTACACCGCTATCTATATGAACATGGATATATCTACACAGCCCTCTGGATGAACATGGAAATATCCACACCGCTATCTGTGTAAACATGCATACATCTTCACCGCTATCTGTATAAACATGGAAATATCTACACCGCTATCTTTATGAACATGGAAATATCTACACCGCTATCTGTTTGAAGATGGAAATATATACACCGCTATCTGCATGAAAATGGAAATATCTACACAGCTATCTGCATATACATGGAAATATCTACACAGCTATCTCTTTACACATGGAAATAACTACACCGCTATCTGTATGAACATGGAAATATCTACAGCGCCATCTGTATGAACATGGAAATATGTGCACCACCATCTGTAAGAACATATAAATATCTACACCGCCATCTGTATTAAGATGGAGATATCTACACCGCTATCTGAATAAACATGGAAATATCTACAACGCTATCTGTATAAACATGGAAATATCTACACCGCTATCTGTGTAAACATGGAATTATCTACACCATTACCTGTATAAACATGGAAATATCAGCACCGCTATCTGTATGAACATGGAAATATCTACACCGCTATCTATATGAACATGGAAATATCTACACCGCTATCTGTATGAACATGGAAATATCTACACGGCTATCTGTATGAACATGGAAATATCTACACCGCTATCTGTTTGAACATGGAAATATCTACACCGCTGTCTGCATGAAAATGGAAATATCTACACAGCTATCTGCATATACATGGAAATATCTACACAGCTATCTCTTTACACATGGAAATAACTACACCGCTATCTCTATAAACATGGAAATATCTACACCGCCATCTGTATGAACATGGAAATATCTGCACCGCCATCTGTATGAACATATAAATATCTTCACCACCATCTCTATTAAGAAGGAGATATCTACACCGCTATCTGTATAAACATGGAAATATCTACACCGCTATCTGTATAAACATGGAAATATCTACACCGCTATCTGTATAAACATGGAAATATGTACACCGCTACCTGTATAAACATGGAAATATCAGCACCGCTATCTGTATGAACATGGAAATAACTGCACCGCTATCTATATGAACATGGAAATATCTACACCGCTATCTGTAAGAACATGGAAATATCTTCAACGCCATCTGTATGAACATGCATATATCTACACAGCCATGTATATGAACATGGAAATATCTACACCGCTATCTGTATGAACATGGAAATAACTACACCGCTCTCTGTATGAACATGGAAATATCTTCACCGCCATCCGTATGAACATGGATATGTCTACACAGCCATCTGGATGAACATGGAAATATCTACACCGCGATCTGTATGAACATGGAAATATCTACACCGCTATCTGTGTAAACATGCATACACCTTCACCGCTATCTGTATAAACATGGAAATATCTACACCGCTATCTGTATGAACATGGAAATATCTGAACCGCTATCTGCATGAAAATAGAAATATCTACACAGCTATCTGAATATACATGGAAATATCTACAAAGCTATCTCTTTGCACATGGAAATAACTACACCGCTATCTCTATAAACATGGAAATATCTACACCGCCATCTGTATGAACATGGAAATATCTGCACCGCCATCTGTATGAACATATAATTGTCTACACCGCCATCTGTATTAAGATGGATATATCTTCACCGCTATCTGTATAAACTTCGAAATATCAACACCGCTATCTGTATAAACATGGAAATATCTACACCGCTATCAGTATAAACATGGAAATATCTACACCGCTACCTGTATAAACATGGAAATATCAGCACTGCTATCTGTATGAACATGGAAATATCTACACCGCTATCTCTATGAACATGGAAATATCTACACCGCTATCTGTATGAACATGGAAATAGCTACACCGCTATCTGTATGAACATGGAAATATCTTCACCGTCATCTGTATGAACATGGATATATCTACACAGCCATATGGATGAACATGGAAATATCTACACAGCTATCTGTATGAACATGGAAATATATACACCGCTATCTGTGTAAACACGCATACATCTTCACCGCTATCTGTATACACATGGAAATATCTACACCGCTATCTGTATGAACATGCAAATATCTACACCGTTATCTGTTTGAACATGGAAATATCTACTCCGCTATCTGCATGAAAATGGAAATATCTACACAGCTATGTGCATATAAATGGAAATGTCTACAAAGCTATCTCTTTACACATGGAAATAACTACACTGCTATCTCTATAAACATGGAAATATCTACACCGCCATCTGTATGAACATGGAAATATCTGCACCGCCATCTGCATGAATATATAAATATCTACACCGCCATCTATATTAAGATGGAGATATCTACACCGCTATCTGTATAAACCTGGAAATATCTACACCGCTATGTGTATAAACATGGAAATATCTACACCGCTACCTGTATAAACATGGAAATATCTACACCGCTACCTGTATAAACATGGAAATATCAGCACCGCTATCTGTATGAACATGGAAATACCTACACCGCTATCTGTATGAACATGTAAATATCTACACTGCTATCTCTATGAACATGGAAATTTCTACACCGCTATCGGTAAGAACATGGAAATAGCTACACCGCTATCTGTATGAACATGGAAATATCTTCACCGCTATCTGTATGAACATGGAAATATCTACACCGCTACCTGTATAAACATGGAAATGTCTACACCGCTACCTGTAAAAACATGGAAATATCAGCACCGCTATCTGTATGAACATGGAAATATCAGCCCCTCTATCTGTATGAGCATGGAAATATCTACACTGCTATCTGTATGAACATGGAAATATCTACACTGCTATCCATATGAACATGGAAATATCTTCACCGCCATCTGTATGAACATGGATATATCTACACAGCCATCTCGATGAACATGGAAATATCTACACCGCTATCTGTATGAACATGGAAATAGCTTCACCGCTATCTGAATGAACATGGAAATATCTACACCGTCATCTGTATGAACATGGAAATATCTGCACCGCCATCTGTAGGAACATATAAATATCTACGCCGCCATCTGTATTAAGATGGAGATATCTACACCGCTATCTGTATAAACATGGAAATATCTACACCGCTATCTGTATAAACATGGAAATATCTACACCGCTATCTGTATAAACATGGAAATATCTACACCGCTACCTGTATAAACATGGAAATATCAGGACCGCTATCTGTATGAACATGGAAATATCTACACCGCTATCTGTATGAACATGGAAATACCTACACCGCTATCTGTATGAACATGGAAATATCTACACGACTATCTGTATGAACATGGAAATATCTACACCGCTATCTGTATGAACATGGATATATATACACAGCCCTCTGGATGAACATGGAAATATCCACACCGCTATCTGTGTAAACATGCATACATCTTCACCGCTATCTGTATAAACATGGAAATATCTACACCGCTATCTTTATGAACATGGAAATATCTACACTGCTATCTGTTTGAAGATGGAAATATATACACCGCTATCTGCATGAAAATGGAAATATCTACACAGCTATCTGCATATACATGGAAATATGTACACAGCTATCTCTTTACACATGGAAATAACTACACCCCTTTCTTTATGAACATGGAAATATCTTCACCGGCATCTGTATGAACATGGATATATCTACACAGCCATCTGGATGAACATGGAAATATCTACACCGCTATCTGTATGAACAAGGAAATATCTACACCGCTATCTGTGTAAACATGCATACATCTTCACCGCTATCTATATAAACATGGAAATATCTACACTGCTATCTGCATGAACATGGTAATATCTAAACCGCTATCTGTTTGAACATGGAAATATCTACACCGCTATCTGCATGAAAATGGAAATATCTACACAGCGATCTGCATACACATGGAAATATCTACAAAGCTATCCCTTTACACATGGAAATAACTACAGCGCTATCTCTATAAACATGGAAATATCTACACCGCCATCTGTATGAACATGGAAATAACTGAACCGCCATCTGTATGAACATATAAATATCTACACCGCCATCAATATTAAGATGGAGATATCTACACCGCTATCTGTATAAACTTGGAAATATCTACACTGCTATCTGTATAAACATGGAAATATCTACACCGCTACCTGTATAAACATTTAATTATCAGCACCACTATCTGTATGAACATGGAAATATCTACACCACTATCTCTATGAACATGAAAATTTCTACACCGCTATCGGTAAGAACATGGAAATAGCTACACCGCTATCTGTATGAACATGGAAATATCTACACCACTACCTGTATGAACATGGAAATATCTACACCTCTATCTCTATGAACATGGATATATCTACACAGCCATCTGGATGAACATGGAAATATCTACACCGCTATCTCTTTGAACATGGAAATATCTACACCGATATCTGCATGAAAATGGAAATATCTACAGAGCTATCTGCATATACATGGAAATATCTACACAGCTATCTCTTTACACATGGAAATAACTACACCGCTGTCTGTATGAACATGGAAATATCTACACCGCCATCTGTATGAACATGGAAATATCTGCACCGCCATCTGTATGAACATATAAATAACTACACGGCCATCTGTATTAAGATGGAGATATCTACACCGATATCTGTATGAACATGGAAATATCTACACCGCTATCTGTATGAACATGGAAATATCTACACCGCTACCTGTATAAACATGGAAATGTCTACACCGCTACCTGTAAAAACATGGAAATATCAGCAGCGCTATCTGTATGAACATGGAAATATCAGCCCCTCTATCTGTATGAGCATGGACATATCTACACTGCTATCTGTATGAACATGGAAATATCTACACTGCTATCCATATGAACATGGAAATATCTTCACCGCCATCTGTATGAACAAGGATATATCTACACAGCCATCTGGATGAACATGGAAATATCTACACCGCTATCTGTATGAACATGGAAATAGCCACACCGCTATCTGTATGAACATGGAAATAGCTACACTGCTATCTGTGTAAACATGCATACATCTTCACCGCTATCTGTATAAACATGGAAATAACTACACCGCTATCTGTATGAACATGGAAATAGCTACACCGCTATCTGTATAAACATGGAAATATCTACACAGCTATCTGTATGAACATGGAAATAGCTACACCGCTATCTGTATGAACATGGAAATATCTTCACCGCCATCTGTATGAACATGGATATATCTACACAGCCATCTGGATGAACATGGAAATATCTACACCGCTATCTTTTTGAACATGGAAATAGCTACACTGCTATCTGTGTAAAAATGCATACATCTTCACCGCTATCTGTATAAACATGGAAATATCTACACCGCTATCTGTATGAACATGGAAATGGCTACACCGCTATCTGTATAAACATGGAAATATCTACACAGCTATCTGTATGAACATGGAAATATCTACACCGCTATCTGTATGAACATGGAAATATCTACACTGCTATCTGCATGAAAATGGAAATATCTACACAGCTATCTGCATATACATGGAAATATCTACAAAGCTATCTCTTTACACATGGAAATAACTACACCGCTATCTCTATAAACATGGAAATATCTACACCGCCATCTGTATGAACATGGAAACATCTGAACCGCCATCTGTATGAACATATAAATATCTACACCGCCACCTGTATTAAGATGGAGATATCTACACCGATATCTGTATAAACCTGGAAATATCTACACAGCTATCTGTATAAACCTGGAAATATGTACACCGCTATCTGTATGAACATGGAAATATCTACACCGCTATCTGTATGAACATGGAAATATCTACACCGCTATCTGTATGAACATGGAAATAGCTACACCGCTATCTGTATGAACATGGAAATAGCTACACCGCCATCTGTATGAACATGGAAATATCTACACCGCCATCTGTATGAACATGGAAATATCTGCACCGCCATCTGTATGAACATATAAATAACTACACGGCCATCTGTATTAAGATGGAGATATCTACACCGCTATCTGTATGAACATTGAAATATCTACACCGCTATCTGTATGAACATGGAAATATCTACACCGCTACCTGTATAAACATGGAAATGTCTACACCGCTACCTGTAAAAACATGGAAATATCAGCAGCGCTATCTGTATGAACATGGAAATATCAGCCCCTCTATCTGTACGAGCATGGACATATCTACACTGCTATCTGTATGAACATGGAAATATCTACACTGCTATCCATATGAACATGGAAATATCTTCACCGCCATCTGTATGAACAAGGATATATCTACACAGCCATCTGGATGAACATGGAAATATCTACACCGCTATCTGTATGAACATGGAAATAGCCACACCGCTATCTGTATGAACATGGAAATAGCTACACTGCTATCTGTGTAAACATGCATACATCTTCACCGCTATCTGTATAAACATGGAAATAACTACACCGCTATCTGTATGAACATGGAAATAGCTACACCGCTATCTGTATAAACATGGAAATATCTACACAGCTATCTGTATGAACATGGAAATAGCTACACCGCTATCTGTATGAACATGGAAATATCTTCACCGCCATCTGTATGAACATGGATATATCTACACAGCCATCTGGATGAACATGGAAATGTCTACACCGCTATCTTTTTGAACATGGAAATAGCTACACTGCTATCTGTGTAAAAATGCATACATCTTCACCGCTATCTGTATAAACATGGAAATATCTACACCGCTATCTGTATGAACATGGAAATGGCTACACCGCTATCTGTATAAACATGGAAATATCTACACAGCTATCTGTATGAACATGGAAATATCTACACCGCTATCTGTATGAACATGGAAATATCTACACTGCTATCTGCATGAAAATGGAAATATCTACACAGCTATCTGCATATACATGGAAATATCTACAAAGCTATCTCTTTACACATGGAAATAACTACACCGCTATCTCTATAAACATGGAAATATCTACACCGCCATCTGTATGAACATGGAAACATCTGAACCGCCATCTGTATGAACATATAAATATCTACACCGCCACCTGTATTAAGATGGAGATATCTACACCGATATCTGTATAAACCTGGAAATATCTACACAGCTATCTGTATAAACCTGGAAATATGTACACCGCTATCTGTATGAACATGGAAATATCTACACCGCTATCTGTATGAACATGGAAATATCTACACCGCTATCTGTATGAACATGGAAATAGCTACACCGCTATCTGTATGAACATGGAAATATCTACACCGCTATCTGTATGAACATGGAAATAGCTACACCGCTGTCTGTATGAACATGGAAATATCTACACCGCAATCTGTATGAACATGGAAATCTCTACACCGCTATCTGTATGAACATGGAAATATCTTCACCGCCATCTGTATGAACATGGATATATCTACACAGCCATCTGGATGAACATGGAAATATCTCCACCGCTATCTTTATGAACATGGAAATAGCTACACCGCTATCTGTATGAACATGGAAATATCTACACCGCTATCTGTATGAACATGGAAATATCTACACCGCTATCTGTATGAACCTGGATATATCTACAAAGCCGTCCGTATGAACATGGAAATATCAACACTGCTATCTTTATGAACATGGATATATCTACACAGCCATCTGGATGAACATGGAAATATCTACACCGCTATCTGTATGAACATGGAAATATCTACACCGCTATCTGTGTAAACATGCATACATCTTCACCGCTATCTGTATAAACATGGAAATATCTACACCGCTATCTGTATGAACATGGAAATATCTACACCGCTATCTGTTTGAACATGGAAATATCTACACCGCTATCTGCATGAAAATGGAAATAACTACAGAGCTATCTGCATATACATGGAAATAGCTACACAGCTATCTCTTTACACATGGAAATAACTACACCGCTATCTGTATGAACATGGAAATATCTACACTGCCATCTGTATGAACATGGAAATATCTGCACCGCCGTCTGTATGAACATATAAATAACTACACGGCCATCTGTATTAAGATGGAGATATCTACACTGCTATCTGTATAAACATGGAAATATCTACACCGCTATCTGTATAAACATGGAAATATCTACACAGCTATCTGTATGAACATGGAAATATCTACACCGCTATCTGTATGAACATGGAAATATCTTCACTGCCATCTGTAAGAACATGGATATATCTACACAGCCATCTGGATGAACATGGAAATATCTACACCGCTATCTGTATGAACATGGAAATAGCTACACCGCTATCTGTATGAATATGGAAATATCTACACGACTATCTGTATGAACATGGAAATATCTACACCGGTATCTGTATGAACATGGAAATATCTTCACCGCCATCTGTATGAACATGGATATATCTACACAGCCATCTGGATGAACATGGAAATATCTACAACGCTATCTTTATGAACATGGAAATAGCTACACTGCTATCTGTGTAAACATGCATACATCTTCACCGCTATCTGTATAAACATGGAAATATCTACACCGCTATCTGTATGAACATGGAAATATCTACACCGCTATCTGTTTGAACATGGAAATATCTACACTGCTATCTGCATGAAAATGGAAATATCTACACAGCTATCTGCATATACATGGAAATATCTACAAAGCTATCTCTTTACACATGGAAATAACTACACCGCTATCTCTATAAACATGGAAATATCTACACCACTATCTGTATGAACATGGATATATCTACACAGCCATCTGGATGAACATGGAAATATCAACACCGCCATATGTATTAAGATGGAGATATCTACACCGCTATCTGTATAAACATGGAAATATCTACAACGCTATCTGTATAAACATGGAAATATCTACACCGCTATCTGTATAAACAAGGAAATATCTACACCGCTACCTGTATAAACATGGAAATATCAGCACCACTATCGGTATGAACATTGAAATATCTACACCGCGATCTGTATGAACATGGAAATATCTACACCGCTATCTGTATGACCATGGAAATATCTACACCGCTATCTGTATGAACATGGAAATATCTACACCGCTATCAGTTTGAACATGGAAATATCTACACAGCTATCTCTTTACACATGGAAATAACTACACCGCTATCAGTATAAACATGGAAATATCTACAGCGCCATCTGTATGAACATAGAAATATCTGCAACGCCATCTCTATGAACATATAAATATCTACACCGCCATCTGTATTAAGAAGGAGATATCTACACCGTTATCTGTATAAACATGGAAATATCTACACCGCTATCTGTATAAACATGGAAATATCTACACCGCTATCTGTATAAACATGGAAATATCTACACCGCTACCTGTATAAACATGGAAATATCGGCACCGCTATCGGTATGAACATGGAAATATCTACACCGCTATCTGTATGAACATGGAAATATCTACCCCGCTATCTGTATGAACATGGAAATACCTTCACCGTCATCTGTATGAACATGGATATATCTACACAGCCATCTGTATGAACATGGAAACATCTACACCGCTATCTGTATGAACATGGAAATATCTACACCGCTATCTGTATGAACATGGAAATATCTTCACCGTCATCTGTTTGAACATGGATATGTCTACACAGCCATCTGGATGAAGATGGAAATATCTACACCGCGATCTGTATGAACATGGAAATATCTACACCGCTACCTGTATAAACATTTAAATATCTGCACCGCTATCTGTATGAACATGGAAATATCTACACCGCTATCACTATGAACATGGAAATTTCTACACCGCTATCGGTAAGAACATGGAAATAGATACACTTCTATCTGTATGAACATGGAAATATCTACACCTCTACCTGTATGAACATGGAAATATCTACACCGCTTCCTGTGTAAACATGCATACATCTTCACCGCTATCTGTATAAACATGGAAATATCTACACCGCTATCTGTATGAACATGGAAATAGCTACACCGCTATCTGTATGAACATGGAAATATCAACACCGCTATCTGTATCAACATGGATATATCTACACAGCCATCTGGATGAACATGGAAATATCAACACCGCTATCTGTGTAAACATGCATACATCTTCACCGCTATCTGTATAAACATGGAAATATCTACACCGCTATCTGTATGAACATGGAAATATCTACAGCGCTATCTGTATGAACATGGAAATATCTACACCGCTATCTGTTTGAACATGGAAATATCTACACCGCTATCTGCATGAAAATGGAAATATCTACACTGCTATCTGCATATACATGGAAATATCTACACAGCTATCTCTTTACACATGGAAATAACAACACCGCTATCTGTATGAACATGGAAATATCTACTCCGCCATCTGTATGAACATGGAAATATCTGCACCGCCATCTGTAGGAACATATAAATATGTACGCCGCCATCTGTATTAAGATGGAGATATCTACACCGCTATCTGTATAAACATGGGAATATCTACACCGCTATCTGTATAAACATGGAAATATCTACACCGCTATCTGTATGAACATGGAAATATCTACACCGCTATCTGTATGAACATGGAAATATCTACACCCCTCTCTGTATGAACATGGATATATCTACACAGCCCTCTGGATGAACATGGAAATATCCACACCGCTATATGTGTAAACATGCATGCATCTTCACCGCTATCTGTATAAACATGTAAATATCTACACCGCTATCGGTATGAACATGGAAATATCTACACCGCTATCTGTATGAACATGGAAATATATACACCGCTATCTGTTTGAACATGGAAATATCTACACCGCTATCTGCATGAAAATGGAAATATCTACACTGCTATCTGCATATACATGGAAATATCTACACAGCTATCTCTTTACACATGGAAATAACAACACCGCTATCTGTATGAACATGGAAATATCTACTCCGCCATCTGTATGAACATGGAAATATCTGCACCGCCATCTGTAGGAACATATAAATATCTACGCCGCCATCTGTATTAAGATGGAGATATCTACACTGCTATCTGTAAAAACATGGAAATATCTACACCGCTATCTGTATAAACATGGAAATATCTACACCGCTATCTGTATGAACATGGAAATATCTACACCGCTATCTGTATGAACATGGAAATATCTACACCGCTATCTGTATGAACAATTATATATCTACACAGCCCTCTGGATGAACATGGAAATATCCACACCGCTATCTGTGTAAACATGCATACATCTTCACCGCTATCTGTATAAACATGTAAATATCTACACCGCTATCTTTATGAACATGGAAATATCTACTCCGCTATCTGTTTGAAGATGGAAATATATACACCGCTATCTGCATGAAAATGGAAATATCTACACAGCTATCTGCATATACATGGAAATATCTACACAGCTATCTCTTTACACATGGAAATAACTACACCGCTATCTGTATGAACATGGAAATATCTACACCGGCATCTGTATGAACATGGAAATATCTGCACAGCCATTTGTATGAACATATATATATCTACACCGCCATCTGTATTAAGATGGAGATATCTACACCGCTATCTGTATAAACATGGAAATATCTACACCGCTATCTGTATAAACATGGAAATATCTACACCGCTATCTTTATAAACATGGAAATATCTACACCGCTACCTGTATAAACATGGAAATATCAGCACCGCTATCTGTATGAACATGGAAATATCAGCCCCTCTATCTGTATGAACATGGAAATATCTACACCACTATCTGTATGAACATGGAAATATCTACACTGCTATCTGTATGAGCATGGAAATATGTTCACCGCCATCTGTATGAACATGGATATGTCTACACAGCCATCTGGATGAACATGGAAATATCTACACCGCTATCTGTTTGAACATGGAAATATCTTCACTGCCATCTCTATGAACATGGATAAATCTACACAGCCATATGGATGAACATGGAAATATCTACACCACTATCTGCATGAACATGGAAATAGCTACACCGCTATCTATATGAACATGGAAATAGCTACACCGCCATCTGTATGAAAATGGAAATATCTGCACCGCCATCTGTATGAACATATAAATATCTACACCGCCATCTGTATTAAGATGGAGATATCTACACCGCTATCTGTATAAACTTGGAAATATCTACACCGCAATCGTATAAAAATGGAAATATCTACACCGCTATCTGTATAAACATGGAAATATCCACACCACTACTTGTATAAACATGGAAATATCAGCACCGCTATCTGTATGAACATGGAAATATCTACACCGCTATCTGTATGAACATGGAAATATCTTCACTGCCATCTGTATGAACATGGATAAATCTACACAGCCTTATGGATAAACATGGAAATATCTACACCGCTATCTGTATGAACATGGCAATATCTACACCGCTATCTGTTTGAACATGGAAATATCTACACCGCTATCTCTATGAACATGGAAATATCTACACCGCTATCTGTATGAACATGGAAATATCTACACCGCCATCGGTATGAACATGGAAATATCTGCACCGCCATCTGTATGGACATATAAATATCTACACCACCATCTGTATTAAGATGGAGATATCTACACCGCTATCTGTATAAACATGGAAATATCTACACCGCTATCTGTATAAACATGTAAATAACTACACTGCTATCTGTATAAACATGGAAATATCTACACCGCTACCTTTATAAACATGGAAATATCAGCACCGCTATCTGCATGAACATGGAAATATCAGCCCCTCTATCTGTATGAACATGGAAATATCTACACCGCTATCTCTATGAACATGGAAATATCTACACCGCTATCTGTTTGAATATGGAAATATCTAAACCGCTATCTGGATGGACATGGAAATATCTACACAGCTATCTGCATATACATGGAAATATCTACACATCTATATCTTTACACATGGAAATATCTACACCGCTATCTTTATGAACATGTAAATATCTTCACCGCCATCTGTATGAACATGGATATATCTACACAGCCATCTAGATGAACATGGAAATATCTACACCGCTATCTGTATGAACAAGGAAATATCTACACCGCTATCTGTGTAAACATGCATACATCATCACCGCAATCTGTATAAACATGGAAATATCTACACTGCTATCTGCATGAACATGGAAATATCTACACCGCTATCTGAACATGGAAATATCTACACCGCTATCTGCATGAAAATGGAAATATCTACACAGCGATCTGCATATACATGGAAATATCTACAAAGCTATCTCTTTACACATGGAAATAACTACAGCACTTCCTCTATAAACATGGAAATATCTGCACCGCCATCTGTATGAACATATAAATATCTACACCGCCATCTATATTAAGATGGAGATATCTACACCGCTATCTGTATAAACTTGGAAATATCTACACCGCTATCTGTATAAACATGGAAATATCTACACTGCTACCTGTATAAACATTTAAATATCAGCACCGCTATCTGTATGAACATGGAAATATCTACACCGCTATCTCTATGAACATGGAAATTTCTACACCGCTATCAGTAAGAACATGGAAATAGCTACACCGCTATCTGTATGAACATGGAAATATCTACAACACTACCTGTATGAACATGGAAATATCTACACCTCTCTCTCTATGAACATGGATATATCTACACAGCCATCTGGATGAACATGGAAATATCTACACCGCTATCTCTTTGAACATGGAAATATCTACACCGATATCTGCATGAAAATGGAAATGTCTACAGAGCTATCTGCATATACATGGAAATATCTACACAGCTATCTCTTTACACATGGAAATAACTACACCGCTATCTGTATGAACATGGAAATATCTACACCGCCATCTGTATGAACATGGAAATATCTGCACCGCCATCTGTATGAACATATAAATAACTACACGGCCATCTGTATTAAGATGGAGATATCTACACCGCTATCTGTATGAACGTGGAAATATCTACACCGCTATCTGTATGAACATGGAAATATCTACACCGATACCTGTATAAACATGGAAATGTCTACACCGCTACCTGTAAAAACATGGAAATATCAGCACCCCTATCTGTATGAACATGGAAGTATCAGCCCCTCTATCTGTATGAGCATGGAAATATCTACACAGCTATCTGTATGAACATGGAAATATCTACACTGCTATCCATATGAACATGGAAATATCTTCACCGCCATCTGTATGAACATGGATATATCTACACTGCCATCTGGATGAACATGGAAATATCTACACCGCTATCTGTATGAACATGGAAATAGCTACACCGCTATCTGTATGAACATGGAAATATCTACACCGCTATCTGTATGAACATGGAAATATCTTCACCGCCATCTGTATGAACATGGATATATCTACACAGCCATCTGTATGAACATGGAAATAGCCACACCGCTATCTGTATGAACATGGAAATATCTTCACCGCCATCTGTATGAACATGGATATATCTACACAGCCATCTGGATGAACATGGAAATATCTACACAGCTATCTGTATAAACATGGAAATATATACACCGCAATCTGTGTAAGCATGCATACATCTTCACCGCTATCTGTATAAACATGGAAATATCTACATCGCTATCTGTATGAACATGGAAATATCTACACCGTTATCTGTGTAAACATGCATACATCTTCACCGCTATCTGGATAAACATGGAAATATCTACACCGCTATCTGTATGAACATGGAAATAGCTACACCGCTATCTGTATGAACATGGAAATATCAACACCGCCATCTGTATGAACATGGATATATCTACACAGCCATCTGGATGAATATGGAAATATCAACACCGCTATCTGTGTAAACATGCATACATCTTCACCGCTATCTGTATAAACATGGAAATATTTACACCGCTATCTTTATGAACATGGAAATATCTACACTGCTATCTGTTTGAAGATGGAAATATATACACCGCTATCTGCATGAAAATGGAAATATCTACACAGCTATCTGCATATACATGGAAATATGCACACAGCTATCTCTTTACACATGTAAATAACTACACCGCTATCTTTATGAACATGGAAATATCTTCACCGTCATCTGTTTGAACATGGATATGTCTACACAGCCATCTGGATGAAGATGGAAATATCTACACCGCGATCTGTATGAACATGGAAATATCTACACCGCTACCTGTATAAACATTTAAATATCTGCACCGCTATCTGTATGAACATGGAAATATCTACACCGCTATCACTATGAACATGGAAATTTCTACACCGCTATCGGTAAGAACATGGAAATAGATACACTTCTATCTGTATGAACATGGAAATATCTACACCTCTACCTGTATGAACATGGAAATATCTACACCGCTTCCTGTGTAAACATGCATACATCTTCACCGCTATCTGTATAAACATGGAAATATCTACACCGCTATCTGTATGAACATGGAAATAGCTACACCGCTATCTGTATGAACATGGAAATATCAACACCGCTATCTGTATCAACATGGATATATCTACACAGCCATCTGGATGAACATGGAAATATCAACACCGCTATCTGTGTAAACATGCATACATCTTCACCGCTATCTGTATAAACATGGAAATATCTACACCGCTATCTGTATGAACATGGAAATATCTACAGCGCTATCTGTATGAACATGGAAATATCTACACCGCTATCTGTTTGAACATGGAAATATCTACACCGCTATCTGCATGAAAATGGAAATATCTACACTGCTATCTGCATATACATGGAAATATCTACACAGCTATCTCTTTACACATGGAAATAACAACACCGCTATCTGTATGAACATGGAAATATCTACTCCGCCATCTGTATGAACATGGAAATATCTGCACCGCCATCTGTAGGAACATATAAATATGTACGCCGCCATCTGTATTAAGATGGAGATATCTACACCGCTATCTGTATAAACATGGGAATATCTACACCGCTATCTGTATAAACATGGAAATATCTACACCGCTATCTGTATGAACATGGAAATATCTACACCGCTATCTGTATGAACATGGAAATATCTACACCCCTCTCTGTATGAACATGGATATATCTACACAGCCCTCTGGATGAACATGGAAATATCCACACCGCTATATGTGTAAACATGCATGCATCTTCACCGCTATCTGTATAAACATGTAAATATCTACACCGCTATCGGTATGAACATGGAAATATCTACACCGCTATCTGTATGAACATGGAAATATATACACCGCTATCTGTTTGAACATGGAAATATCTACACCGCTATCTGCATGAAAATGGAAATATCTACACTGCTATCTGCATATACATGGAAATATCTACACAGCTATCTCTTTACACATGGAAATAACAACACCGCTATCTGTATGAACATGGAAATATCTACTCCGCCATCTGTATGAACATGGAAATATCTGCACCGCCATCTGTAGGAACATATAAATATCTACGCCGCCATCTGTATTAAGATGGAGATATCTACACTGCTATCTGTAAAAACATGGAAATATCTACACCGCTATCTGTATAAACATGGAAATATCTACACCGCTATCTGTATGAACATGGAAATATCTACACCGCTATCTGTATGAACATGGAAATATCTACACCGCTATCTGTATGAACAATTATATATCTACACAGCCCTCTGGATGAACATGGAAATATCCACACCGCTATCTGTGTAAACATGCATACATCTTCACCGCTATCTGTATAAACATGTAAATATCTACACCGCTATCTTTATGAACATGGAAATATCTACTCCGCTATCTGTTTGAAGATGGAAATATATACACCGCTATCTGCATGAAAATGGAAATATCTACACAGCTATCTGCATATACATGGAAATATCTACACAGCTATCTCTTTACACATGGAAATAACTACACCGCTATCTGTATGAACATGGAAATATCTACACCGGCATCTGTATGAACATGGAAATATCTGCACAGCCATTTGTATGAACATATATATATCTACACCGCCATCTGTATTAAGATGGAGATATCTACACCGCTATCTGTATAAACATGGAAATATCTACACCGCTATCTGTATAAACATGGAAATATCTACACCGCTATCTTTATAAACATGGAAATATCTACACCGCTACCTGTATAAACATGGAAATATCAGCACCGCTATCTGTATGAACATGGAAATATCAGCCCCTCTATCTGTATGAACATGGAAATATCTACACCACTATCTGTATGAACATGGAAATATCTACACTGCTATCTGTATGAGCATGGAAATATGTTCACCGCCATCTGTATGAACATGGATATGTCTACACAGCCATCTGGATGAACATGGAAATATCTACACCGCTATCTGTTTGAACATGGAAATATCTTCACTGCCATCTCTATGAACATGGATAAATCTACACAGCCATATGGATGAACATGGAAATATCTACACCACTATCTGCATGAACATGGAAATAGCTACACCGCTATCTATATGAACATGGAAATAGCTACACCGCCATCTGTATGAAAATGGAAATATCTGCACCGCCATCTGTATGAACATATAAATATCTACACCGCCATCTGTATTAAGATGGAGATATCTACACCGCTATCTGTATAAACTTGGAAATATCTACACCGCAATCGTATAAAAATGGAAATATCTACACCGCTATCTGTATAAACATGGAAATATCCACACCACTACTTGTATAAACATGGAAATATCAGCACCGCTATCTGTATGAACATGGAAATATCTACACCGCTATCTGTATGAACATGGAAATATCTTCACTGCCATCTGTATGAACATGGATAAATCTACACAGCCTTATGGATAAACATGGAAATATCTACACCGCTATCTGTATGAACATGGCAATATCTACACCGCTATCTGTTTGAACATGGAAATATCTACACCGCTATCTCTATGAACATGGAAATATCTACACCGCTATCTGTATGAACATGGAAATATCTACACCGCCATCGGTATGAACATGGAAATATCTGCACCGCCATCTGTATGGACATATAAATATCTACACCACCATCTGTATTAAGATGGAGATATCTACACCGCTATCTGTATAAACATGGAAATATCTACACCGCTATCTGTATAAACATGTAAATAACTACACTGCTATCTGTATAAACATGGAAATATCTACACCGCTACCTTTATAAACATGGAAATATCAGCACCGCTATCTGCATGAACATGGAAATATCAGCCCCTCTATCTGTATGAACATGGAAATATCTACACCGCTATCTCTATGAACATGGAAATATCTACACCGCTATCTGTTTGAATATGGAAATATCTAAACCGCTATCTGGATGGACATGGAAATATCTACACAGCTATCTGCATATACATGGAAATATCTACACATCTATATCTTTACACATGGAAATATCTACACCGCTATCTTTATGAACATGTAAATATCTTCACCGCCATCTGTATGAACATGGATATATCTACACAGCCATCTAGATGAACATGGAAATATCTACACCGCTATCTGTATGAACAAGGAAATATCTACACCGCTATCTGTGTAAACATGCATACATCATCACCGCAATCTGTATAAACATGGAAATATCTACACTGCTATCTGCATGAACATGGAAATATCTACACCGCTATCTGAACATGGAAATATCTACACCGCTATCTGCATGAAAATGGAAATATCTACACAGCGATCTGCATATACATGGAAATATCTACAAAGCTATCTCTTTACACATGGAAATAACTACAGCACTTCCTCTATAAACATGGAAATATCTGCACCGCCATCTGTATGAACATATAAATATCTACACCGCCATCTATATTAAGATGGAGATATCTACACCGCTATCTGTATAAACTTGGAAATATCTACACCGCTATCTGTATAAACATGGAAATATCTACACTGCTACCTGTATAAACATTTAAATATCAGCACCGCTATCTGTATGAACATGGAAATATCTACACCGCTATCTCTATGAACATGGAAATTTCTACACCGCTATCAGTAAGAACATGGAAATAGCTACACCGCTATCTGTATGAACATGGAAATATCTACAACACTACCTGTATGAACATGGAAATATCTACACCTCTCTCTCTATGAACATGGATATATCTACACAGCCATCTGGATGAACATGGAAATATCTACACCGCTATCTCTTTGAACATGGAAATATCTACACCGATATCTGCATGAAAATGGAAATGTCTACAGAGCTATCTGCATATACATGGAAATATCTACACAGCTATCTCTTTACACATGGAAATAACTACACCGCTATCTGTATGAACATGGAAATATCTACACCGCCATCTGTATGAACATGGAAATATCTGCACCGCCATCTGTATGAACATATAAATAACTACACGGCCATCTGTATTAAGATGGAGATATCTACACCGCTATCTGTATGAACGTGGAAATATCTACACCGCTATCTGTATGAACATGGAAATATCTACACCGATACCTGTATAAACATGGAAATGTCTACACCGCTACCTGTAAAAACATGGAAATATCAGCACCCCTATCTGTATGAACATGGAAGTATCAGCCCCTCTATCTGTATGAGCATGGAAATATCTACACAGCTATCTGTATGAACATGGAAATATCTACACTGCTATCCATATGAACATGGAAATATCTTCACCGCCATCTGTATGAACATGGATATATCTACACTGCCATCTGGATGAACATGGAAATATCTACACCGCTATCTGTATGAACATGGAAATAGCTACACCGCTATCTGTATGAACATGGAAATATCTACACCGCTATCTGTATGAACATGGAAATATCTTCACCGCCATCTGTATGAACATGGATATATCTACACAGCCATCTGTATGAACATGGAAATAGCCACACCGCTATCTGTATGAACATGGAAATATCTTCACCGCCATCTGTATGAACATGGATATATCTACACAGCCATCTGGATGAACATGGAAATATCTACACAGCTATCTGTATAAACATGGAAATATATACACCGCAATCTGTGTAAGCATGCATACATCTTCACCGCTATCTGTATAAACATGGAAATATCTACATCGCTATCTGTATGAACATGGAAATATCTACACCGTTATCTGTGTAAACATGCATACATCTTCACCGCTATCTGGATAAACATGGAAATATCTACACCGCTATCTGTATGAACATGGAAATAGCTACACCGCTATCTGTATGAACATGGAAATATCAACACCGCCATCTGTATGAACATGGATATATCTACACAGCCATCTGGATGAATATGGAAATATCAACACCGCTATCTGTGTAAACATGCATACATCTTCACCGCTATCTGTATAAACATGGAAATATTTACACCGCTATCTTTATGAACATGGAAATATCTACACTGCTATCTGTTTGAAGATGGAAATATATACACCGCTATCTGCATGAAAATGGAAATATCTACACAGCTATCTGCATATACATGGAAATATGCACACAGCTATCTCTTTACACATGTAAATAACTACACCGCTATCTTTATGAACATGGAAATATCTTCACCGGCATCTGTATGAACATGGATATATCTACACAGCCATCTGGATGAACATGGAAATATCTACACCGCTATCTGTATGAACAAGGAAATATCTACACCGCTATCTGAGTAAACATGCATACATCTTCACCGCTATCTGTATAAACATGGAAATATCTACACTGCTATCTGCATGAACATGGAAATAACTACACCGCTATCTGTTTGAACATGGAAATATCTACACCGCTATCTGCATGAAAATGGAAATATCTACACAGCGATCTGCATATACATGGAAATATCTACAAAGCTATCTCTTTACACATGGAAATAACTACAGCGCTATCTCTATAAACATGGAAATATCTACACCGCTATCTGTATAAACATGGAAATATCTACACCGCTATCTGTTTAAACATGGAAATATCTACACCGCTACCTGTATAAACATTTAAATATCAGCACCGCTATCTGTATGAACATGGAAATATCTACACCGCTATCTCTATGAACATGGAAATTTCTACACCACTATCGGTAAGAACATGGAAATAGCTACACCTCTATCTGTATGAACATGGAAATATCTACACCACTATCTGTATGAACATGGAAATATCTACACCTCTATCTCTATGAACATGGATATATCTACACAGCCATCTGGATGAACATGGAAATATCCACACCGCTATCTGTGTAAACATGCATACATCTTCACCGCTATCTGTATAAACATGTAAATATTTACACCGCTATCTTTATGAACATGGAAATATCTACTCCGCTATCTGTTTGAAGATGGAAATATATACACCGCTATCTGCATGAAAATGGAAATATCTACACAGCTATCTGCATATACATGGAAATATCTACACAGCTATCTCTTTACACATGGAAATAACTACACCGCTATCTGTATGAACATGGAAATATCTACACCGGCATCTGTATGAACATGGAAATATCTGCACAGCCATTTGTATGAACATATATATATCTACACCGCCATCTGTATTAAGATGGAGATATCTACACCGCTATCTGTATAAACATGGAAATATCTACACCGCTATCTGTATAAACATGGAAATATCTACACCGCTATCTGTATGAACATGGAAATATCAGCCCCTCTATCTGTATGAACATGGAAATATCTACACCACTATCTGTATGAACATGGAAATATCTACACTGCTATCTGTATGAACATGGAAATATGTTCACCGCCATCTGTATGAACATGGATATATCTACACAGCCATCTGGATGAACATGGAAATATCTACACCGCTATCTGTATGAACATGGAAATATCTTCACTGCCATCTCTATGAACATGGATAAATCTACACAGCCATATGGATAAACATGGAAATATCTACACCACTATCTGCATGAACATGGAAATAGCTACACCGCTATCTATATGAACATGGAAATAGCTACACCGCCATCTGTATGAAAATGGAAATATCTGCACCGCCATCTGTATGAACATATAAATATCTACACCGCCATCTGTATTAAGATGGAGATATCTACACCGCTATCTGTATAAACTTGGAAATATCTACACCGCAATCGTATAAAAATGGAAATATCTACACCGCTATCTGTATAAACATGGAAATATCCACACCACTACTTGTATAAACATGGAAATATCAGCACCGCTGTCTGTATGAACATGGAAATATCTACACCGCTATCTGTATGAACATGGAAATATCTTCACTGCCATCTGTATGAACATGGATAAATCTACACAGCCTTATGGATAAACATGGAAATATCTACACCGCTATCTGTATGAACATGGCAATATCTACACCGCTATCTGTTTGAACATGGAAATATCTACACCGCTATCTCTATGAACATGGAAATATCTACACCGCTATCTGTATGAACATGGAAATATCTACAACGCCATCGGTATGAACATGGAAATATCTGCACCGCCATCTGTATGGACATATAAATATCTACACCACCATCTGTATTAAGATGGAGATATCTACACCGCTATCTGTATAAACATGGAAATATCTACACCGCTATCTGTATAAACATGGAAATAACTACACTGCTATCTGTATAAACATGGAAATATCTACACCGCTACCTTTATAAACATGGAAATATCAGCACCGCTATCTGCATGAACATGGAAATATCAGCCCCTCTATCTGTATGAACATGGAAATATCTACACCGCTATCTCTATGAACATGGAAATATCTACACCGCTATCTGTTTGAATATGGAAATATCTAAACCGCTATCTGGATGGACATGGAAATATCTACACAGCTATCTGCATATACATGGAAATATCTACACAGCTATATCTTTACACATGGAAATATCTACACCGCTATCTTTATGAACATGGAAATATCTTCACCGCCATCTGTATGAACATGGATATATCTACACAGCCATCTGGATGAACATGGAAATATCTACACAGCTATCTGTATAAACATGGAAATATATACACCGCAATCTGTGTAAGCATGCATACATCTTCACCGCTATCTGTATAAACATGGAAATATCTACATCGCTATCTGTATGAACATGGAAATATCTACACCGTTATCTGTGTAAACATGCATACATCTTCACCGCTATCTGGATAAACATGGAAATATCTACACCGCTATCTGTATGAACATGGAAATAGCTACACCGCTATCTGTATGAACATGGAAATATCAACACCGCCATCTGTATGAACACGGATATATCTACACAGCCATCTGGATGAATATGGAAATATCAACATCGCTATCTGTGTAAACATGCATACATCTTCACCGCTATCTGTATAAACATGGAAATATTTACACCGCTATCTGTATGAACATGGAAATATCTACACGGCTATCTGTATGAACATGGAAATATCTACACCGCTATATGTTTGAACATGGAAATATCTACACGGCTATCTGCATGAAAATGGAAATATCTACACTGCTATCTGCATATACATGGAAATATCTACACAGCTATCTCTTTACACATGGAAATAACAACACCGCTATCTGTATGATCATGGAAATATCTACAACGCCATCTGTATGAACATGGAAATATCTTCACCGCCATATTTAGGAACATATAAATATCTACGCCGCCATCTGTATTAAGATGGAGATATCTACACCGCTATCTGTATAAACAAGGAAATATCTACACCGCTATCTGTATAAACATGGTAATATCTACACCGCTATCTGTATAAACATGGAAATATCTACACCGCTACCTTTATAAACATGGAAATATCAGCACCGCTATCTGCATGAACATGGAAATATCATCCCCTCTATCTGTATGAACATGGAAATATCTACACCGCTATCTCTATGAACATGGAAATATCTACACCGCTATCTGTTTGAATATGGAAATATCTAAACCGCTATCTGGATGGACATGGAAATATCTACACAGCTATCTGCATATACATGGAAATATCTACACAGCTATATCTTTACACATGGAAATATCTACACCGCTATCTTTATGAACATGGAAATATCTTCACCGCAATCCTTATGAACATGGATATATCTACACAGCCATCTAGATGAACATGGAAATATCTACACCGCTATCTGTATGAACAAGGAAATATCTACACCGCTATCTGTGTAAACATGCATACATCATCACCGCAATCTGTATAAACATGGAAATATCTACACTGCTATCTGCATGAACATGGAAATATCTACACCGCTATCTGTTTGAACATGGAAATATCTACACCGCTATCTGCATGAAAATGGAAATATCTACACAGCGATCTGCATATACATGGAAATATCTACAAAGCTATCTCTTTACACATGGAAATAACTACAGCACTTCCTCTATAAACATGGAAATATCTACACCGCCATCTGTATGAACATGGAAATATCTGCACCGCCATCTGTATGAACATATAAATATCTACACCGCCATCTATATTAAGATGGAGATATCTACACCGCTATCTGTATAAACTTGGAAATATCTACACCTCTATCTGTATAAACATGGAAATATCTACACTGCTACCTGTATAAACATTTAAATATCAGCACCGCTATCTGTATGAACATGGAAATATCTACACCGCTATCTCTATGAACATGGAAATTTCTACACCGCTATCGGTAAGAACATGGAAATAGCTACACCGCTATCTGTATGAACATGGAAATATCTACAACACTACCTGTATGAACATGGAAATATCTACACCTCTCTCTCTATGAACATGGATATATCTACACAGCCATCTGGATGAACATTGAAATATCTACACCGCTATCTCTTTGAACATGGAAATATCTACACCGATATCTGCATGAAAATGGAAATGTCTACAGAGCTATCTGCATATACATGGAAATATCTACACAGCTATCTCTTTACACATGGAAATAACTACACCGCTATCTGTATGAACATGGAAATATCTACACCGCCATCTGTATGAACATGGAAATATCTGCACCGCCATGTGTATGAACATATAAATAACTACACGGCCATCTGTATTAAGATGGAGATATCTACACCGCTATCTGTATGAACATGGAAATATCTACAACGCTATCTGTATGAACATGGAAATATCTACACCGATACCTGTATAAACATGGAAATGTCTACACCGCTACCTGTAAAAACATGGAAATATCAGCACCGCTATCTGTATGAACATGGAAGTATCAGCCCCTCTATCTGTATGAGCATGGAAATATCTACACAGCTATCTGTATGAACATGGAAATATCTACACTGCTATCCATATGAACATGGAAATATCTTCACCGCCATCTGTATGAACATGGATATATCTACAATGCCATCTGGATGAACATGGAAATATCTAAACCGCTATCTGTATGAACATGGAAATAGCTACACCGCTATCTGTATGAACATGGAAATATCTACACCACTATCTGTATGAACATGGAAATATCTACAAAGCTATCTGTATGAACATGGAAATATCTTCACCACCATCTGTATGAACATGGATATATCTACACAGCCATCTGTATGAACATGGAAATAGCCACACCGCTATCTGTATGAACATGGAAATATCTTCACCGCCATCTGTATGAACATGGATATATCTACACAGCCATCTGGATGAACATGGAAATATCTACACAGCTATCTGTATAAACATGGAAATATACACACCGCAATCTGTGTAAGCATGCATACATCTTCACCGCTATCTGTATAAACATGGAAATATCTACATCGCTATCTGTATGAACATGGAAATATCTACACCGTTATCTGTGTAAACATGCATACATCTTCACCGCTATCTGGATAAACATGGAAATATCTACACCGCTATCTGTATGAACATGGAAATAGCTACACCGCTATCTGTATGAACATGGAAATATCAACACCGCCATCTGTATGAACATGGATATATCTACACAGCCATCTGGATGAATATGGAAATATCAACACCGCTATCTGTGTAAACATGCATACATCTTCACCGCTATCTGTATAAACATGGAAATATTTACACCGCTATCTGTATGAACATGGAAATATCTACACGGCTATCTGTATGAACATGGAAATATCTACACCGCTATCTGTTTGAACATGGAAATATCTACACGGCTATCTGCATGAAAATGGAAATATCTACACTGCTATCTGCATATACATGGAAATATCTACACAGCTATCTCTTTACACATGGAAATAACAACACCGCTATCTGTATGATCATGGAAATATCTACAACGCCATCTGTATGAACATGGAAATATCTTCACCGCCATATTTAGGAACATATAAATATCTACGCCGCCATCTGTATTAAGATGGAGATATCTACACCGCTATCTGTATAAACGAGGAAATATCTACACCGCTATCTGTATAAACATGGTAATATCTACACCGCTATCTGTATAAACATGGAAATATCTACACCGCTACCTGTATGAACATGGAAATATCAGCACCGCTATCTGTACGAACATGGAAATATCTACACCGCTATCTGTATGAACATGGAAATATCTACACCGCTATCTGTATGAACATGGAAATATCTACACCACTATCTGTATGAACATGGAAATATCTACACAGCTATCTGTATGAACATGGATATATATACACAGCCCTCTGGATGAACATGGAAATATCCACACCGCTATCTGTGTAAACATGCATACATCTTCACCGCTATCTGTATAAACATGGAAATATCTACACCGCTATCTTTATGGACATGGAAATATCTACACTGCTATCTGTTTGAAGATGGAAATATATACACCGCTATCTGCATGAAAATGGAAACATCTACACAGCTATCTGCATATACATGGAAATATGCACACAGCTATCTCTTTACACATGGAAATAACTACACCGCTATCTTTATGAACATGGAAATATCTTCACCGGCATCTGTATGAACATGGATATATCTACACAGCCATCTGGATGAACATGGAAATATCTACACCGCTATCTGTATGAACAAGGAAATATCTACACCGCTATCTGTGTAAACATGCATACATCTTCACCGCTATCTGTATAAACATGGAAATATCTACACTGCTATCTGCATGAACATGGAAATATCTACACCGCTATCTGTTTGAACATGGAAATATCTACACCGCTATCTGCATGAAAATGGAAATATCTACACAGCGATCTGCATATACATGGAAATATCTACAAAGCTATCTCTTTACACATGGAAATAACTACAGCGCTATCTCTATAAACATGGAAATATCTACACCGCCATATGTATGAACATGGAAATATCTGCACCGCCATCTGTATGAACATATAAATATCTACACCGCCATCACTATTAAGATGGAGATATCTACACCGCTATCTGTATAAACTTGGAAATATCTACACCGCTATCTGTATAAACATGGAAATATCTACACCGCTACCTGTATAAACATTTAAATATCAGCACCGCTATCTGTATGAACATGGAAATATCTACACCGCTATCTCTATGAACAAGGAAATTTCTACACCGTTATCGGTAAGAAAATGGAAATAGCTACACCGCTATATGTATGAACATGGAAATATCTAAACCACTACCTGTATGAACATGGAAATATCTACACCTCTATCTCTATGAACATGGATATATCTACACAGCCATCTGGATGAACATGGAAATATCTACACCGCTATCTCTTTGAACATGGAAATATCTACACCGATATCTGCATGAAAATAGAAATATCTACAGAGCTATCTGCATATACACGGAAATATCTACACAGCTATCTCTTTACACATGGAAATAACTACACCGCTATCTCTATGAACATGGAAATACCTGCACGGCCATCTGTATGAACATGGAAATATCTGCACCGCCATCTGTATGAACATATAAATAACTACACGGCCATCTGTATTAAGATGGAGATATCTACACCGCTATCTGTATGAACATGGAAATATCTACACCGCTATCTGTATGAACATGGAAATATCTACACCGTTACCTGTATAAACATGGAAATGTCTAAACCGCTACCTGTAAAAACATGGAAATATCAGCTCCGCTATCTGTATGTACATGGAAATAACAGCCTCTCTATCTGTATGAGCATGGAAATATCTACACTGCTATCTGTATGAACATGGAAATATCTACACTGCTATCCCTATGAACATGGAAATATCTTCACCGCCATCTGTATGAACATGGATATATCTACACAGCCATCTGGATGAACATGGAAATATCTACACAGCTATCTGTATGAACATGGAAATAGCTACACTGCTATCTGTTTGAAGATGGAAATATATACACCGCTATCTGCATGAAAATGGAAACATCTACACAGCTATCTGCTTATACATGGAAATATGTACACAGCTATCTCTTTACACATGGAAATAACTACACCGCAATCTTTATGAACATGGAAATATCTTCACCGGCATCTGTATGAACATGGATATATCTACACAGCCATCTGGATGAACATGAAAATATCTACACCGCTATCTGTATGAACAAGGAAATATCTACACCGCTATCAGTGTAAACATGCATACATCTTCACCGCTATCTGTATAAACATGGAAATATCTACACTGCTATCTGCATGAACATGGAAATATCTACACCGCTATCTGTTTGAACATGGAAATATCTACACCGCTATCTGCATGAAAATGGAAATATCTACACAGCGATCTGCATATACATGGAAATATCTACAAAGCTATCTCTTTACACTTGGAAATAACTACAGCACTTCCTCTATAAACATGGAAATATCTACACCGCCATCTGTATGAACATGGAAATATCTGCACCGCCATCTGTATGAACATATAAATATCTACACCGCCATCAATATTAAGATGGAGATATCTACACCGCTATCTGTATAAACTTGGAAATATCTACACTGCTATCTGTATAAACATGGAAATATCTACACCGCTACCTGTATAAACATTTAAATATCAGCACCGCTATCTGTATGAACATGGAAATATCTACACCGCTATCTCTATGAACATGGAAATTTCTACACCGCTATCGGTAAGAACATGGAAATAGCTACACCGCTATCTGTATGAACATGGAAATATCTACACCACTACCTGTATGAACATGGAAATATCTACACCTCTATCTCTATGAACATGGATATATCTGCACAGCCATCTGGATGAACATGGAAATATCTACACCGATATCTGCATGAAAATGGAAATATCTACAGAGCTATCTGCATATACATGGAAATATCTACACAGCTATCTCTTTACACATGGAAATAACTACACCGCTATCTGTATGAACATGGAAATATCTACACCGCCATCTGTATGAACATGGAAATATCTGCACCGCCATCTGTATGAACATATAAATATCTACAGGGCCATCTGTATTAAGATGGAGATATCTACAGCGCTATCTGTATGAAAATGGAAATATCTACACCGCTATCTGTATGAACATGGAAATATCTACACCGCTACCTGTATAAACATGGAAATGTCTACACCGCTACCTGTAAAAACATGGAAATATCAGCACCGCTATCTGTATGAACATGGAAATATCAGCCCCTCTATCTGAATGAGCATGGAAATATCTACACTGCTATCTGTATGAACATGGAAATATCTACACTGCTATCCATATGAACATGGAAATATCTTCACCGTCATCTGTATGAACAAGGATATATCTACACAGCCTTCTGCATGAACATGGAAATATCTACACCGCTATCTGTATGAACATGGAAATAGCTACACCGCTATCTTTGTGAACATGGAAATATCTACACCACTATCTGTATGAACATGGAAATATCTACACCGCTATCTGTATGAACCTGGAAATATCTTCACCGCCATCTGTATGAACATGGATATATCTACAGAGCCATCTGGATGAACATGGAAATATCTACACAGCTATCTGTATGAACATGGAAATATATACACCGCAATCTGTGTAAGCATGCATACATCTTCACCGCTGTCTGTATAAACATGGAAATATCTACATCGCTATCTGTATGAACATGGAAATATCTACACCGCTATCTGTGTAAACATGCATACATCTTCACCGCTATCTGTATAAACTTGGAAATATCTACACCGCTATCTGTATGAACATGGAAATAGCTACACCGCTATCTGTATGAACATGGAAATATCAACACCGCTATCTGTATGAACATGGATATATCTACACAGCCATCTGGATGAACATGGAAACATCAACACCGCTATCTGTGTAAACATGCATACATCTTCACCGCTATCTGTATAAACATGGAAATATTTACACCGCTATCTGTATGAACATGGAAATATCTACACGGCTATCTGTATGAACATGGAAATATCTACACCGCTATCTGTTTGAACATGGAAATATCTACACCGCTATCTGCATGAAAATGGAAATATCTACACTGCTATCTGCATATACATGGAAATATCTACACAGCTATCTGTTTACACATGGAAATAACAACACCGCTATCTGTATGAACATGGAAATATCTACAACGCCATCTGTATGAACATGGAAATATCTGCACGCCATCTGTAGGAACATATAAATATCTACGCCGCCATCTGTATTAAGATGGAGATATCTACACCGCTATCTGTATAAACATGGAAATATCTACACCGCTATCTGTATAAACATGGAAATATCTACACCGCTATCTGTATAAACATGGAAATATCTACACCGCTACCTGTATAAACATGGAAATATCAGCACCGCTATCTGTATGAACATGGAAATATCTACACCGCTATCTGTATGAACATGGAAATATCTACACCGCTATCTGTATGAACAAGGAAATATCTACACCGCTATCAGTGTAAACATGCATACATCTTCACCGCTATCTGTATAAACATGGAAATATCTACACTGCTATCTGCATGAACATGGAAATATCTACACCGCTATCTGTTTGAACATGGAAATATCTACACCGCTATCTGCATGAAAATGGAAATATCTACACAGCGATCTGCATATACATGGAAATATCTGCAAACCTATCTCTTTACACATGGAAATAACTACAGCACTTCCTCTATAAACATGGAAATATCTACACCGCCATCTGTATGAACATGGAAATATCTGCACCGCCATCTGTATGAACATATAAATATCTACACCGCCATCAATATTAAGATGGAGATATCTACACCGCTATCTGTATAAACTTGGAAATATCTACACTGCTATCTGTATAAACATGGAAATATCTACACCGCTACCTGTATAAACATTTAAATATCAGCACCGCTATCTGTATGAACATGGAAATATCTACACCGCTATCTCTATGAACATGGAAATTTCTACACCGCTATCGGTAAGAACATGGAAATAGCTACACCGCTATCTGTATGAACATGGAAATATCTACACCACTACCTGTATGAACATGGAAATATCTACACCTCTATCTCTATGAACATGGATATATCTACACAGCCATCTGGATGAACATGGAAATATCTACACCGCTATCTCTTTGAACATGGAAATACCTACACCGATATCTGCATGAAAATGGAAATATCTACAGAGCTATCTGCATATACATGGAAATATCTACACAGCTATCTCTTTACACATGGAAATAACTACACCGCTATCTGTATGAACATGGAAATATCTACACCGCCATCTGTATGAACATGGAAATATCTGCACCGCCATCTGTATGAACATATAAATAACTACAGGGCCATCTGTATTAAGATGGAGATATCTACACCGCTATCTGTATGAAAATGGAAATATCTACACCGCTATCTGTATGAACATGGAAATATCTACACCGCTACCTGTATAAACATGGAAATGTCTACACCGCTACCTGTAAAAACATGGAAATATCAGCACCGCTATCTGTATGAACATGGAAATATCAGCCCCTCTATCAGAATGAGCATGGAAATATCTACACTGCTATCTGTATGAACATGGAAATATCTACACTGCTATCCATATGAACATGGAAATATCTTCACCGTCATCTGTATGAACAAGGATATATCTACACAGCCATCTGGATGAACATGGAAATATCAACACCGCTATCTGTGTAAACATGCATACACCTTCACCGCTATCTGTATAAACATGGAAATATTTACACCGCTATCTGTATGAACATCGAAATATCTACACGGCTATCTGTATGAACATGGAAATATCTACACCGCTATCTGTTTGAACATGGAAATATCTACACCGCTATCTGCATGAAAATGGAAATATCTACACTGCTATCTGCATATACATGGAAATATCTACACAGCTATCTGTTTACACATGGAAATAACAACACCGCTATCTGTATGAACATGGAAATATCTACAACGCCATCTGTATGAACATGGAAATATCTGCACGCCATCTGTATGAAGATATAAATATCTACACCGCCACCTGTATTAAGATGGAGATATCTACACCGATACCTGTATAAACCTGGAAATATCTACACAGCTATCTGTATAAACCTGGAAATATGTACATCGCTATCTTTATGAACATGGAAATATCTACACCGCTATCTGTATGAACATGGAAATATCTACACCGCTATCTGTATGAACATGGAAATAGCTACACCGCTATCTGTATGAACATGGAAATATCTACACCGCTATCTCTATGAACATGGAAATAGCTACACCGCTATCTGTATGAACATGGAAATATCTACACCGCTATCTCTATGAACATGGAAATCTCTACACCACTATCTGTATGAACATGGAAATATCTTCACCGCCATCTGTATGAACATGGATATATCTACACAGCCATCTGGATGAACATGGAAATATCTCCACCGCTATCTTTATGAATATGGAAATAGCTACACCGCTATCTGAATGAACATGGAAATATCTACACCGCTATCTGTATGAACATGGAAATATCTACACCGCTATCTGTATGAAGATGGAAATATCTTCACCGCCATCTGTATGAACATGGATATATCTACAGAGCCATCAGGATGAACATGGAAATATCTACACCGCTATCTGAATGAACATGGAAATAACTACACCGCTATCTGTATGAACATGGAAATATCTTCACCGCCATCTGAATTAACATGGATATGTCTACACAGCCATCTGGATGAACATGGAAATATCTACACCGCGATCTGTATGAACATGGAAATATATACACCGCTATCTGTGTAAACACGCATACATCTTCACCGCTATCTGTATAAACATGGAAATATCTACACCGCTATCTGTATGAACATGGAAATATCTAGACCGCTATCTGTTTGAACATGGAAATATCTACTCCGCTATCTGCATGAAAATGGAAATATCTACACAGCTATGTGCATATACATGGAAATGTCTACAAAGCTATCTCTTTACACATCGAAATAACTACACTGCTATCTCAATAAACATGGAAATATCTACACCGCCATCTGTATGAACATGGAAATATCTGCACCGCCATCTGTATGAACATATAAATATCTACACCGCCATCTATATTAAGATGGAGATATCTACACCGCTATCTGTATAAACCTGGAAATATCTACACCGCTATGTGTATAAACATGGAAATATCTACACCGCTATCTGTATAAACATGGAAATATCTACACCGCTACCTGTATAAACATGGAAATATCAGCACCGCTATCTGTATGAACCTGGATATATCTACAAAGCCGTCCGTATGAACATGGAAATATCAACACTGCTATCTGTATGAACATGGATATATCTACACAGCCATCTGGATGAACATGGAAATATCTACACCGCTCTCTGTATGAACATGGAAATATCTACACCGCTATCTGTGTAAACATGCATACATCTTCACCGCTATCTGTATAAACATGGAAATATCTACACCGCTATCTGTATGAACATGAAAATATCTACACCGCTATCTGCATGAAAATGGAAATAACTACAGAGCTATCTGCATATACATGGAAATAGCTACACAGCTATCTCTTTACACATGGAAATAACTACACCACTATCTGTATGAACATGGAAATATCTACACTGCCATCTGTATGAACATGGAAATATCTGCACCGCCGTCTGTATGAACATATAAATAACTACACGGCCATCTGTATTAAGATGGAGATATCTACACTGCTATCTGTATAAACATGGAAATATCTACACCGCTATCTGTATAAACATGGAAATATCTACACAGCTATCTGTATGAACATGGAAATATCTACACCGCTATCTGTATGAACATGGAAATATCTTCACTGCCATCTGTAAGAACATGGATATATCTACACAGCCATCTGGATGAACATGGAAATATCTACACCACTATCTGTATGAACATGGAAATAGCTACACCGCTATCTGTATGAACATGGAAATATCTACACGACTATCTGTATGAACATGGAAATATCTACACCGGTATCTGTATGAACATGGAAATATCTTCACCGCCATCTGTATGAACATGGATATATCTACACAGCCATCTGGATGAACATGGAAATATCTACAACGCTATCTTTATGAACATGGAAATAGCTACACTGCTATCTGTGTAAACATGCATACATCTTCACCGCTATCTGTATAAACATGGAAATATCTACACCGCTATCTGTATGAACATGGAAATATCTACACCGCTATCTGTTTGAACATGGAAATATCTACACTGCTATCTGCATGAAAATGGAAATATCTACACAGCTATCTGCATATACATGGAAATATCTACAAAGCTATCTCTTTACACATGGAAATAACTACACCGCTATGTCTATAAACATGGAAATATCTACACCGCTATCTGTATGAACATGGATATATCTACACAGCCATCTGGATGAACATGGAAATATCAACACCGCCATCTGTATTAAGATGGAGATATCTACACCGCTATCTGTATAAACATGGAAATATCTACAACGCTATCTGTATAAACATGGAAATATCTACACCGCTATCTGTATAAACATGGAAATATCTACACCGCTATCTGTATAAACAAGGAAATATCTACACCGCTACCTGTATAAACATGGAAATATCAGCACCACTATCAGTATGAACATTGAAATATCTACACCGCGATCTGTATGAACATGGAAATATCTACACCGCTATCTGTATGACCATGGAAATATCTACACCGCTATCTGTATGAACATGGAAATATCTACACAGCTATCTCTTTACACATGGAAATAACTACACCGCTATCAGTATAAACATGGAAATATCTACAGCGCCATCTGTATGAACATAGAAATATCTGCACCGCCATCTCTATGAACATATAAATATCTACACCGCCATCTGTATTACGAAGGAGATATCTACACCGTTATCTGTATAAACATGGAAATATCTACACCGCTATCTGTATAAAAATGGAAATATCTACACCGCTATCTGTATAAACATGGAAATATCTACACCGCTACCTGTATAAACATGGAAATATCTACACCGCTATCTGTATAAACATGGAAATATCTACACCGCTATCTGTATAAACAAGGAAATATCTACACCGCTACCTGTATAAACATGGAAATATCAGCACCACTATCGGTATGAACATTGAAATATCTACACCGCGATCTGTATGAACATGGAAATATCTACACCGCTATCTGTATGACCATGGAAATATCTACACCGCTATCTGTATGAACATGGAAATATCTACACCGCTATCAGTTTGAACATGGAAATATCTACACAGCTATCTCTTTACACATGGAAATAACTACACCGCTATCAGTATAAACATGGAAATATCTACAGCGCCATCTGTATGAACATGGAAATATCTGCACCGCCATCTGTATGAACATATAAATATCTACACCGCCATCTATATTAAGATGGAGATATCTACACCGCTATCTGTATAAACCTGGAAATATCTACACCGCTATGTGTATAAACATGGAAATATCTACACCGCTATCTGTATAAACATGGAAATATCTACACCGCTATGTGTATAAACATGGAAATATCTACACCGCTATCTGTATAAACATGGAAATATCTACACCGCTACCTGTATAAACATGGAAATATCAGCACCGCTATCTGTATGAACATGGAAATACCTACACCGCTATCTGTATGAACATGGAAATATCTACACCGCTACCTGTATGAACATGGAAATAGCTACACCGCTATCTGTATGAACATGGAAATATCTACACCACTATCTGTATGAACATGGAAATATCTACACCGCTATCTGTATGAACCTGGATATATCTACAAAGCCGTCCGTATGAACATGGAAATATCAACACTGCTATCTGTATGAACATGGATATATGTACACAGCCATCTGGATGAACATGGAAATATCTACACCGCTATCTGTATGAACATGGAAATATCTACACCGCTATCTGTGTAAACATGCATACATCTTCACCGCTATCTGTATAAACATGGAAATATCTACACCGCTATCTGTATGAACATGGAAATATCTACACCGCTATCTGCATGAAAATGGAAATAACTACAGAGCTATCTGCATATACATGGAAATAGCTACACAGCTATCTCTTTACACATGGAAATAACTACACCACTATCTGTATGAACATGGAAATATCTACACTGCCATCTGTATGAACATGGAAATATCTGCACCGCCGTCTGTATGAACATATAAATAACTACACGGCCATCTGTATTAAGATGGAGATATCTACACTGCTATCTGTATAAACATGGAAATATCTACACCGCTATCTGTATAAACATGGAAATATCTACACAGCTATCTGTATGAACATGGAAATATCTACACCGCTATCTGTATGAACATGGAAATATCTTCACTGCCATCTGTAAGAACATGGATATATCTACACAGCCATCTGGATGAACATGGAAATATCTACACCGCTATCTGTATGAACATGGAAATAGCTACACCGCTATCTGTATGAACATGGAAATATCTACACGACTATCTGTATGAACAAGGAAATATCTACACCGCTATCAGTGTAAACATGCATACATCTTCACCGCTATCTGTATAAACATGGAAATATCTACACTGCTATCTGCATGAACATGGAAATATCTACACCGCTATCTGTTCGAACATGGAAATATCTACACCGCTATCTGCATGAAAATGGAAATATCTACACAGCGATCTGCATATACATGGAAATATCTACAAAGCTATCTCTTTACACATGGAAATAACTACAGCGCTATCTCTATAAACATGGAAATATCTACACCGCCATATGTATGAACATGGAAATATCTGCACCGCCATCTGTATGAACATATAAATATCTACACCGCCATCAATATTAAGATGGAGATATCTACACCGGTATCTGTATAAACTTGGAAATATCTACACCGCTATCTGTATAAACATGGAAATATCTACACCGCTACCGGTATAAACATTTAAATATCAGCACCGCTATCTGTATGAACATGGAAATATCTACACCGCTATCTCTATGAACAAGGAAATTTCTACACCGTTATCGGTAAGAAAATGGAAATAGCTACACCGCTATCTGTATGAACATGGAAATATCTAAACCACTACCTGTATGAACATGGAAATATCTACACCTCTATCTCTATGAACATGGATATATCTACACAGCCATCTGGAAGAACATGGAAATATCTACACCGCTATCTCTTTGAACATGGAAATATCTACACCGATATCTGCATGAAAATGGAAATATCTACAGAGCTATCTGCATATACACGGAAATATCTACACAGCTATCTCTTTACACATGGAAATAACTACACCGCTATCTGTATGAACATGGAAATACCTACACCGCCATATGTATGAACATGGAAATATCTGCACCGCCATCTGTATGAACATATAAATAACTACACGGCCATCTGTATTAAGATGGAGATATCTACACCGCTATCTGTATGAACATGGAAATATCTACACCGCTATCTGTATGAACATGGAAATATCTACACCGCTACCTGTATAAACATGGAAATGTCTAAACCGCTACCTGTAAAAACATGGAAATATCAGCACCGCTATCTTTATGTACATGGAAATAACAGCCTCTCTATCTGTATGAGCATGGAAATATCTACACTGCTATCTGTATGAACATGGAAATATCTACACTGCTATCCCTATGAACATGGAAATATCTTCACCGCCATCTGTATGAACATGGATATATCTACACAGCCATCTGGATGAACATGGAAATATCTACAGAGCTATCTGTATGAACATGGAAATAGCTACACCGCTATCTGTATGAACATGGAAATATCTACACAGCTATCTGTATGAACATGGAAATAGCTACACCGCTATCTGTATGAACATGGAAATATCTACAACACTATCCGTATTAACATGGAAATATCTACACCGCTATCTTTATGAACATGGAAATATCTTCACCGCCATCTGTATGAACATGGATATATCTACACAGCCATCTGGATGAACATGGAAATATCTACACCGCTATGTGTATGAACATGGAAATAGCCACACTGCTATCTGTATGAACATGGAAATATCTTCACCGCCATCTGTATGAACATGGATATATCTCCACAGCCATCTGGATGAACATGGAAATATCTACACAGCTATCTGTATGAACATGGAAATATATACACCGCTATCTGTGTAAGCATGCATACATCTTCACCGCTATCTGTATAAACATGGAAATATCTACATCGCTATCTGTATGAACATGGAAATATCTACACCGCTATCTGTGTAAACATGCATACATCTTCACCGCTATCTGTATAAACATGGAAATATCTACACCGCTATCTGTATGAACATGGAAATAGCTACACCGCTATCTGTATGAACATGGAAATATCAACACCGCTATCTGTATGAACATGGATATATCTACACAGCCATCTGGATGAACATGGAAATATCAACACCGCTATCTGTGTAAACATGCATACACCTTCACCGCTATCTGTATAAACATGGAAATATTTACACCGCTATCTGTATGAACATGGAAATATCTACACGGCTATCTGTATGAACATGGAAATATCTACACCGCTATCTGTTTGAACATGGAAATATCTACACCGCAATCTGCATGAAAATGGAAATATCTACACTGCTATCTGCATATACATGGAAATATCTACACAGCTATCTCTTTACACATGGAAATAACTACACCGCTATCTGTATGAACATGGAAATATCTACACCGCCATCTGTATGAACATGGAAATATCTGCACCGCCATCTGTAGGAACATATAATTACCTACGCCGCCATCTGTATTAAGATGGAGATATCTACACCGCTATCTGAATGAACATGGAAATATCTACACCGCTATCTGTATGAACATGGAAATATCTACACCGCTACCTGTATGAACATGGAAATGTCTACACCGCTACCTGTAAAAACATGGAAATATCAGCACCGCTATCTGTATGAACATGGAAATATCAGCCCCTATATCTGTATGAGCATGGAAATATCTACACTGCTATCTGTATGAACATGGAAATATCTACACTGCTATCCATATGAACATGGAAATATCGTCACCGCCATCTGTATGAACATGGATATATCTACACAGCCATCTGGATGAACATGGAAATATCTACACCGCTATCTGTATGAACATGGAAATAGCTACACCGCTATCTGTATGAACATGGAAATATCTACACCTCCATCTGTATGAACATGGAAATATCTGCACCGCCATCTGTAGGAACGTATAAATATCTACGCCACCATCTGTATTAAGATGGAGATATCTACACCGCTATCTGTATAAACATGGAAATATCTACACCGCTATCTGTATAAACATGGAAATATCTACACCGCTATCTGTATAAACATGGAAATATCTACACCGCTACCTGTATAAACATGGAAAAATCAGCACCGCTATCTGTATGAACATGGAAATATCTACACCGCTATCTGTATGAACATGGAAATATCTACACCGCTATCTGTATGAACATGGAAATATCTACACCACTATCTGTATGAACATGGAAATATCTACACCGCTATCTGTATGAAAATGGATATATATACACAGCCCTCTGGATGAACATGGAAATATCCACAACGCTATCTGTGTAAACATGCATACATCTTCACCGCTATCTGTATAAACATGGAAATATCTACACCACTATCTTTATGAACATGGAAATATCTACACTGCTATCTGTTTGAAGATGGAAATATATACACCGCTATCTGCATGAAAATGGAAACATCTACACAGCTATCTGCTTATACATGGAAATATGTACACAGCTATCTCTTTACACATGGAAATAACTACACCGCAATCTTTATGAACATGGAAATATCTTCACCGGCATCTGTATGAACATGGATATATCTACACAGCCATCTGGATGAACATGAAAATATCTACACCGCTATCTGTATGAACAAGGAAATATCTACACCGCTATCAGTGTAAACATGCATACATCTTCACCGCTATCTGTATAAACATGGAAATATCTACACTGCTATCTGCATGAACATGGAAATATCTACACCGCTATCTGTTCGAACATGGAAATATCTACACCGCTATCTGCATGAAAATGGAAATATCTACACAGCGATCTGCATATACATGGAAATATCTACAAAGCTATCTCTTTACACATGGAAATAACTACAGCACTTCCTCTATAAACATGGAAATATCTACACCGCTATCTGTATGAACATGGAAATATCTACACCGATACCTGTATAAACATGGAAATGTCTACACCGCTACCTGTAAAAACATGGAAATATCAGCACCGCTATCTGTATGAACATGGAAGTATCAGCCCCTCTATCTGTATGAGCATGGAAATATCTACACAGCTATCTGTATGAACATGGAAATATCTACACTGCTATCCATATGAACATGGAAATATCTTCACCGCCATCTGTATGAACATGGATATATCTACACTGCCATCTGGATGAACATGGAAATATCTACACCGCTATCTGTATGAACATGGAAATAGCTACACCGCTATCTGTATGAACATGGAAATATCTACACCACTATCTGTATGAACATGGAAATATCTACACCGCTATCTGTATGAACATGGAAATATCTTCACCGCCATCTGTATGAACATGGATATATCTACACAGCCATCTGTATGAACATGGAAATAGCCACACCGCTATCTGTATGAACATGGAAATATCTTCACCGCCATCTGTATGAACATGGATATATCTACACAGCCATCTGGATGAACATGGAAATATCTACACAGCTATTTGTATAAACATGGAAATATATACACCGCAATCTGTGTAAGCATGCATACATCTTCACCGCTATCTGTATAAACATGGAAATATCTACATCGCTATCTGTATGAACATGGAAATATCTACACCGTTATCTGTGTAAACATGCATACATCTTCACCGCTATCTGGATAAACATGGAAATATCTACACCGCTATCTGTATGAACATGGAAATAGCTACACCGCTATCTGTATGAACATGGAAATATCAACACCGCCATCTGTATGAACATGGATATATCTACACAGCCATCTGGATGAATATGGAAATATCAACACCGCTATCTGTGTAAACATGCATACATCTTCACCGCTATCTGTATAAACATGGAAATATTTACACCGCTATCTGTATGAACATGGAAATATCTACACGGCTATCTGTATGAACATGGAAATATCTACACCGCTATCTGTTTGAACATGGAAATATCTACACGGCTATCTGCATGAAAATGGAAATATCTACACTGCTATCTGCATATACATGGAAATATCTACACAGCTATCTCTTTACACATGGAAATAACAACACCGCTATCTGTATGATCATGGAAATATCTACAACGCCATCTGTATGAACATGGAAATATCTTCACCGCCATATTTAGGAACATATAAATATCTACGCCGCCATCTGTATTAAGATGGAGATATCTACACCGCTATCTGTATAAACAAGGAAATATCTACACCGCTATCTGTATAAACATGGTAATATCTACACCGCTATCTGTATAAACATGGAAATATCTACACCGCTACCTGTATGAACATGGAAATATCCACACCGCTATCAGTATGAACATGGAAATATCTACACCGCTATCTGTATGAACATGGAAATATCTACACCGCTACCTGTATAAACATGGAAATATCAGCACCGCTATCTGTATGAACCTGGATATATCTACAAAGCCGTCCGTATGAACATGGAAATATCAACACTGCTATCTGTATGAACATGGATATATCTACACAGCCATCTGGATGAACATGGAAATATCTACACCGCTATCTGTATGAACATGGAAATATCTACACCGCTATCTGTGTAAACATGCATACATCTTCACCGCTATCTGTATAAACATGGAAATATCTACACCGCTATCTGTATGAACATGAAAATATCTACACCGCTATCTGCATGAAAATGGAAATAACTACAGAGCTATCTGCATATACATGGAAATAGCTACACAGCTATCTCTTTACACATGGAAATAACTACACCACTATCTGTATGAACATGGAAATATCTACACTGCCATCTGTATGAACATGGAAATATCTGCACCGCCGTCTGTATGAACATATAAATAACTACACGGCCATCTGTATTAAGATGGAGATATCTACACTGCTATCTGTATAAACATGGAAATATCTACACCGCTATCTGTATAAACATGGAAATATCTACACAGCTATCTGTATGAACATGGAAATATCTACACCGCTATCTGTATGAACATGGAAATATCTTCACTGCCATCTGTAAGAACATGGATATATCTACACAGCCATCTGGATGAACATGGAAATATCTACACCGCTATCTGTATGAACATGGAAATAGCTACACCGCTATCTGTATGAACATGGAAATATCTACACGACTATCTGTATGAACATGGAAATATCTACACCGGTATCTGTATGAACATGGAAATATCTTCACCGCCATCTGTATGAACATGGATATATCTACACAGCCATCTGGATGAACATGGAAATATCTACAACGCTATCTTTATGAACATGGAAATAGCTACACTGCTATCTGTGTAAACATGCATACATCTTCACCGCTATCTGTATAAACATGGAAATATCTACACCGCTATCTGTATGAACATGGAAATATCTACACCGCTATCTGTTTGAACATGGAAATATCTACACTGCTATCTGCATGAAAATGGAAATATCTACACAGCTATCTGCATATACATGGAAATATCTACAAAGCTATCTCTTTACACATGGAAATAACTACACCGCTATGTCTATAAACATGGAAATATCTACACCGCTATCTGTATGAACATGGATATATCTACACAGCCATCTGGATGAACATGGAAATATCAACACCGCCATCTGTATTAAGATGGAGATATCTACACCGCTATCTGTATAAACATGGAAATATCTACAACGCTATCTGTATAAACATGGAAATATCTACACCGCTATCTGTATAAACATGGAAATATCTACACCGCTATCTGTATAAACAAGGAAATATCTACACCGCTACCTGTATAAACATGGAAATATCAGCACCACTATCAGTATGAACATTGAAATATCTACACCGCGATCTGTATGAACATGGAAATATCTACACCGCTATCTGTATGACCATGGAAATATCTACACCGCTATCTGTATGAACATGGAAATATCTACACAGCTATCTCTTTACACATGGAAATAACTACACCGCTATCAGTATAAACATGGAAATATCTACAGCGCCATCTGTATGAACATAGAAATATCTGTACCGCCATCTCTATGAACATATAAATATCTACACCGCCATCTGTATTAAGAAGGAGATATCTACACCGTTATCTGTATAAACATGGAAATATCTACACCGCTATCTGTATAAAAATGGAAATATCTACACCGCTATCTGTATAAACATGGAAATATCTACACCGCTACCTGTATAAACATGGAAATATCTACACCGCTATCTGTATAAACATGGAAATATCTACACCGCTATCTGTATAAACAAGGAAATATCTACACCGCTACCTGTATAAACATGGAAATATCAGCACCACTATCGGTATGAACATTGAAATATCTACACCGCGATCTGTATGAACATGGAAATATCTACACCGCTATCTGTATGACCATGGAAATATCTACACCGCTATCTGTATGAACATGGAAATATCTACACCGCTATCAGTTTGAACATGGAAATATCTACACAGCTATCTCTTTACACATGGAAATAACTACACCGCTATCAGTATAAACATGGAAATATCTACAGCGCCATCTGTATGAACATGGAAATATCTGCACCGCCATCTGTATGAACATATAAATATCTACACCGCCATCTATATTAAGATGGAGATATCTACACCGCTATCTGTATAAACCTGGAAATATCTACACCGCTATGTGTATAAACATGGAAATATCTACACCGCTATCTGTATAAACATGGAAATATCTACACCGCTATGTGTATAAACATGGAAATATCTACACCGCTATCTGTATAAACATGGAAATATCTACACCGCTACCTGTATAAACATGGAAATATCAGCACCGCTATCTGTATGAACATGGAAATACCTACACCGCTATCTGTATGAACATGGAAATATCTACACCGCTATCTGTATGAACATGGAAATAGCTACACCGCTATCTGTATGAACATGGAAATATCTACACCACTATCTGTATGAACATGGAAATATCTACACCGCTATCTGTATGAACCTGGATATATCTACAAAGCCGTCCGTATGAACATGGAAATATCAACACTGCTATCTGTATGAACATGGATATATGTACACAGCCATCTGGATGAACATGGAAATATCTACACCGCTATCTTTATGAACATGGAAATATCTACACCGCTATCTGTGTAAACATGCATACATCTTCACCGCTATCTGTATAAACATGGAAATATCTACACCGCTATCTGTATGAACATGGAAATATCTACACCGCTATCTGCATGAAAATGGAAATAACTACAGAGCTATCTGCATATACATGGAAATAGCTACACAGCTATCTCTTTACACATGGAAATAACTACACCACTATCTGTATGAACATGGAAATATCTACACTGCCATCTGTATGAACATGGAAATATCTGCACCGCCGTCTGTATGAACATATAAATAACTACACGGCCATCTGTATTAAGATGGAGATATCTACACTGCTATCTGTATAAACATGGAAATATCTACACCGCTATCTGTATAAACATGGAAATATCTACACAGCTATCTGTATGAACATGGAAATATCTACACCGCTATCTGTATGAACATGGAAATATCTTCACTGCCATCTGTAAGAACATGGATATATCTACACAGCCATCTGGATGAACATGGAAATATCTACACCGCTATCTGTATGAACATGGAAATAGCTACACCGCTATCTGTATGAACATGGAAATATCTACACGACTATCTGTATGAACATGGAAATATCTACACCGGTATCTGTATGAACATGGAAATATCTTCACCGCCATCTGTATGAACATGGATATATCTACACAGCCATCTGTATGAACATGGAAATAGCCACACCGCTATCTGTATGAACATGGAAATATCTTCACCGCCATCTGTATGAACATGGATATATCTACACAGCCATCTGGATGAACATGGAAATATCTACACAGCTATTTGTATAAACATGGAAATATATACACCGCAATCTGTGTAAGCATGCATACATCTTCACCGCTATCTGTATAAACATGGAAATATCTACATCGCTATCTGTATGAACATGGAAATATCTACACCGTTATCTGTGTAAACATGCATACATCTTCACCGCTATCTGGATAAACATGGAAATATCTACACCGCTATCTGTATGAACATGGAAATAGCTACACCGCTATCTGTATGAACATGGAAATATCAACACCGCCATCTGTATGAACATGGATATATCTACACAGCCATCTGGATGAATATGGAAATATCAACACCGCTATCTGTGTAAACATGCATACATCTTCACCGCTATCTGTATAAACATGGAAATATTTACACCGCTATCTGTATGAACATGGAAATATCTACACGGCTATCTGTATGAACATGGAAATATCTACACCGCTATCTGTTTGAACATGGAAATATCTACACGGCTATCTGCATGAAAATGGAAATATCTACACTGCTATCTGCATATACATGGAAATATCTACACAGCTATCTCTTTACACATGGAAATAACAACACCGCTATCTGTATGATCATGGAAATATCTACAACGCCATCTGTATGAACATGGAAATATCTTCACCGCCATATTTAGGAACATATAAATATCTACGCCGCCATCTGTATTAAGATGGAGATATCTACACCGCTATCTGTATAAACAAGGAAATATCTACACCGCTATCTGTATAAACATGGTAATATCTACACCGCTATCTGTATAAACATGGAAATATCTACACCGCTACCTGTATGAACATGGAAATATCCACACCGCTATCAGTATGAACATGGAAATATCTACACCGCTATCTGTATGAACATGGAAATATCTACACCGCTACCTGTATAAACATGGAAATATCAGCACCGCTATCTGTATGAACCTGGATATATCTACAAAGCCGTCCGTATGAACATGGAAATATCAACACTGCTATCTGTATGAACATGGATATATCTACACAGCCATCTGGATGAACATGGAAATATCTACACCGCTATCTGTATGAACATGGAAATATCTACACCGCTATCTGTGTAAACATGCATACATCTTCACCGCTATCTGTATAAACATGGAAATATCTACACCGCTATCTGTATGAACATGAAAATATCTACACCGCTATCTGCATGAAAATGGAAATAACTACAGAGCTATCTGCATATACATGGAAATAGCTACACAGCTATCTCTTTACACATGGAAATAACTACACCACTATCTGTATGAACATGGAAATATCTACACTGCCATCTGTATGAACATGGAAATATCTGCACCGCCGTCTGTATGAACATATAAATAACTACACGGCCATCTGTATTAAGATGGAGATATCTACACTGCTATCTGTATAAACATGGAAATATCTACACCGCTATCTGTATAAACATGGAAATATCTACACAGCTATCTGTATGAACATGGAAATATCTACACCGCTATCTGTATGAACATGGAAATATCTTCACTGCCATCTGTAAGAACATGGATATATCTACACAGCCATCTGGATGAACATGGAAATATCTACACCGCTATCTGTATGAACATGGAAATAGCTACACCGCTATCTGTATGAACATGGAAATATCTACACGACTATCTGTATGAACATGGAAATATCTACACCGGTATCTGTATGAACATGGAAATATCTTCACCGCCATCTGTATGAACATGGATATATCTACACAGCCATCTGGATGAACATGGAAATATCTACAACGCTATCTTTATGAACATGGAAATAGCTACACTGCTATCTGTGTAAACATGCATACATCTTCACCGCTATCTGTATAAACATGGAAATATCTACACCGCTATCTGTATGAACATGGAAATATCTACACCGCTATCTGTTTGAACATGGAAATATCTACACTGCTATCTGCATGAAAATGGAAATATCTACACAGCTGTCTGCATATACATGGAAATATCTACAAAGCTATCTCTTTACACATGGAAATAACTACACCGCTATGTCTATAAACATGGAAATATCTACACCGCTATCTGTATGAACATGGATATATCTACACAGCCATCTGGATGAACATGGAAATATCAACACCGCCATCTGTATTAAGATGGAGATATCTACACCGCTATCTGTATAAACATGGAAATATCTACAACGCTATCTGTATAAACATGGAAATATCTACACCGCTATCTGTATAAACATGGAAATATCTACACCGCTATCTGTATAAACAAGGAAATATCTACACCGCTACCTGTATAAACATGGAAATATCAGCACCACTATCAGTATGAACATTGAAATATCTACACCGCGATCTGTATGAACATGGAAATATCTACACCGCTATCTGTATGACCATGGAAATATCTACACCGCTATCTGTATGAACATGGAAATATCTACACAGCTATCTCTTTACACATGGAAATAACTACACCGCTATCAGTATAAACATGGAAATATCTACAGCGCCATCTGTATGAACATAGAAATATCTGCACCGCCATCTCTATGAACATATAAATATCTACACCGCCATCTGTATTAAGAAGGAGATATCTACACCGTTATCTGTATAAACATGGAAATATCTACACCGCTATCTGTATAAAAATGGAAATATCTACACCGCTATCTGTATAAACATGGAAATATCTACACCGCTACCTGTATAAACATGGAAATATCTACACCGCTATCTGTATAAACATGGAAATATCTACACCGCTATCTGTATAAACAAGGAAATATCTACACCGCTACCTGTATAAACATGGAAATATCAGCACCACTATCGGTATGAACATTGAAATATCTACACCGCGATCTGTATGAACATGGAAATATCTACACCGCTATCTGTATGACCATGGAAATATCTACACCGCTATCTGTATGAACATGGAAATATCTACACCGCTATCAGTTTGAACATGGAAATATCTACACAGCTATCTCTTTACACATGGAAATAACTACACCGCTATCAGTATAAACATGGAAATATCTACAGCGCCATCTGTATGAACATGGAAATATGTGCACCGCCATCTGTATGAACATATAAATATCTACACCGCCATCTATATTAAGATGGAGATATCTACACCGCTATCTGTATAAACCTGGAAATATCTACACCGCTATGTGTATAAACATGGAAATATCTACACCGCTATCTGTATAAACATGGAAATATCTACACCGCTATGTGTATAAACATGGAAATATCTACACCGCTATCTGTATAAACATGGAAATATCTACACCGCTACCTGTATAAACATGGAAATATCAGCACCGCTATCTGTATGAACATGGAAATACCTACACCGCTATCTGTATGAACATGGAAATATCTACACCGCTATCTGTATGAACATGGAAATAGCTACACCGCTATCTGTATGAACATGGAAATATCTACACCACTATCTGTATGAACATGGAAATATCTACACCGCTATCTGTATGAACCTGGATATATCTACAAAGCCGTCCGTATGAACATGGAAATATCAACACTGCTATCTGTATGAACATGGATATATGTACACAGCCATCTGGATGAACATGGAAATATCTACACCGCTAGTTGTATGAACATGGAAATATCTACACCGCTATCTGTGTAAACATGCATACATCTTCACCGCTATCTGTATAAACATGGAAATATCTACACCGCTATCTGTATGAGCATGGAAATATCTACACCGCTATCTGCATGAAAATGGAAATAACTACAGAGCTATCTGCATATACATGGAAATAGCTACACAGCTATCTCTTTACACATGGAAATAACTACACCACTATCTGTATGAACATGGAAATATCTACACTGCCATCTGTATGAACATGGAAATATCTGCACCGCCGTCTGTATGAACATATAAATAACTACACGGCCATCTGTATTAAGATGGAGATATCTACACTGCTATCTGTATAAACATGGAAATATCTACACCGCTATCTGTATAAACATGGAAATATCTACACAGCTATCTGTATGAACATGGAAATATCTACACCGCTATCTGTATGAACATGGAAATATCTTCACTGCCATCTGTAAGAACATGGATATATCTACACAGCCATCTGGATGAACATGGAAATATCTACACCGCTATCTGTATGAACATGGAAATAGCTACACCGCTATCTGTATGAACATGGAAATATCTACACGACTATCTGTATGAACATGGAAATATCTACACCGGTATCTGTATGAACATGGAAATATCTTCACCGCCATCTGTATGAACATGGATATATCTACACAGCCATCTGGATGAACATGGAAATATCTACAACGCTATCTTTATGAACATGGAAATAGCTACACTGCTATCTGTGTAAACATGCATACATCTTCACCGCTATCTGTATAAACATGGAAATATCTACACCGCTATCTGTATGAACATGGAAATATCTACACCGCTATCTGTTTGAACATGGAAATATCTACACTGCTATCTGCATGAAAATGGAAATATCTACACAGCTATCTGCATATACATGGAAATATCTACAAAGCTATCTCTTTACACATGGAAATAACTGCACCGCTATCTCTATAAACATGGAAATATCTACACCGCTATCTGTATGAACATGGATATATCTACACAGCCATCTGGATGAACATGGAAATATCAACACCGCCATCTGTATTAAGATGGAGATATCTACACCGCTATCTGTATAAACATGGAAATATCTACAACGCTATCTGTATAAACATGGAAATATCTACACTGCTATCTGTATAAACATGGAAATATCTACACCGCTATCTGTATAAACAAGGAAATATCTACACCGCTACCTGTATAAACATGGAAATATCAGCACCACTATCAGTATGAACATTGAAATATCTACACCGCGATCTGTATGAACATGGAAATATCTACACCGCTATCTGTATGACCATGGAAATATCTACACCGCTATCTGTATGAACATGGAAATATCTACACAGCTATCTCTTTACACATGGAAATAACTACACCGCTATCAGTATAAACATGGAAATATCTACAGCGCCATCTGTATGAACATAGAAATATCTGCACCGCCATCTCTATGAACATATAAATATCTACACCGCCATCTGTATTAAGAAGGAGATATCTACACCGTTATCTGTATAAACATGGAAATATCTACACCGCTATCTGTATAAAAATGGAAATATCTACACCGCTATCTGTATAAACATGGAAATATCTACACCGCTACCTGTATAAACATGGAAATATCTACACCGCTATCTGTATAAACATGGAAATATCTACACCGCTATCTGTATAAACAAGGAAATATCTACACCGCTACCTGTATAAACATGGAAATATCAGCACCACTATCGGTATGAACATTGAAATATCTACACCGCGATCTGTATGAACATGGAAATATCTACACCGCTATCTGTATGACCATGGAAATATCTACACCGCTATCTGTATGAACATGGAAATATCTACACCGCTATCAGTTTGAACATGGAAATATCTACACAGCTATCTCTTTACACATGGAAATAACTACACCGCTATCAGTATAAACATGGAAATATCTACAGCGCCATCTGTATGAACATGGAAATATCTGCACCGCCATCTGTATGAACATATAAATATCTACACCGCCATCTATATTAAGATGGAGATATCTACACCGCTATCTGTATAAACCTGGAAATATCTACACCGCTATGTGTATAAACATGGAAATATCTACACCGCTATCTGTATAAACATGGAAATATCTACACCGCTATGTGTATAAACATGGAAATATCTACACCGCTATCTGTATAAACATGGAAATATCTACACCGCTACCTGTATAAACATGGAAATATCAGCACCGCTATCTGTATGAACATGGAAATACCTACACCGCTATCTGTATGAACATGGAAATATCTACACCGCTATCTGTATGAACATGGAAATAGCTACACCGCTATCTGTATGAACATGGAAATATCTACACCACTATCTGTATGAACATGGAAATATCTACACCGCTATCTGTATGAACCTGGATATATCTACAAAGCCGTCCGTATGAACATGGAAATATCAACACTGCTATCTGTATGAACATGGATATATGTACACAGCCATCTGGATGAACATGGAAATATCTACACCGCTATTTGTATGAACATGGAAATATCTACACCGCTATCTGTGTAAACATGCATACATCTTCACCGCTATCTGTATAAACATGGAAATATCTACACCGCTATCTGTATGAGCATGGAAATATCTACACCGCTATCTGCATGAAAATGGAAATAACTACAGAGCTATCTGCATATACATGGAAATAGCTACACAGCTATCTCTTTACACATGGAAATAACTACACCACTATCTGTATGAACATGGAAATATCTACACTGCCATCTGTATGAACATGGAAATATCTGCACCGCCGTCTGTATGAACATATAAATAACTACACGGCCATCTGTATTAAGATGGAGATATCTACACTGCTATCTGTATAAACATGGAAATATCTACACCGCTATCTGTATAAACATGGAAATATCTACACAGCTATCTGTATGAACATGGAAATATCTACACCGCTATCTGTATGAACATGGAAATATCTTCACTGCCATCTGTAAGAACATGGATATATCTACACAGCCATCTGGATGAACATGGAAATATCTACACCGCTATCTGTATGAACATGGAAATAGCTACACCGCTATCTGTATGAACATGGAAATATCTACACGACTATCTGTATGAACATGGAAATATCTACACCGGTATCTGTATGAACATGGAAATATCTTCACCGCCATCTGTATGAACATGGATATATCTACACAGCCATCTGGATGAACATGGAAATATCTACAACGCTATCTTTATGAACATGGAAATAGCTACACTGCTATCTGTGTAAACATGCATACATCTTCACCGCTATCTGTATAAACATGGAAATATCTACACCGCTATCTGTATGAACATGGAAATATCTACACCGCTATCTGTTTGAACATGGAAATATCTACACTGCTATCTGCATGAAAATGGAAATATCTACACAGCTATCTGCATATACATGGAAATATCTACAAAGCTATCTCTTTACACATGGAAATAACTGCACCGCTATCTCTATAAACATGGAAATATCTACACCGCTATCTGTATGAACATGGATATATCTACACAGCCATCTGGATGAACATGGAAATATCAACACCGCCATCTGTATTAAGATGGAGATATCTACACCGCTATCTGTATAAACATGGAAATATCTACAACGCTATCTGTATAAACATGGAAATATCTACACTGCTATCTGTATAAACATGGAAATATCTACACCGCTATCTGTATAAACAAGGAAATATCTACACCGCTACCTGTATAAACATGGAAATATCAGCACCACTATCAGTATGAACATTGAAATATCTACACCGCGATCTGTATGAACATGGAAATATCTACACCGCTATCTGTATGACCATGGAAATATCTACACCGCTATCTGTATGAACATGGAAATATCTACACAGCTATCTCTTTACACATGGAAATAACTACACCGCTATCAGTATAAACATGGAAATATCTACAGCGCCATCTGTATGAACATAGAAATATCTGCACCGCCATCTCTATGAACATATAAATATCTACACCGCCATCTGTATTAAGAAGGAGCTATCTACACCGTTATCTGTATAAACATGGAAATATCTACACCGCTATCTGTATAAACATGGAAATATCTACACCGCTATCTGTATAAACATGGAAATATCTACACCGCTACCTGTATAAACATGGAAATATCTACACCGCTATCTGTATAAACATGGAAATATCTACACCGCTATCTGTATAAACAAGGAAATATCTACACCGCTACCTGTATAAACATGGAAATATCAGCACCACTATCGGTATGAACATTGAAATATCTACACCGCGATCTGTATGAACATGGAAATATCTACACCGCTATCTGTATGACCATGGAAATATCTACACCGCTATCTGTATGAACATGGAAATATCTACACCGCTATCAGTTTGAACATGGAAATATCTACACAGCTATCTCTTTACACATGGAAATAACTACACCGCTATCAGTATAAACATGGAAATATCTACAGCGCCATCTGTATGAACATAGAAATATCTGCAACGCCATCTCTATGAACATATAAATATCTACACCGCCATCTGTATTAAGAAGGAGATATCTACACCGTTATCTGTATAAACATGGAAATATCTACACCGCTATCTGTATAAACATGGAAATATCTACACCACTATCTGTATAAACATGGAAATATCTACACCGCTACCTGTATAAACATGGAAATATCGGCACCGCTATCGGTATGAACATGGAAATATCTACAAAGCTATCTCTTTACACATGGAAATAACTACAGCACTTCCTCTATAAACATGGAAATATCTACACCGCTATCTGTATGAACATGGAAATATCTACACCGATACCTGTATAAACATGGAAATGTCTACACCGCTACCTGTAAAAACATGGAAATATCAGCACCGCTATCAGTATGAACATGGAAGTATCAGCCCCTCTATCTGTATGAGCATGGAAATATCTACACAGCTATCTGTATGAACATGGAAATATCTACACTGCTATCCATATGAACATGGAAATATCTTCACCGCCATCTGTATGAACATGGATATATCTACACTGCCATCTGGATGAACATGGAAATATCTACACCGCTATCTGTATGAACATGGAAATAGCTACACCGCTATCTGTATGAACATGGAAATATCTACACCACTATCTGTATGAACATGGAAATATCTACACCGCTATCTGTATGAACATGGAAATATCTTCACCGCCATCTGTATGAACATGGATATATCTACACAGCCATCTGTATGAACATGGAAATAGCCACACCGCTATCTGTATGAACATGGAAATATCTTCACCGCCATCTGTATGAACATGGATATATCTACACAGCCATCTGGATGAACATGGACATATCTACACAGCTATTTGTATAAACATGGAAATATATACACCGCAATCTGTGTAAGCATGCATACATCTTCACCGCTATCTGTATAAACATGGAAATATCTACATCGCTATCTGTATGAACATGGATATATCTACACCGTTATCTGTGTAAACATGCATACATCTTCACCGCTATCTGGATAAACATGGAAATATCTACACCGCTATCTGTATGAACATGGAAATAGCTACACCGCTATCTGTATGAACATGGAAATATCAACACCGCCATCTGTATGAACATGGATATATCTACACAGCCATCTGGATGAATATGGAAATATCAACACCGCTATCTGTGTAAACATGCATACATCTTCACCGCTATCTGTATAAACATGGAAATATTTACACCGCTATCTGTATGAACATGGAAATATCTACACGGCTATCTGTATGAACATGGAAATATCTACACCACTATCTGTTTGAACATGGAAATATCTACACGGCTATCTGCATGAAAATGGAAATATCTACACTGCTATCTACATATACATGGAAATATCTACACAGCTATCTCTTTACACATGGAAATAACAACACCGCTATCTGTATGATCATGGAAATATCTACAACGCCATCTGTATGAACATGGAAATATCTTCACCGCCATATTTAGGAACATATAAATATCTACGCCGCCATCTGTATTAAGATGGAGATATCTACACCGCTATCTGTATAAACAAGGAAATATCTACACCGCTATCTGTATAAACATGGTAATATCTACACCGCTATCTGTATAAACATGGAAATATCTACACCGCTACCTGTATGAACATGGAAATATCAGCACCGCTATCTGTATGAACATGGAAATATCTACACCGCTATCTGTATGAACATGGAAATATCTACACCGCTATCTGTATGAACATGGAAATATCTACACCGCTATCTGTATGAACATGGAAATATCTACACCACTATCTATATGAACATGGAAATATCTACACCGCTATCTGTATGAACATGGATATATATACACAGCCCTCTGGATGAACATGGAAATATCCACACCGCTATCTGTGTAAACATGCATACATCTTCACCGCTATCTGTATAAACATGGAAATATCTACACCGCTATCTTTATGAACATGGAAATATCTACACTGCTATCTGTTTGAAGCTGGAAATATATAGACCGCTATCTGCATGAAAATGGAAATATCTACACAGCTATCTGCATATACATGGAAATATGCACACAGCTATCTCTTTACACATGGAAATAACTACACCGCTATCTTTATGAACATGGAAATATCTTCACCGACATCTGTATGAACATGGATATATCTACACAGCCATCTGGATGAACATGGAAATATCTACACCGCTATCTGTATGAACAAGGAAATATCTACACCGCTATCTGTGTAAACATGCATACACCTTCACCGCTATCTGTATAAACATGGAAATATCTACACTGCTATCTGCATGAACATGGAAATATCTACACCGCTATCTGTTTGAACATGGAAATATCTACACCGCTATCTGCATGAAAATGGAAATATCTACACAGCGATCTGCATATACATGGAAATATCTACAAAGCTATCTCTTTACACATGGAAATAACTACAGCGCTATCTCTATAAACATGGAAATATCTACACCGCTATCTGTATAAACATGGAAATATCTACACCGCTATCTGTTTAAACATGGAAATATCTACACCGCTACCTGTATAAACATTTAAACATCAGCACCGCTATCTGTATGAACATGGAAATATCTACACCGCTATCTCTATGAACATGGAAATTTCTACACCACTATCGGTAAGAACATGGAAATAGCTACACCTCTATCTGTATGAACATGGAAACATCTACACCACTACGTGTATGAACATGGAAATATCTACACCTCTATCTCTATGAACATGGATATATCTACACAGCCATCTGGATGAACATGGAAATATCTACACCGCTATCTGTTTGAAGATGGAAATATCTACACCGATATCTGCATGAAAATGGAAATATCTACAGAGCTATCTGCATATACATGGAAATATATACACAGCTATCTCTTTACACATGGAAATAACTACACCGCTATCTGTATGAACATGGAAATATCTACACCGCCATCTGTATGAACATGGAAATATCTGCACCACCATCGGTAAGAACATATAAATATCTACACCGCCATCTGTATTAAGATGGAGATATCTACACCGCTATCTGAATAAACATGGAAATATCAGCACCGCTATCTGTATAAACATGGAAATATCTACACCGCTGTCTTTATGAACATGGAAATATCTACACCGCTATCTGTTTGAAGATGGAAATATATACACCGCTATCTGCATGAAAATGGAAATATCTACACAGCTATCTGCATATACATGAAAATATGTACACAGCTATCTCTTTACACATGGAAATAACTACACCGCTATCTTTATGAACACGGAAATATCTTCACCGCCATCTGTATGAACATGGATATATCTACACAGCCATCTGGATGAACATGGAAATATCTACACCGCTATCTGTATGAACAAGGAAATATCTACACCGCTATCTGTGTAAACATGCATACATCTTCACCGCTATCTGTATAAACATGGAAATATCTACACTGCTATCTGCATGAACATGGAAATATCTACACCGCTATCTGTTTGAACATGGAAATATCTACACAGCTATCTGCATGAAAATGGAAATATCTACACAGCGATCTGCATATACATGGAAATATCTACAAAGCTATCTCTTTACACATGGAAATAACTACAGCGCTATCTCTATAAACATGGAAATATCTACACCGCCATATGTATGAACATGGAAATATCTGCACCGCCATCTGTATGAACATATAAATATCTACACCGCCATCAATATTAAGATGGAGATATCTACACCGGTATCTGTATAAACTTGGAAATATCTTCACCGCTATCTGTATAAACATGGAAATATCTACACCGCTACCGGTATAAACATTTAAATATCAGCACCGCTATCTGTATGAACATGGAAATATCTACACCGCTATCTCTATGAACAAGGAAATTTCTACACCGTTATCGGTAAGAAAATGGAAATAGCTACACCGCTATCTGTATGAACATGGAAATATCTAAACCACTACCTGTATGAACATGGAAATATCTACACCTCTATCTCTATGAACATGGATATATCTACACAGCCATCTGGAAGAACATGGAAATATCTACACCGCTATCTCTTTGAACATGGAAATATCTACACCGATATCTGCATGAAAATGGAAATATCTACAGAGCTATCTGCATATACACGGAAATATCTACACAGCTATCTCTTTACACATGGAAATAACTACACCGCTATCTGTATGAACATGGAAATACCTACACCGCCATATGTATGAACATGGAAATATCTGCACCGCCATCTGTATGAACATATAAATAACTACACGGCCATCTGTATTAAGATGGAGATATCTACACCGCTATCTGTATGAACATGGAAATATCTACACCGCTATCTGTATGAACATGGAAATATCTACACCGCTACCTGTATAAACATGGAAATGTCTAAACCGCTACCTGTAAAAACATGGAAATATCAGCACCGCTATCTTTATGTACATGGAAATAACAGCCTCTCTATCTGTATGAGCATGGAAATATCTACACTGCTATCTGTATGAACATGGAAATATCTACACTGCTATCCCTATGAACATGGAAATATCTTCACCGCCATCTGTATGAACATGGATATATCTACACAGCCATCTGGATGAACATGGAAATATCTACAGAGCTATCTGTATGAACATGGAAATAGCTACACCGCTATCTGTATGAACATGGAAATATCTACACAGCTATCTGTATGAACATGGAAATAGCTACACCGCTATCTGTATGAACATGGAAATATCTACAACACTATCCGTATTAACATGGAAATATCTACACCGCTATCTTTATGAACATGGAAATATCTTCACCGCCATCTGTATGAACATGGATATATCTACACAGCCATCTGGATGAACATGGAAATATCTACACCGCTATCTGTATGAACATGGAAATAGCCACACTGCTATCTGTATGAACATGGAAATATCTTCACCGCCATCTGTATGAACATGGATATATCTCCACAGCCATCTGGATGAACATGGAAATATCTACACAGCTATCTGTATGAACATGGAAATATATACACCGCTATCTGTGTAAGCATGCATACATCTTCACCGCTATCTGTATAAACATGGAAATATCTACATCGCTATCTGTATGAACATGGAAATATCTACACCGCTATCTGTGTAAACATGCATACATCTTCACCGCTATCTGTATAAACATGGAAATATCTACACCGCTATCTGTATGAACATGGAAATAGCTACACCGCTATCTGTATGAACATGGAAATATCAACACCGCTATCTGTATGAACATGGATATATCTACACAGCCATCTGGATGAACATGGAAATATCAACACCGCTATCTGTGTAAACATGCATACACCTTCACCGCTATCTGTATAAACATGGAAATATTTACACCGCTATCTGTATGAACATGGAAATATCTACACGGCTATCTGTATGAACATGGAAATATCTACACCGCTATCTGTTTGAACATGGAAATATCTACACCGCAATCTGCATGAAAATGGAAATATCTACACTGCTATCTGCATATACATGGAAATATCTACACAGCTATCTCTTTACACATGGAAATAACTACACCGCTATCTGTATGAACATGGAAATATCTACACCGCCATCTGTATGAACATGGAAATATCTGCACCGCCATCTGTAGGAACATATAATTACCTACGCCGCCATCTGTATTAAGATGGAGATATCTACACCGCTATCTGAATGAACATGGAAATATCTACACCGCTATCTGTATGAACATGGAAATATCTACACCGCTACCTGTATGAACATGGAAATGTCTACACCGCTACCTGTAAAAACATGGAAATATCAGCACCGCTATCTGTATGAACATGGAAATATCAGCCCCTATATCTGTATGAGCATGGAAATATCTACACTGCTATCTGTATGAACATGGAAATATCTACACTGCTATCCATATGAACATGGAAATATCGTCACCGCCATCTGTATGAACATGGATATATCTACACAGCCATCTGGATGAACATGGAAATATCTACACCGCTATCTGTATGAACATGGAAATAGCTACACCGCTATCTGTATGAACATGGAAATATCTACACCTCCATCTGTATGAACATGGAAATATCTGCACCGCCATCTGTAGGAACGTATAAATATCTACGCCACCATCTGTATTAAGATGGAGATATCTACACCGCTATCTGTATAAACATGGAAATATCTACACCGCTATCTGTATAAACATGGAAATATCTACACCGCTATCTGTATAAACATGGAAATATCTACACCGCTACCTGTATAAACATGGAAAAATCAGCACCGCTATCTGTATGAACATGGAAATATCTACACCGCTATCTGTATGAACATGGAAATATCTACACCGCTATCTGTATGAACATGGAAATATCTACACCACTATCTGTATGAACATGGAAATATCTACACCGCTATCTGTATGAAAATGGATATATATACACAGCCCTCTGGATGAACATGGAAATATCCACAACGCTATCTGTGTAAACATGCATACATCTTCACCGCTATCTGTATAAACATGGAAATATCTACACCACTATCTTTATGAACATGGAAATATCTACACTGCTATCTGTTTGAAGATGGAAATATATACACCGCTATCTGCATGAAAATGGAAACATCTACACAGCTATCTGCTTATACATGGAAATATGTACACAGCTATTTCTTTACACATGGAAATAACTACACCGCAATCTTTATGAACATGGAAATATCTTCACCGGCATCTGTATGAACATGGATATATCTACACAGCCATCTGGATGAACATGAAAATATCTACACCGCTATCTGTATGAACAAGGAAATATCTACACCGCTATCAGTGTAAACATGCATACATCTTCACCGCTATCTGTATAAACATGGAAATATCTACACTGCTATCTGCATGAACATGGAAATATCTACACCGCTATCTGTTCGAACATGGAAATATCTACACCGCTATCTGCATGAAAATGGAAATATCTACACAGCGATCTGCATATACATGGAAATATCTACAAAGCTATCTCTTTACACATGGAAATAACTACAGCACTTCCTCTATAAACATGGAAATATCTACACCGCTATCTGTATGAACATGGAAATATCTACACCGATACCTGTATAAACATGGAAATGTCTACACCGCTACCTGTAAAAACATGGAAATATCAGCACCGCTATCTCTATGAACATGGAAGTATCAGCCCCTCTATCTGTATGAGCATGGAAATATCTACACAGCTATCTGTATGAACATGGAAATATCTACACTGCTATCCATATGAACATGGAAATATCTTCACCGCCATCTGTATGAACATGGATATATCTACACTGCCATCTGGATGAACATGGAAATATCTACACCGCTATCTGTATGAACATGGAAATAGCTACACCGCTATCTGTATGAACATGGAAATATCTACACCACTATCTGTATGAACATGGAAATATCTACACCGCTATCTGTATGAACATGGAAATATCTTCACCGCCATCTGTATGAACATGGATATATCTACACAGCCATCTGTATGAACATGGAAATAGCCACACCGCTATCTGTATGAACATGGAAATATCTTCACCGCCATCTGTATGAACATGGATATATCTACACAGCCATCTGGATGAACATGGAAATATCTACACAGCTATTTGTATAAACATGGAAATATATACACCGCAATCTGTGTAAGCGTGCATACATCTTCACCGCTATCTGTATAAACATGGAAATATCTACATCGCTATCTGTATGAACATGGAAATATCTACACCGTTATCTGTGTAAACATGCATACATCTTCACCGCTATCTGGATAAACATGGAAATATCTACACCGCTATCTGTATGAACATGGAAATAGCTACACCGCTATCTGTATGAACATGGAAATATCAACACCGCCATCTGTATGAACATGGATATATCTACACAGCCATCTGGATGAATATGGAAATATCAACACCGCTATCTGTGTAAACATGCATACATCTTCACCGCTATCTGTATAAACATGGAAATATTTACACCGCTATCTGTATGAACATGGAAATATCTACACGGCTATCTGTATGAACATGGAAATATCTACACCGCTATCTGTTTGAACATGGAAATATCTACACGGCTATCTGCATGAAAATGGAAATATCTACACTGCTATCTGCATATACATGGAAATATCTACACAGCTATCTCTTTACACATGGAAATAACAACACCGCTATCTGTATGATCATGGAAATATCTACAACGCCATCTGTATGAACATGGAAATATCTTCACCGCCATATTTAGGAACATATAAATATCTACGCCGCCATCTGTATTAAGATGGAGATATCTACACCGCTATCTGTATAAACAAGGAAATATCTACACCGCTATCTGTATAAACATGGTAATATCTACACCGCTATCTGTATAAACATGGAAATATCTACACCGCTACCTGTATGAACATGGAAATATCCACACCGCTATCAGTATGAACATGGAAATATCTACACCGCTATCTGTATGAACATGGAAATATCTACACCGCTATCTGTATGAACATGGAAATATCTACACCGCTATCTGTATGAACATGGAAATATCTACACCGCTATCTGTATGAACATGGAAATATCTACACCGCTATCTGTATGAACATGGATATATATACACAGCCCTCTGGATGAACATGGAAATATCCACACCGCTATCTGTGTAAACATGCATACATCTTCACCGCTATCTGTATAAACATGGAAATATCTACACCGCTATCTTTATGAACATGGAAATATCTACACTGCTATCTGTTTGAAGCTGGAAATATATACACCGCTATCTGCATGAAAATGGAAATATCTACACAGCTATCTGCATATACATGGAAATATGCACAAAGCTATCTCTTTACACATGGAAATAACTACACCGCTATCTTTATGAACATGGAAATATCTTCACCGACATCTGTATGAACATAGATATATCTACACAGCCATCTGGATGAACATGGAAATATCTACACCGCTATCTGTATGAACAAGGAAATATCTACACCGCTATCTGTGTAAACATGCATACACCTTCACCGCTATCTGTATAAACATGGAAATATCTACACAGCGATCTGCATATACATGGAAATATCTACAAAGCTATCTCTTTACACATGGAAATAACTACAGCGCTATCTCTATAAACATGGAAATATCTACACCGCTATCTGTATAAACATGGAAATATCTACACCGCTATCTGTTTAAACATGGAAATATCTACACCGCTACCTGTATAAACATTTAAACATCAGCACCGCTATCTGTATAAACATGGAAATATCTACACCGCTATCTCTATGAACATGGAAATTTCTACACCACTATCGGTAAGAACATGGAAATAGCTACACCTCTATCTGTATGAACATGGAAACATCTACACCACTACGTGTATGAACATGGAAATATCTACACCTCTATCTCTATGAACATGGATATATCTACACAGCCATCTGGATGAACATGGAAATATCTACACCGCTATCTGTTTGAACATGGAAATATCTACACCGATATCTGCATGAAAATGGAAATATCTACAGAGCTATCTGCATATACATGGAAATATATACACAGCTATCTCTTTACACATGGAAATAACTACACCACTATCTGTATGAACATGGAAATATCTACACCGCCATCTGTATGAACATGGAAATATCTGCACCACCATCTGTAAGAACATATAAATATCTACACCGCCATCTGTATTAAGATGGAGATATCTACACCGCTATCTGAATAAACATGGAAATATCAGCACCGCTATCTGTATGAACATGGAAATATCTACACCGCTATCTGTATGAACATGGAAATATCTACACCGCTATCTGTATGAACATGGAAATATCTACACCACTATCTGTATGAACATGGAAATATCTACACCGCTATCTGTATGAACATGGATATATATACAAAGCCCTCTGGATGAACATGGAAATATCCACACCGCTATCTGTGTAAACACGCATACATCTTCACCGCTATCTGTATAAACATGGAAATATCTACACCGCTATCTTTATGAACATGGAAATATCTACACCGCTATCTGTTTGAAGATGGAAATATATACACCGCTATCTGCATGAAAATGGAAATATCTACACAGCTATCTGCATATACATGGAAATATGTACACAGCTATCTCTTTACACATGGAAATAACTACACCGCTATCTTTATGAACACGGAAATATCTTCACCGCCATCTGTATGAACATGGATATATCTACACAGCCATCTGGATGAACATGGAAATATCTACACCGCTATCTGTATGAACAAGGAAATATCTACACCGCTATCTGTGTAAACATGCATACATCTTCACCGCTATCTGTATAAACATGGAAATATCTACACTGCTATCTGCATGAACATGGAAATATCTACACCGCTATCTGTTTGAAGATGGAAATATCTACACAGCTATCTGCATGAAAATGGAAATATCTACACAGCGATCTGCATATACATGGAAATATCTACAAAGCTATCTCTTTACACATGGAAATAACTACAGCGCTATCTCTATAAACATGGAAATATCTACACCGCCATATGTATGAACATGGAAATATCTGCACCGCCATCTGTATGAACATATAAATATCTACACTGCCATCAATATTAAGATGGAGATATCTACACCGCTATCTGTATAAACTTGGAAATATCTACACCGCTATCTGTATAAACATGGAAATATCTACACCGCTACCGGTATAAACATTTAAATATCAGCACCGCTATCTGTATGAACATGGAAATATCTACACCGCTATCTCTATGAACAAGGAAATTTCTACACAATTATCGGTAAGAAAATGGAAATAGCTACACCGCTATCTGTATGAACATGGAAATATCTAAACCACTACCTGTATGAACATGGAAATATCTACACCTCTATCTCTATGAACATGGATATATCTACACAGCCATCTGGATGAACATGGAAATATCTACACCGCTATCTCTTTGAACATGGAAATATCTACACCGATATCTGCATGAAAATGGAAATATCTACAGAGCTATCTGCATATACACGGAAATATCTACACAGCTATCTCTTTACACATGGAAATAACTACACCGCTATCTGTATGAACATGGAAATACCTACACCGCCATCTGTATGAACATGGAAATATCTGCACCGCCATCTGTATGAACATATAAATAACTACACGGCCATCTGTATTAAGATGGAGATATCTACACCGCTATCTGTATGAACATGGAAATATCTACACCGCTATCTGTATGAACATGGAAATATCTACACCGCTACCTGTATAAACATGGAAATGTCTAAACCGCTACCTGTAAAAACATGGAAATATCAGCACCGCTATCTGTATGTACATGGAAATAACAGCCTCTCTATCTGTATGAGCATGGAAATATCTACACTGCTATCTGTATGAACATGGAAATATCTACACTGCTGTCGCTATGAACATGGAAATATCTTCACCGCCATCTGTATGAACATGGATATATCTACACAGCCATCTGGATGAACATGGAAATATCTACACAGCTATCTGTATGAACATGGAAATAGCTACACCGCTATCTGTATGAACATGGAAATATCTACACAGCTATCTGTATGAACATGGAAATAGCTACACCGCTATCTGTATGAACATGGAAATATCTAAACCACTATCTGTATTAACATGGAAATATCTACACCGCTATCTTTATGAACATGGAAATATCTTCACCGCCATCTGTATGAACATGGATATATCTACACAGCCATCTGGATGAACATGGAAATATCTACACCGCTATCTGTATGAACATGGAAATAGCCACACTGCTATCTGTATGTACATGGAAATATCTTCACCGCCATCTGTATGAACATGGATATATCTCCACAGCCATCTGGATGAACATGGAAATATCTACACAGCTATCTGTATGAACATGGAAATATATACACCGCTATCTGTGTAAGCATGCATACATCTTCACCGCTATCTGTATAAACATGGAAATATCTACATCGCTATCTGTATGAACATGGAAATATCTACACCGCTATCTGTGTAAACATGCATACATCTTCACCGCTATCTGTATAAACATGGAAATATCTACACCGCTATCTGTATGAACATGGAAATAGCTACACCGCTATCTGTATGAACATGGAAATATCAACACCGCTATCTGTATGAACATGGATATATCTACACAGCCATCTGGATGAACATGGAAATATCAACACCGCTATCTGTGTAAACATGCATACACCTTCACCGCTATCTGTATAAACATGGAAATATTTACACCGCTATCTGTATGAACATGGAAATATCTACACGGCTATCTGTATGAACATGGAAATATCTACACCGCTATCTGTTTGAACATGGAAATATCTACACCGCAATCTGCATGAAAATGGAAATATCTACACTGCTATCTGCATATACATGGAAATATCTACACAGCTATCTCTTTACACATGGAAATAACAACACCGCTATCTGTATGAACATGGAAATATCTACACCGCCATCTGTATGAACATGGAAATATCTGCACCGCCATCTGTAGGAACATATAATTACCTACGCCGCCATCTGTATTAAGATGGAGATATCTACACCGCTATCTGAATGAACTTGGAAATATCTACACCGCTATCTGTATGAACATGGAAATATCTACACCGCTACCTGTATAAACATGGAAATGTCTACACCGCTACCTGTAAAAACATGGAAATATCAGCACCGCTATCTGTATGAACATGGAAATATCAGCCCCTATATCTGTATGAGCATGGAAATATCTACACTGCTATCTGTATGAACATGGAAATATCTACACTGCTATCCATATGAACATGGAAATATCGTCACCGCCATCTGTATGAACATGGATATATCTACACAGCCATCTGGATGAACATGGAAATATCTACACCGCTATCTGTATGAACATGGAAATAGCTACACCGCTATCTGTATGAACATGGAAATATCTACACCTCCATCTGTATGAACATGGAAATATCTGCACCGCCATCTGTAGGAACGTATAAATATCTACGCCACCATCTGTATTAAGATGGAGATATCTACACCGCTATCTGTATAAACATGGAAATATCTACACCGCTATCTGTATAAACATGGAAATATCTACACCGCTATCTGTATAAACATGGAAATATCTACACCGCTACCTGTATAAACATGGAAAAATCAGCACCGCTATCTGTATGAACATGGAAATATCTACACCGCTATCTGTATGAACATGGAAATATCTACACCGCTATCTGTATGAACATGGAAATATCTACACCACTATCTGTATGAACATGGAAATATCTACACCGCTATCTGTATGAAAATGGATATATATACACAGCCCTCTGGATGAACATGGAAATATCCACAACGCTATCTGTGTAAACATGCATACATCTTCACTGCTATCTGTATAAACCTGGAAATATCTACACCACTATCTGTATGAACATGGAAATATCTACACTGCTATCTGTTTGAAGATGGAAATATATACACCGCTATCTGCATGAAAATGGAAACATCTACACAGCTATCTGCTTATACATGGAAATATGTACACAGCTATCTCTTTACACATGGAAATAACTACACCGCAATCTTTATGAACATGGAAATATCTTCACCGGCATCTGTATGAACATGGATATATCTACACAGCCATCTGGATGAACATGAAAATATCTACACCGCTATCTGTATGAACAAGGAAATATCTACACCGCTATCAGTGTAAACATGCATACATCTTCACCGCTATCTGTATAAACATGGAAATATCTACACTGCTATCTGCATGAACATGGAAATATCTACACCGCTATCTGTTCGAACATGGAAATATCTACACCGCTATCTGCATGAAAATGGAAATATCTACACAGCGATCTGCATATACATGGAAATATCTACAAAGCTATCTCTTTACACATGGAAATAACTACAGCACTTCCTCTATAAACATGGAAATATCTACACCGCCATCTGTATGAACATGGAAATATCTGCACCGCCATCTGTATGAACATATAAATATCTACACCGCCATCAATATTAAGATGGAGATAGCTACACTGCTATCTGTATAAACTTGGAAATATCTACACTGCTATCTGTATAAACATGGAAATATCTACACCGCTACCTGTATAAACATTTAAATATCAGCACCGCTATCTGTATGAACATGGAAATATCTACACCGCTATCTCTATGAACATGGAAATTTCTACACCGCTATCGGTAAGAACATGGAAATAGCTACACCGCTATCTGTATGAACATGGAAATATCTACACCACTACCTGTATGAACATGGAAATATCTACACCTCTATCTCTATGAACATGGATATATCTACACAGCCATCTGGATGAACATGGAAATATCTACACCGCTATCTCTTTGAACATGGAAATACCTACACCGATATCTGCATGAAAATGGAAATATCTACAGAGCTATCTGCATATACACGGAAATATCTACACAGCTATCTCTTTACACATGGAAATAACTACACCGCTATCTGTATGAGCATGGAAATATCTACACCGCCATCTGTATGAACATGGAAATATCTGCACCGCCATCTGTATGAACATATAAATAACTACAGGGCCATCTGTATTAAGATGGAGATATCTACACCGCTATCTGTATGAAAATGGAAATATCTACACCGCTATCTGTATGAACATGGAAATATCTACACCGCTACCTGTATAAACATGGAAATGTCTACACCGCTACCTGTAAAAACATGGAAATATCAGCACCGCTATCTGTATGAACATGGAAATATCAGCCCCTCTATCTGAATGAGCATGGAAATATCTACACTGCTATCTGTATGAACATGGAAATATCTACACTGCTATCCATATGAACATGGAAATATCTTCACCGTCATCTGTATGAACAAGGATATATCTACACAGCCATCTGGATGAACATGGAAATATCTACACCGCTATCTGTATGAACATGGAAATAGCTACACCGCTATCTTTGTGAACATGGAAATATCTACACCGCTATCTGTATGAACATGGAAATATCTACACCGCTATCTGTATGAACATGGAAATATCTTCACCGCCATCTGTATGAACATGGATATATCTACACAGCCATCTGGATGAACATGGAAATATCGACACCGCTATCTGTATGAAAATGGAAATAGCCACACCGCAATCTGTATGAACATGGAAATATCTTCACCGCCATCTGTATGAACATGGATATATCTACACAGCCATCTGGATGAACATGGAAATATCTACACAGCTATCTGTATGAACATGGAAATATACAGACCGCAATCTGTGTAAGCATGCATACATCTTCACCGCTGTCTGTATAAACATGGAAATATCTACATCGCTATCTGTATGAACATGGAAATATCTACACCGCTATCTGTGTAAACATGCATACATCTTCACCGCTATCTGTATAAACATGGAAATATCTACACCGCTATCTGTATGAACATGGAAATAGCTACACCGCTATCTGTATGAACATGGAAATATCAACACCGCTATCTGTATGAACATGGATATATCTACACAGCCATCTGGATGAACATGGAAACATCAACACCGCTATCTGTGTAAACATGCATACATCTTCACCGCTATCTGTATAAACATGGAAATATTTACACCGCTATCTGTATGAACATGGAAATATCTACACGGCTATCTGTATGAACATGGAAATATCTACACCGCTATCTGTTTGAACATGGAAATATCTACACCGCTATCTGCATGAAAATGGAAATATCTACACTGCTATCTGCATATACATGGAAATATCTACACAGCTATCTCTTTACACATGGAAATAACAACACCGCTATCTGTATGAACATGGAAATATCTACAACGCCATCTGTATGAACATGGAAATATCTCCACCGCCATCTGTAGGAACATATAAATATCTATGCCGCCATCTGTATTAAGATGGAGATATCTACACCGCTATCTGTATAAACAAGGAAATATCTACACCGCTATCTGTATAAACATGGAAATATCTACACCGCTATCTGTATAAACATGGAAATATCTACACCGCTACCTGTATAAACATGGAAATATCAGCACCGCTATCTGCATGAACATGGAAATATCTACACCGCTATCTGTATGAACATGGAAATATCTACACCGCTATCTGTATGAACATGGAAATATCTACACCACTATCTGTATGAACATGGAAATATCTACACCGCTATCTGTATGAACATGGATATATATACACAGCCCTCTGGATGAACATGGAAATATCCACACCGCTATCTGTGTAAACATGCATACATCTTCACCGCTATCTGTATAAACATGGAAATATCTACACCGCTATCTTTATGAACATGGAAATATCTACACTGCTATCTGTTTGAAGATGGAAATATATACACCGCTATCTGCATGAAAATGGAAATATCCACACAGCTATCTGCATATACATGGAAATATGCTCACAGCTATCTCTTTACACATGGAAATAACTACACCGCTATCTTTATGAACATGGAAATATCTTCACCGGCATCTGTATGAACATGGATATATGTACACAGCCATCTGGATGAACATGGAAATATCTACACCGCTATCTGTATGAACAAGGAAATATCTACACCGCTATCTGTGTAAACATGCATACATCTTCACCGCTATCTGTATAAACATGGAAATATCTACACTGCTATCTGCATGAATATGGAAATATCTACACAGCTATCTGTTTGAACATGGAAATATCTACACCGCTATCTGCATGAAAATGGAAATATCTACACAGCGATCTGCATATACATGGAAATATCTTCAAAGCTATCTCTTTACACATGGAAATAACTACAGCGCTATCTCTATAATCATGGAAATATCTACACCGCTATCTGTATAAACATGGAAATATCTACACCGCTATCTGTATAAACATGGAAATATCTACACCGCTACCTGTATAAATATGTAAATATCAGCACCGCTATCTGTATGAACATGGAAATTTCTACACCACTATCGGTAAGAACATGGAAATAGCTACACCGCTATCTGTATGAACATGGAAATATCTACACCACTACCTGTATGAACATGGAAATATCTACACCTCTATCTCTATGAACATGGATATATCTTCACAGCCATCTGGATGAACATGGAAATATCTACACCGCTATCTGTATGAACATGGAAATATCTACACCGATATCTGCATGAAAATGGAAATATCTACAGAGCTATCTGCAAATACATGGAAATATCTACACAGCTATCTCTTTACACATGGAAATAACTACACCGCTATCTGTATGAACATGGAAATATCTACACCGCCATCTGTATGAACATGGAAATATCTGCACCACCATCTGTAAGAACTTATAAATATCTACACCGCCATCTGTGTTAAGATGGAGATATCTACACCGCTATCTGAATAAACATGGAAATATCTACACCGCTATCTTTATGAACATGGAAATATCTACACCGCTATCTGTTTGAAGATGGAAATATATACACCGCTATCTGCATGAAAATGGAAATATCTACACAGCTATCTGCATATACATGGAAATATGTACACAGCTATCTCTTTACACATGGAAATAACTACACCGCTATGTTTATGAACATGGAAATATCTTCACCGCCATCTGTATGAACATGGATATATCTACACAGACATCAGGATGAACATGGAAATATCTACACGGCTATCTGTATGAACGTGGAAATATCTACACCGCTATCTGTGTAAACATGCATACATCTTCACCGCTATCTGTATAAACATGGAAATATCTACACTGCTATCTGCATGAACATGGAAATATCTACACCGCTATCTGTTTGAACATGGAAATATCTACACCGCTATCTGCATGAAAATGGAAATATCTACACAGCGATCTGCATATACATGGAAATATCTACAAAGCTATCTCTTTACACATGGAAATATCTACACCGACACCTGTATAAACATGGAAATATCTACACCGCTACCTGTATAAACATGGAAATATCAGCACCGCTATCTGTGTAAACATGCATACATCTTCACCGCTATCTGTATAAACATGGAAATATCTACACCGCTATCTGTATGAACATGGAAATATCTACACCACTATCTGTATTAACATGGAAATATCTACACCGCTATCTGTATGAACATGGAAATATCTTCACCGCCATCTGTATTAACATGGATATATCTACACAGCCATCTGGATGAACATGGAAATATCTACACCTCTGTCTGTATGAACATGGAAATAGCCACACTGCTATCTGTATGAACATGGAAATATCTTCACCGCCATCTGTATGAACATGGATATATCTCCACAGCCATCTGGATGAACATGGAAATATCTACACAGCTCTCTGTATGAACATGGAAATATATACACCGCTATCTGTGTAAGCATGCATACATCTTCACCGCTATCTGTATGAACATGGAAATAGCTACACCGCTATCTGTATGAACATGGAAATATCAAAACCGCTATCTGTATGAACATGGATATATCTACACAGCCATCTGGATGAACATGGAAATATCAACACCGCTATCTGTGTAAACATGCATACACCATCACCGCTATCTGTATAAACATGGAAATATTTACACCGCTATCGGTATGAACATGGAAATATCTACACGGCTATCTGTATGAACATGGAAATATCTACACCGCTATCTGCATGAAAATGGAAATATCTACACTGCTATCTGCATATACATGGAAATATCTACACAGCTATCTCTTTACACATGGAAATAACTACACCGCTATCTGTATGAACATGGAAATATCTACACCGCCATCTGTATGAACATGGAAATATCTGCACCGCCATCTGTAGGAACATATAAATATCTACGCCGCCATCTGTATTAAGATGGAGATATCTACACCGCTATCTGTATGAACATGGAAATATCTACACCGCTATCTGTATGAACATGGAAATATCTACACCGCTACCTGTATAAACATGGAAATGTCTACACCGCTACCTGTAAAAACATGGAAATATCAGCACCGCTATCTGTATGAACATGGAAATATCAGCCCCTATATCTGTATGAGCATGGAAACATCTACACTGCTATCTGTATGAACATGGAAATATCTACACTGCTATCCATATGAACATGGAAATATCTTCACCGCCATCTGTATGAACATGGATATATCTACACAGCCATCTGGATGAACATGGAAATATCTACACCGCTATCTGTATGAACATGGAAATAACTACACCGCTATCTGTATGAACATGGAAATATCTACACCGGCATCTGTATGAACATGGAAATATCAGCACGGCCATTTGTATGAACATATATATATCTACACCGCCATCTGTATTAAGATGGAGATATCTACACCACTATCTGTATAAACATGGAAATATCTACACCGCTATCTGTATAAACATGGAAATATCTACACCGCTATCTTTATAAACATGGAAATATCTACACCGCTACCTGTATAAACATGGAAATATCAGCACCGCTATCTGTATGAACATGGAAATATCAGCCCCTCTATCTGTATGAACATGGAAATATCTACACCACTATCTGTATGAACATGGAAATATCTACACTGCTATCTGTATGAGCATGGAAATATGTTCACCGCCATCTGTATGAACATGGATATATCTACACAGCCATCTGGATGAACATGGAAATATCTACACCGCTATCTGTATGAACATGGAAATATCTTCACTGCCATCTGTATGAACATGCATAAATCTACACAGCCATATGGATAAACATGGAAATATTTACACCACTATCTGCATGAACATGGAAATAGCTACACTGCTATCTATATGAACATGGAAATAGCTACACCGCCATCTGTGTGAACATGGAAATATCTGCACCGCCATCTGTATGAACATATAAATATCTACACCGCCATCTGTATTAAGATGGAGATATCTACACCGCTATCTGTATAAACTTGGAAATATCTACACCGCAATCGTATAAAAATGGAAATATCTACACCGCTATCTGTATAAACATGGATATATCCACACCACTACTTGTATAAACATGGAAATATCAGCACCGCTATCTGTATGAACATGGAAATATCTACACCGCTATCTGTATGAACATGGAAATATCTTCACTGCCATCTGTATGAACATGGATAAATCTACACAGCCTTATGGATAAACATGGAAATATCTACACCGCTATCTGTATGAACATGGCAATATCTACACCGCTATCTGAACATGGAAATATCTACACCGCTATCTCTATGAACATGGAAATATCTACACCGCTATCTGTATGAACATGGAAATAGCTACACTGCTATCTGTATGAGCATGGAAATATCTATACCACTATCTGTATGAACATGGAAATATCTACACAGCTATCTGTATGAACATGGATATATATACACAGCCATCTGTATGAAAATGGAAATATCTACACCGCTATATGTATGAACCTGGAAATATCTACACCGCTGTCTGTGTAAACATGCATACATCTTCACCGCTATCTGTATAAACATGGAAATATCTACACCGCTATCTGTACGAACATGGAAATAGCTACACCGCTATCTGTATGAACATGGAAATATCTACACCGCTATCTGTATGAACATGGATATATCTACACAGCCATCTGGATGAACATGGAAATATCTACACCGCTATCTGTGTAACCATGCATACATCTTCACTGCTATCTGTACGAACATGGAAAAATCTACACCGCTATCTGTACGAACATGGAAATAGCTACACCGCTATCTGTATGAACATGGAAATATCTACACCGCTATCTGTATGAACATGGATATATCTACACAGCCATCTGGATGAACATGAAAATATCTACACCGCTATCTGTATGAACAAGGAAATATCTACACCGCTATCAGTGTAAACATGCATACGTCTTCACCGCTATCTGTATAAACATGGAAATATCTACACTGCTATCTGCATGAACATGGAAATATCTACACCGCTATCTGTTTGAACATGGAAATATCTACACCGCTATCTGCATGAAAATGGAAATATCTACACAGCTATCTGCATATACATGGAAATATCTACAAAGCTATCTCTTTACACATGGAAATAACTACAGCGCTATCTCTATAAACATGGAAATATCTACACCGCCATCTGTATGAACATGGAAATATCTGCACCGCCATCTGTATGAACATATAAATATCTTCACCGCCATCAATATTAAGATGGAGATATCTGCACCGCTATCTGTATAAACTTGGAAATATCTACACTGCTATCTGTATAAACATGGAAATATCTACACCGCTACCTGTATAAACATTTAAATATCAGCACCGCTATCTGTATGAACATGGAAATATCTACACCGCTATCTCTATGAACATGGAAATTTCTACACCGCTATCGGTAAGAACATGGAAATAGCTACACCGCTATCTGTATGAACATGGAAATATCTACACCACTACCTGTATGAACATGGAAATATCTACACCTCTATCTCTATGAACATGGATATATCTACACAGCCATCTGGATGAACATGGAAATATCTACACCGCTATCTCTTTGAACATGGAAATACCTACACCGATATCTGCATGAAAATGGAAATATCTACAGAGCTATCTGCATATACATGGAAATATCTACACAGCTATCTCTTTACACATGGAAATAACTACACCGCTATCTGTATGAACATGGAAATATCTACACCGCCATCTGTATGAACATGGAAATATCTGCACCGCCATCTGTATGAACATATAAATAACTACAGGGCCATCTGTATTAAGATGGAGATATCTACACCGATATCTGTATGAAAATGGAAATATCTACACCGCTATCTGTATGAACATGGAAATATCTACACCGCTACCTGTATAAACATGGAAATGTCTACACCGCTACCTGTGAAAACATGGAAATATCAGCACCGCTATCTGTATTAACATGGAAATATCAGCCCCTCTATCTGAATGAGCATGGAAATATCTACACTGCTATCTGTATGAACATGGAAATATCTACACTGCTATCCATATGAACATGGAAATATCTTCACCGTCATCTGTATGAACAAGAATATATCTACACAGCCATCTGGATGAACATGGAAATATCTACACCGCTATCTGTATGAACATGGAAATAGCTACACCGCTATCTTTGTGAACATGGAAATATCTACACCACTATCTGTATGAACATGGAAATATCTACACCGCTATCTGTATGAACATGGAAATATCTTCACCGCCATCTGTATGAACATGGACATAACTACACAGCCATCTGGATGAACATGAAAATATCTACACCGCTATCTGTATGAACAAGGAAATATCTACACCGCTATCAGTGTAAACATGCATACGTCTTCACCGCTATCTGTATAAACATGGAAATATCTACACTGCTATCTGCATGAACATGGAAATATCTACACCGCTATCTGTTTGAACATGGAAATATCTACACCGCTATCTGCATGAAAATGGAAATATCTACACAGCGATCTGCATATACATGGAAATATCTACAAAGCTATCTCTTTACACATGGAAATAACTACAGCGCTATCTCTATAAACATGGAAATATCTACACCGCCATCTGTATGAACATGGAAATATCTGCACCGCCATCTGTATGAACATATAAATATCTTCACCGCCATCAATATTAAGATGGAGATATCTGCACCGCTATCTCTATAAACTTGGAAATATCTACACTGCTATCTGTATAAACATGGAAATATCTACACCGCTACCTGTATAAACATTTAAATATCAGCACCGCTATCTGTATGAACATGGAAATATCTACACCGCTATCTCTATGAACATGGAAATTTCTACACCGCTATCGGTAAGAACATGGAAATAGCTACACCGCTATCTGTATGAACATGGAAATATCTACACCACTACCTGTATGAACATGGAAATATCTACACCTCTATCTCTATGAACATGGATATATCTACACAGCCATCTGGATGAACATGGAAATATCTACACCGCTATCTCTTTGAACATGGAAATACCTACACCGATATCTGCATGAAAATGGAAATATCTACAGAGCTATCTGCATATACATGGAAATATCTACACAGCTATCTCTTTACACATGTAAATAACTACACCGCTATCTGTATGAACATGGAAATATCTACACCGCCATCTGTATGAACATGGAAATATCTGCACCGCCATCTGTATGAACATATAAATAACTACAGGGCCATCTGTGTTAAGATGGAGATATCTACACCGCTACCTGTATGAAAATGGAAATATCTACATCGCTATCTGTATGAACATGGAAATATCTACACTGCTACCTGTATAAACATGGAAATGTCTACACCGCTACCTGTAAAAACATGGAAATTTCAGCACCGCTATCTGTATGAACATGGAAATATCAGCCCCTCTATCTGAATGAGCATGGAAATATCTACACTGCTATCTGTATGAACATGGAAATATCTACACTGCTATCCATATGAACATGGAAATATCTTCACCGTCATCTGTATGAACAAGGATATATCTACACAGCCATCTGGATGAACATGGAAATATCTACACCGCTATCTGTATGAACATGGAAATAGCTACACCGCTATCTTTGTGAACATGGAAATATCTACACCACTATCTGTATGAACATGGAAATATCTACACCGCTATCTGTATGAACATGGAAATATCTTCACCGCCATCTGTATGAACATGGATATATCTACACAGCCATCTGGATGAACATGGAAATATCGACACCGCTATCTGTATGAAAATGGAAATAGCCACACCGCAATCTGTATGAACATGGAAATATCTTCATCGCCATCTGTATGAACATGGATATATCTACACAGCCATCTGGATGAACATGGAAATATCTACACAGCTATCTGTATGAACATGGAAATATATACACCGCAATCTGTGTAAGCATGCATAAATCTTCACCGCTGTCTGTATAAACATGGAAATATCTACATCGCTATCTGTATGAACATGGAAATATCTACACCGCTATCTGTGTAAACATGCATACATCTTCACCGCTATCTGTATAAACATGGAAATATCTACACCGCTATCTGTATGAACATGGAAATAGCTACACCGCTATCTGTATGAACATGGAAATATCAACACCGCTATCTGTATGAACATGGATATATCTACACAGCCATCTGGATGAACATGGAAATATCCACACCGCTATCTGTGTAAACATGCATACATCTTCACCGCTATCTGTATAAACATGGAAATATCTACACCGCTATCTGTATGAACATGGAAATATCTACACCGCTATCTGTATGAATATGGAAATATCTACACCGCTATCTGTATGAACATGGAAATATCTACACCGCTATCTGTATGAACATGGATATATATACACAGCCCTCTGGATGAACATGGAAATATCCACACCGCTCTCTGTGTAAACATGCATACATCTTCACCGCTATCTGTATAAACATGGAAATATCTACACCGCTAACTTTTGAACATGGAAATATCTACACCGCTATCTGTTTGAAGATGGAAATATATACACCGCTATCTGCATGAAAATGGAAATATCTACACAGCTATCTGCATATACATGGAAATATGTACACAGCTATCTGTTTACACATGGAAATAACTACACCGCTATCTCTATGAACATGGAAATATCTACACCGCCATCTGTATGAACATGGAAATATCTAAACCGCTATCAGCATGAAAATGGAAATATCTACACAGCTATCTGCATATACATGGAAATATCTACACAGCTATCTCTTTACACATGGAAATAACTACACCGCTATCTGTATGAACATGGAAATATCTACACCGCCATCTGTATGAACATGGAAATATCTGAACCGCCATCTGTATGGACATATAAATATCTTCACCTCCATCTGTATTAAGATGGAGATATCTACACCGCTATCTGTATAAACATGGAAATATCTACACTGCTATCTGTATAAACATGGAAATATCTACACCGCTACCTGTATAAACATGGAAATATCAGCACCGCTATCTGCATGAACATGGAAATATCAGCCCCTCTATCTGTATGAACATGGAAATATCTACACCGCTGTCTCTATGAACATGGAAATATCTACACCGCTATCTCTTTGAACATGGAAATATCTAAACCGCTATCTGGATGAACATGGAAATATCTACACAGCTATCTGCATATACATGGAAATATCTACACAGCTATCTCTTTACACATGGAAATAACTACACCGCTATGTTTATGAACATGGAAATATCTTCACCGCCATCTGTATGAACATGGATATATCTACACAGCCATCTGGATGAACATGGAAATATCTACACCGCTATGTGTATGAACAAGGAAATATCTACACCACTATCTGTGTAAACATGCATACATCTTCACCGCAATCTGTATAAACATGGAAATATCTACACTGCTCTCTGCATGAACATGGAAATATCTACACAGCTATCTGTTTGAACATGGAAATATCTACACAGCTATCTGCATGTAAATGGAAATATCTACACAGCGATCTGCATATACATGGAAATAACTACAAAGCTATCTCTTTACACATGGAAATAAGTACAGCGCTATCTATATAAACATGGAAATATCTACACCGCTATCTGTATACACATGGAAATATCTACACCGCTATCTGTATGAACATGGAAATATCTACACCGCTATCTGTATGAACATGGAAATATCTACACCGCTATCTGTGTAAACATGCATACATCTTCACCGCTATCTGTATAAAGATGGAAATATCTACACCGCTATCTGTATGAACATGGAAATAGCTACACCGCTATCTGTATGAACATGGAAATATCAACACCGCTATCTGTATGAACATGGATATATCTACACAGCCATCTGGATGAACATGGAAATATCAACACCGCTATCTGTGTAAACATGCATACATCTTCACCGCTATCTGTATAAACATGGAAATATCTACACTGCTATCTGTATGAACATGGAGATATCTACACCTCTATCTGTATGAACATGGAAATATCTACACCGCTATATGTTTGAACATGGAAACATCTACACCGCTATCTGCATGAAAATGGAAATATCTACACTGCTATCTGCATATACATGGAAATATCTACACAGCTATCTCTTTACACATGGAAATAACAACACCGCTATCTGTATGAACATGGAAATATCTTCACCGCCATCTGTATGAACATGGAAATATCTGCACCGCCATCTGTAGGAACATATAAATATCTACGCCGCCATCTGTATTAAGATGGAGATATCTACACCGCTATCTGTATAAACATGGAAATATCTACACCGCTATCTGTATAAACATGGAAATATCTACACCGCTATCTGTATAAACATGGAAATATCTACACCGCTACCTGTATAAACATGGAAATATCAGCACCGCTATCTGTATGAACATGGAAATATCTACACCGCTATCTGTATGAACATGGAAATATTTACACCGCTATCTGTATGAACATGGAACTATCTACACGGCTATCTGTATGAACATGGAAATATCTACACCGCTATCTGTTTGAACATGGAAATATCTACACCGCTATCAGTGTAAACATGCATACGTCTTCACCGCTATCTGTATAAACATGGAAATATCTACACTGCTATCTGCATGAACATGGAAATATCTACACCGCTATCTGTTTGAACATGGAAATATCTACACCGCTATCTGCATGAAAATGGAAATATCTACACAGCGATCTGCATATACATGGAAATATCTACAAAGCTATCTCTTTACACATGGAAATAACTACAGCGCTATCTCTATAAACATGGAAATATCTACACCGCCATCTGTATGAACATGGAAATATCTGCACCGCCATCTGTATGAACATATAAATATCTTCACCGCCATCAATATTAAGATGGAGATATCTGCACCGCTATCTGTATAAACTTGGAAATATCTACACTGCTATCTGTATAAACATGGAAATATCTACACCGCTACCTGTATAAACATTTAAATATCAGCACCGCTATCTGTATGAACATGGAAATATCTACACCGCTATCTCTATGAACATGGAAATTTCTACACCGCTATCGGTAAGAACATGGAAATAGCTACACCGCTATCTGTATGAACATGGAAATATCTACACCACTACCTGTATGAACATGGAAATATCTACACCTCTATCTCTATGAACATGGATATATCTACACAGCCATCTGGATGAACATGGAAATATCTACACCGCTATCTCTTTGAACATGGAAATACCTACACCGATATCTGCATGAAAATGGAAATATCTACAGAGCTATCTGCATATACATGGAAATATCTACACAGCTATCTCTTTACACATGGAAATAACTACACCGCTATCTGTATGAACATGGAAATATCTACACCGCCATCTGTATGAACATGGAAATATCTGCACCGCCATCTGTATGAACATATAAATAACTACAGGGCCATCTGTATTAAGATGGAGATATCTACACCGCTATCTGTATGAAAATGGAAATATCTACACCGCTATCTGTATGAACATGGAAATATCTACACCGCTACCTGTATAAACATGGAAATGTCTACACCGCTACCTGTAAAAACATGGAAATATCAGCACCGCTATCTGTATGAACATGGAAATATCAGCCCCTCTATCTGAATGAGCATGGAAATATCTACACTGCTATCTGTATGAACATGGAAATATCTACACTGCTATCCATATGAACATGGAAATATCTTCACCGTCATCTGTATGAACAAGGATATATCTACACAGCCATCTGGATGAACATGGAAATATCTACACCGCTATCTGTATGAACATGGAAATAGCTACACCGCTATCTATGTGAACATGGAAATATCTACACCACTATCTGTATGAACATGGAAATATCTACACCGCTATCTGTATGAACATGGAAATATCTTCACCGCCATCTGTATGAACATGGATATATCTACACAGCCATCTGGATGAACATGGAAATATCGACACCGCTATCTGTATGAAAATGGAAATAGCCACACCGCAATCTGTATGAACATGGAAATATCTTCATCGCCATCTGTATGAACATGGATATATCTACACAGCCATCTGGATGAACATGGAAATATCTACACAGCTATCTGTATGAACATGGAAATATATACACCGCAATCTGTGTAAGCATGCATAAATCTTCACCGCTGTCTGTATAAACATGGAAATATCTACATCGCTATCTGTATGAACATGGAAATATCTACACCGCTATCTGTGTAAACATGCATACATCTTCACCGCTATCTGTATAAACATGGAAATATCTACACCGCTATCTGTATGAACATGGAAATAGCTACACCGCTATCTGTATGAACATGGAAATATCAACACCGCTATCTGTATGAACATGGATATATCTACACAGCCATCTGGATGAACATGGAAATATCCACACCGCTACCTGTGTAAACATGCATACATCTTCACCGCTATCTGTATAAACATGGAAATATCTACACCGCTATCTGTATGAACATGGAAATATCTACACCGCTATCTGTATGAATATGGAAATATCTACACCGCTATCTGTATGAACATGGAAATATCTACACCGCTATCTGTATGAACATGGATATATATACACAGCCCTCTGGATGAACATGGAAATATCCACACCGCTCTCTGTGTAAACATGCATACATCTTCACCGCTATCTGTATAAACATGGAAATATCTACACCGCTAACTTTTGAACATGGAAATATCTACACCGCTATCTGTTTGAAGATGGAAATATATACACCGCTATCTGCATGAAAATGGAAATATCTACACAGCTATCTGCATATACATGGAAATATGTACACAGCTATCTGTTTACACATGGAAATAACTACACCGCTATCTCTATGAACATGGAAATATCTACACCGCCATCTGTATGAACATGGAAATATCTAAACCGCTATCAGCATGAAAATGGAAATATCTACACAGCTATCTGCATATACATGGAAATATCTACACAGCTATCTCTTTACACATGGAAATAACTACACCGCTATCTGTATGAACATGGAAATATCTACACCGCCATCTGTATGAACATGGAAATATCTGAACCGCCATCTGTATGGACATATAAATATCTTCACCTCCATCTGTATTAAGATGGAGATATCTACACCGCTATCTGTATAAACATGGAAATATCTACACTGCTATCTGTATAAACATGGAAATATCTACACCGCTACCTGTATAAACATGGAAATATCAGCACCGCTATCTGCATGAACATGGAAATATCAGCCCCTCTATCTGTATGAACATGGAAATATCTACACCGCTGTCTCTATGAACATGGAAATATCTACACCGCTATCTCTTTGAACATGGAAATATCTAAACCGCTATCTGGATGAACATGGAAATATCTACACAGCTATCTGCATATACATGGAGATATCTACACAGCTATCTCTTTACACATGGAAATAACTACACCGCTATGTTTATTAACATGGAAATATCTTCACCGCCATCTGTATGAACATGGATATATCTACACAGCCATCTGGATGAACATGGAAATATCTACACCGCTATGTGTATGAACAAGGAAATATCTACACCACTATCTGTGTAAACATGCATACATCTTCACCGCAATCTGTATAAACATGGAAATATCTACACTGCTATCTGCATGAACATGGAAATATCTACACCGCTATCTGTTTGAACATGGAAATATCTACACCGCTATCTGCATGAAAATGGAAATATCTACACAGCGATCTGCATATACATGGAAATAACTACAAAGCTATCTCTTTACACATGGAAATAAGTACAGCGCTATCTCTATAAACATGGAAATATCTACACCGCCATCTGTATGAACATGGAAATATCTGCACCGCCATCTGTATGAACATATAAATATCTTCACCGCCATCAGTATTAAGATGGAGATATCTGCACCGCTGTCTGTATAAACTTGGAAATATCTACACCGCTATCTGTATGAACATGGAAATATCTACACCGCTATCTGTGTAAACATGCATACATCTTCACCGCTATCTGTATAAAGATGGAAATATCTACACCGCTATCTGTATGAACATGGAAATAGCTACACCGCTATCTGTATGAACATGGAAATATCAACACCGCTATCTGTATGAACATGGATATATCTACACAGCCATCTGGATGAACATGGAAATAGCTACACCGCTATCTGTATGAACATGGAAATATCTACACCGCTATCTGTATAAACATGGAAATATCTACACCTCTATCTCTATGAACATGGATATATCTACACAGCCATCTGGATGAACATGGAAATATCTACACCGCTATCTGTTTGAACATGGAAACATCTACACCGCTATCTGCATGAAAATGGAAATATCTACACTGCTATCTGCATACACATGGAAATATCTACACAGCTATCTCTTTACACATGGAAATAACAACACCGCTATCTGTATGAACATGGAAATATCTTCACCGCCATCTGTATGAACAAGGAAATATCTGCACCGCCATCTGTAGGAACATATAAATATCTACGCCGCCATCTGTATTAAGATGGAGATATCTACACCGCTATCTGTATAAACATGGAAATATCTACACCGCTATCTGTATAAACATGGAAATATCTACACTGCTATCTGTATAAACATGGAAATATCTACACCGCTACCTGTATAAACATGGAAATATCAGCACCGCTATCTGTATGAACATGGAAATATCTACACCGCTATCTGTATGAACATGGAAATATTTACACCGCTATCAGTATGAACATGGAAATATCTACACGGCTATCTGTATGAACATGGAAATATCTACACCGCTATCTGTTTGAACATGGAAATGTCTACACCGCTATCTGCATGAAAATGGAAATATCTACACTGCTATCTGCATATACATGGAAATATCTACACAGCTATCTCTTTACACATGGAAATAACAACACCGCTATCTGTATGATCATGGAAATATCTACAACGCCATCTGTATGAACATGGAAATATCTGCACCGCCATATGTAGGAACATATAAATATATACGCCGCCATCTGTATTAAGATGGAGATATCTACACCGCTATCTGTATAAACATGGAAATATCTACACCGCTATCTGTAGAAACATGGAAATATCTACACCGCTATCTGTATAAACATGGAAATATCTACACCGCTACCTGTATGAACATGGAAATATCAGCACCGCTATCTGTATGAACATGGATATATCTACACCGCTATCTGTATGAACATGGAAATATCTACACCGCTATCTGTATGAACATGGAAATATCTACACCACTATCTGTATGAACATGGAAATATCTACACCGCTATCTGTATGAACATGGATATATATACACACCCTCTGGATGAACATGGAAATATCCACACCGCTATCTGTGTAAACATGCATACATCTTCACCGCTATCTGTATAAACATGGAAATATCTATACCGCTATCTTTATGAACAATGAAATATCTACACCGCTATCTGTTTGAAGATGGAAATATATACACCGCTATCTGCATGAAAATGGAAATATCTACACAGCTATCTGCATATATATAGAAATATGTACACAGCTATCTCTTTACACATGGAAATAACTACACCGCTATCTTTATGAACATGGAAATATCTTCACCGCCATCTGTATAAACATGGATATATCTACACAGCCATCTGGATGAACATGGAAATATCTACACCGCTATCTGTATGAGCAAGGAAATATCTACACCGCTATCTGTGTAAACATGCATACATCTTCACCGCTATCTGTATAAACATGGAAATATATACACTGCTATCTGCATGAACATGGAAATATCTACACCGCTATCTGTTTTAACATGGAAATATCTACACCGCTATCTGCATGAAAATGGAAATATCTACACAGCGATCTGCATATACATGGAAATATCTACAAACCTATCTCTTTACACATGGAAATAACTACAGCGCTATCTCTATAAACATGGAAATATCTACACCGCCATCTGTATGAACATGGAAATATCTGCACCGCCATCTGTATGAACATATAAATATCTACACCGCCATCAATATTAAGATGGAGATATCTACACCGCTATCTGTATAAACTTGGAAATATCTACACCGCTATCTGTATGAACATGGAAATATCTACACCGCTACCTGTATAAACATGGAAATGTCTACACCGCTACCTGTAACAACATGGAAATATCAGCACCGCTATCTGTATGAACATGGAAATATCAGCCCCTCTATCTGTATGAGCATGGAAATATCTACACTGCTATCTGTATGAACATGGAAATATCTACACTGCTATCCATATGAACATGGAAATATCTTCACCGCCATCTGTATGTACATGGATATATCTACACAGCCATCTGGATGAACATGGAAATATCTACACCGCTATCTGTATGAACATGGAAATAGCTACACCGCTATCTGTATGAACATGGAAATATCTACACCGCTATCTGTATGAACATGGAAATATCTACACCGCTATCTGTATGAACATGGAAATATCTTCACCGCCATCTGTATGAACATGGATATATCTACACAGCCATCTGGATGAACTTGGAAATATCTACACCGCTATCTGTATGAACATGGAAATAGCCACACTGCTATCTGTATGAACATGGAAATATCTTCACCGCCATCTGTATGAACATGGATATATCTCCAAAGCCATCTGGATGAACATGGAAATATCTACACAGCTATCTGTATGAACATGGAAATATATTCACCGCTATCTGTGTAAGCATGCATACATCTTCACCGCTATCTGTATAAACATGGAAATATCTACATCGCTATCTGTATGAACATGGAAATATCTACACCGCTATCTGTATGAACATGGAAATATCTACACCGCTATCTGTATGAACATGGAAATATCTACACCGCTATCTGTATGAACATGGAAATATCTACACCACTATCTGTATGAACATGGAAATATCTACACCGCTATCTGAATGAACATGGATATATATACACAGCTCTCTGGATGAACATGGAAATATCCACACCGCTATCTGTGTAAACATGCATACATCTTCACCGCTATCTGTATAAACATGGAAATATCTACATCGCTATCTGTATGAACATGGAAATATCTACACCGCTACCTGTATAAACATGGAAATATCAGCACCGCTATCTGTATGAACATGGAAATATCTACACCGCTATCTGTATGAACATGGAAATATCTACACCGCTATCTGTATGAACATGGAAATATCTACACCACTATCTGTATGAACATGGAAATATCTACACCGCTATCTGTATGAACATGGATATATATACACAGCTCTCTGGATGAACATGGAAATATCCACACCGCTATCTGTGTAAACATGCATACATCTTCACCGCTATCTGTATAAACATGGAAATATCTACACCGCTATCTTTATGAACATGGAAATATCTACACTGCTATCTGTTTGAAGATGGAAATATATACACCGCTATCTGCATGAAAATGGAAATATCTACACAGCTATCTGCATATACATGGAAATATGCACAGAACTATCTCTTTACACATGGAAATAACTACACCGCTATCTTTATGAACATGGAAATATCTTCACCGTCATCTCTATGGACATGGATATATCTACACAGCCATCTGGATGAACATGGAAATATCTACACCGCTATCTGTATGAACAAGGAAATATCTACACCGCTATCTGTGTAAACATGCATACATATTCATCGCGATCTGTATAAACATGGAAATATCTACACTGCTATCTGCATGAACATGGAAATATCTACACCGCTATCTGTTTAAACATGGAAATATCTACACCGCTATCTGTATGAAAATGGAAATATCTACACAGCGATCTGCATATACATGGAAATATCTACAAAGCTATCTCTTTACACATGGAAATAACTACAGCGCTATCTCTATAAACATGGAAATATCTACACCGCTATCTGTATAAACATGGAAATATCTACACCGGTATCTGTATAAACATGGAAATATCTACACCGCTACCTGTATAAACATTTAAATATCAGCACCGCTATCTGTATGAACATGGAAATATCTACACCGCTATCTCTATGAACATGGAAATTTCTACAAAACTATCGGTAAGAACATGGAAATAGCTACACCGCTATCTGTATGAACATGGAAATATCTACACCACTACCTGTATGAACATGGAAATATCTACACCTCTATCTCTATGAACATGGATATATCTACACAGCCATCTGGATGAACATGGAAATATCTACACCGCTATCTGTTTGAACATGGAAATATCTACACCGATATCTGCATGAAAATGGAAATATCTACAGAGATATCTGCATATACATGGAAATATATACACAGGTATCTCTTTACACATGGAAATAACTACACCGCTATCTGTATGAACATGGAAATATCTACACCGCCATCTGTATGAACATGGAAATATCTGCACCACCATCTGTAAGAACATATAAATATCTACACCGCCATCTGTATTGAGATGGAGATATCTACACCGCTATCTGAATAAACATGGAAATATCAGCACCGCTATCTGTATGAAAATGGAAATATCTACACCGCTATCTGTATGAACATGGAAATATCTACACCGCTGTCTGTATGAACATGGAAATATCTACACCACTATCTGCATGAACAAGGAAATATCTACACCGCTATCTGTATGAACATGGATATATATACACAGCCCTCTGGATGAACATGGAAATATCCACACCGCTATCTGTGTAAACATGCATACACCTTCACCGCTATCTGTATAAACATGGAAATATCTACACCGCTATCTTTATGAACATGGAAATATCTACACTGCTATCTGTTTGAAGATGGAAATATATACACCGCTATCTGCATGAAAATGGAAACATCTACACAGCTATCTGCTTATACATGGAAATATGTACACAGCTATCTCTTTACACATGGAAATAACTACACCGCAATCTTTATGAACATGGAAATATCTTCACTGGCATCTGTATGAACATGGATATATCTACACAGCCATCTGGATGAACATGAAAATATCTACACCGCTATCTGTATGAACAAGGAAATATCTACACCGCTATCAGTGTAAACATGCATACATCTTCACCGCTATCTGTATAAACATGGAAATATCTACACTGCTATCTGCATGAACATGGAAATATCTACACCGCTATCTGTTTGAACATGGAAATATCTACACCGCTATCTGCATGAAAATTGAAATATCTACACCGCTATCTGCATATACATGGAAATATCTTCAAAGCTATCTCTTTACACATGGAAATAACTACAGCGCTATCTCTAGAAACATGGAAATATCTACACCGCCATCTGTATGAACATGGAAATATCTGCACCGCCATCTGTATGAACATATAAATATCTTCACGGCCATCAATATTAAGATGGAGATATCTGCACCGCTATCTGTATAAACTTGGAAATATCTACACTGCTATCTGTATAAACATGGAAATATCTACACCGCTACCTGTATAAACATTTAAATATCAGCACCGCTATCTGTATGAACATGGAAATATCTACACCGCTATCTCTATGAACATGGAAATTTCTACACCGCTATCGGTAAGAACATGGAAATAGCTACACCGCTATCTGTATGAACATGGAAATATCTACACCACTACCTGTATGAACATGGAAATATCTACACCTCTATCTCTATGAACATGGATATATCTACACAGCCATCTGGATGAACATGGAAATATCTACACCGCTATCTCTTTGAACATGGAAATACCTACACCGATATCTGCATGAAAATGGAAATATCTACACAGCTATCTGCATATACATGGAAATATCTACACAGCTATCTCTTTACACATGGAAATAACTACACCGCTATCTGTATGAACATGGAAATATCTACACCGCCATCTGTATGAACATGGAAATATCTGCACCGCCATCTGTATGAACATATAAATAACTACAGGGCCAACTTTATTAAGATGGAGATATCTACACCGCTATCTGTATGAAAATGGAAATATCTACACCGCTATCTGTATGAACATGGAAATATCTACACCGCTACCTGTATAAACATGGAAATGTCTACACCGCTACCTGTAAAAACATGGAAATATCAGCACCGCTATCTGTATGAACATGGAAATATCAGCCACTCTATCTGAATGAGCATGGAAATATCTACACTGCTATCTGTATGAACATGGAAATATCTACACTGCTATCCATATGAACATGGAAATATCTTCACCGTCATCTGTATGAACAAGGATATATCTACACAGCCATCTGGATGAACATGGAAATATCTACACCGCTATCTGTATGAACATGGAAATAGCTACACCGCTATCTTTGTGAACATGGAAATATCTACACCACTATCTGTATGAACATGGAAATATCTACACCGCTATCTGTATGAACATGGAAATATCTTCACCGCCATTTGTATGAACATGGATATATCTACACAGCCATCTGGATGAACTTGGAAATATCTACACAGCTATCTGTATGAACATGGAAATATATACACCGCAATCTGTGTAAGCATGCATACATCTTCACCGCTGTCTGTATAAACATGGAAATATCTACATCGCTATCTGTATGAACATGGAAATATCTACACCGCTATCTGTGTAAACATGCATACATCTTCACCGCTATCTGTATAAACATGGAAATATCTACACCGCTATCTGTATGAACATGGAAATAGGTACACCGCTATCTGTATGAACATGGAAATATCAACACTGCTATCTGTATGAACATGGATATATCTACACAGCCATCTGGATGAACATGGAAATATCAACACCGCTATCTGTGTAAACATGCATACATCTTCACCGCTATCTGTATAAACATGGAAATATTTACACCGCTATCTGTATGAACATGGAAATATCTACACGGCTATCTGTATGAACATGGAAATATCTACACCGCTATCTGTTTGAACATGGAAATATCTACACCGCTATCTGCATGAAAATGGAAATATCTACACTGCTATCTGCATATACATGGAAATATCTACACAGCTATCTCTTTACACATGGAAATAACAACACCGCTATCCGTATGAACATGGAAATATCTACAACGCCATCTGTATGTACATGGAAATATCTGCACCGCCATCTGTAGGAACATATAAATATCCACGCCGCCATCTGTATTAAGATGGAGATATCTACACCGCTATCTTTATAAACATGGAAATATCTACACCGCTATCTGTATAAACATGGAAATATCTACACCGCTATCTGTATAAACATGGAAATATCTACACCGCTACCTGTATAAACATGGAAATATCAGCACCGCTATCTGTATGAACATGGAAATATCTACACCGCTATCTGTATGAACATGGAAATATCTACACCGCTATCTGTATGAACATGGAAATATCTACACCGCTATCTGTATGAACATGGAAATATCTACACCGCTATCTGTATGAACATGGATATATATACACAGCCCTCTGGATGAACATGGAAATATCCACACCGTTATCTGTGTAAACATGCATACATCTTCACCGCTATCTGTATAAACATGGAAATATCTACACCGCTATCTTTTGAACATGGAAATATCTACACCGCTATCTGTATGAACATGGAAATAGCTACACCACTATCTGTATGAAAATGGAAATATCTACACCGCCATCTGTATGAACATGGAAATATCTGCACCGCCATCTGTAGGAACATATAAATATCTACGCCACCATCTGTATTAAGATGGAGATATCTACACCGCCATCTGTATAAACGTGGAAATATCTACACCGCTATCTGTATAAACATGGAAATATCTACACCGCTATCTGTATAAACATGGAAATATCTACACCGCTACCTGTATAAACATGGAAAAATCAGCACCGCTATCTGTATGAACATGGAAATATCTACACCGCTATCTGTATGAACATGGAAATATCTACACCGCTATCTGTATGAACATGGAAATATCTACACCACTATCTGTATGAACATGGAAATATCTACACCGCTATCTGTATGAAAATGTATATATATACACAGCCCTCTGGATGAACATGGAAATATCCACACCGCTATCTGTGTAAACATGCATACATCTTCACCGCTATCTGTATAAACATGGAAATATCTACACCGCTATCTTTATGAACATGGAAATATCTACACTGCTATCTGTTTGAAGATGGAAATATATACACCGCTATCTGCATGAAAATGGAAACATCTACACAGCTATCTGCTTATACATGGAAATATGTACACAGCTATCTCTTTACACATGGAAATAACTACACCGCAATCTTTATGAACATGGAAATATCTTCACCGGCATCTGTATGAACATGGATATATCTACACAGCCATCTGGATGAACATGAAAATATCTACACCGCTATCTGTATGAACAAGGAAATATCTACACCGCTATCAGTGTAAACATGCATACATCTTCACCGCTATCTGTATAAACATGGAAATATCTACACTGCTATCTGCATGAACATGGAAATATCTACACCGCTATTTGTTTGAACATGGAAATATCTACACCGCTATCTGCATGAAAATGGAAATATCTACACCGCTATCTGCATATACATGGAAATATCTACAAAGCTATCTCTTTACACATGGAAATAACTACAGCGCTATCTCTATAAACATGGAAATATCTACACCGCCATCTGTATGAACATGGAAATATCTGCACCGCCATCTGTATGAACATATAAATATCTTCACGGCCATCAATATTAAGATGGAGATATCTGCACCGCTATCTGTATAAACTTGGAAATATCTACACTGCTATCTGTATAAACATGGAAATATCTACACCGCTACCTGTATAAACATTTAAATATCAGCACCGCTATCTGTATGAACATGGAAATATCTACACCGCTATCTCTATGAACATGGAAATTTCTACACCGCTATCGGTAAGAACATGGAAATAGCTACACCGCTATCTGTATGAACATGGAAATATCTACACCACTACCTGTATGAACATGGAAATATCTACACCTCTATCTCTATGAACATGGATATATCTACACAGCCATCTGGATGAACATGGAAATATCTACACCGCTATCTCTTTGAACATGGAAATACCTACACCGATATCTGCATGAAAATGGAAATATCTACAGAGCTATCTGCATATACATGGAAATATCTACACAGCTATCTCTTTACACATGGAAATAACTACACCGCTATCTGTATGAACATGGAAATATCTACACCGCCATCTGTATGAACATGGAAATATCTGCACCGCCATCTGTATGAACATATAAATAACTACAGGGCCATCTGTATTAAGATGGAGATATCTACACCGCTATCTGTATGAAAATGGAAATATCTACACCGCTATCTGTATGAACATGGAAATATCTACACCGCTACCTGTATAAACATGGAAATGTCTACACCGCTACCTGTAAAATCATGGAAATATCAGCACCGCTATCTGTATGAACATGGAAATATCAGCCCCTCTATCTGAATGAGCATGGAAATATCTACACTGCTATCTGTATGAACATGGAAATATCTACACTGCTATCCATATGAACATGGAAATATCTTCACCGTCATCTGTATGAACAAGGATATATCTACACAGCCATCTGGATGAACATGGAAATATCTACACCGCTATCTGTATGAACATGGAAATAGCTACACCGCTATCTTTGTGAACATGGAAATATCTACACCACTATCTGTATGAACATGGAAATATCTACACCGCTATCTGTATGAACATGGAAATATCTTCACCGCCATCTGTATGAACATGGATATATCTACACAGCCATCTGGATGAACATGGAAATATCTACACAGCTATCTGTATGAACATGGAAATATATACACCGCAATCTGTGTAAGCATGCATACATCTTCACCGCTGTCTGTATAAACATGGAAATATCTACATCGCTATCTGTATGAACATGGAAATATCTACACCGCTATCTGTGTAAACATGCATACATCTTCACCGCTATCTGTATAAACATGGAAATATCTACACCGCTATCTGTATAAACATGGAAATAGGTACACCGCTATCTGTATGAACATGGAAATATCAACACTGCTATCTGTATGAACATGGATATATCTACACAGCCATCTGGATGAACATGGAAATATCAACACCGCTATCTGTGTAAACATGCATACATCTTCACCGCTATCTGTATAAACATGGAAATATTTACACCGCTATCTGTATGAACATGGAAATATCTACACGGCTATCTGTATGAACATGGAAATATCTACACCGCTATCTGTTTGAACATGGAAATATCTACACCGCTATCTGCATGAAAATGGAAATATCTACACTGCTATCTGCATATACATGGAAATATCTACACAGCTATCTCTTTACACATGGAAATAACAACACCGCTATCTGTATGAACATGGAAATATCTACAACGCCATCTGTATGAACATGGAAATATCTGCACCGCCATCTGTAGGAACATATAAATATCTATGCCGCCATCTGTATTAAGATGGAGATATCTACACCGCTATCTTTATAAACATGGAAATATCTACAGCGCTATCTGTATAAACATGGAAATATCTACACCGCTATCTGTATAAACATGGAAATATCTACACCGCTACCTGTATAAACATGGAAATATCAGCACCGCTATCTGTATGAACATGGAAATATCTACACCACTATCTGTATGAACATGGAAATATCTACACCGCTATCTGTATGAACATGGAAATATCTACACCGCTATCTGTATGAACATGGAAATATCTACACCGCTATCTGTATGAACATGGATATATATACACAGCCCTCTGGATGAACATGGAAATATCCACACCGCTATCTGTGTAAACATGCATACATCTTCACCGCTATCTGTATAAACATGGAAATATCTACACCGCTATCTTTTGAAGATGGAAATATCTACACCGCTATCTGTTTGAAGATGGAAATATATACACCGCTATCTGCATGAAAATGGGAATATCTGCACAGCTATCTGCATATACATGGAAACATGTACACAGCTATCTGTTTACACATGGAAATAACTACACCGCTATCTCTATGAACATGGAAATATCTACACCGCCATCTGTATGAACATGGAAATATCTAAACCGCTATCAGCATGAAAATGGAAATATCTACACAGCTATCTGCATATACATGGAAATATCTACACAGCTGTCTCTTTACACATGGAAATAACTACACCGCTATCTGTATGAACATGGAAATATCTACACCTCCATCTGTATGAACTTGGAAGTATCTGGACCGCCATCTGTATGGACATATAAATATCTTCACCGCCATCTGTATTAAGATGGAGAGATCTACACCGCTATCTGTATAAACATGGAAATATCTACACTGCTATCTGTATAAACATGGAAATATGTACACCGCTACCTGTATAAACATGGAAATATCAGCACCGCTATCTGCATGAACATGGAAATATCAGCCCCTCTATCTGTATGAACATGGAAATATCTACACCGCTGTCTCTATGAACATGGAAATATCTACACCGCTATCTCTTTGAACATGGAAATATCTAAAACGCTATCTGGATGAACATGGAAATATCTACACAGCTATCTGCATATACATGGAAATATCTACACAGCTATCTCTTTACACATGGAAATAACTACACCGCTATGTTTATGAACATTGAAATATCTTCACCGCCATCTGTATGAACACGGAAATATCTACACGGCTATCTGTATGAACATGGAAATATCTACACCGCTATCTGTTTGAACATGGAAATATCTACACCGCTATCTGCATGAAAATGGAAATATCTACACTGCTATCTGCATATACATGGAAATATCTACACAGCTATCTCTTTACACATGGAAATAACAACACCGCTATCCGTATGAAAATGGAAATATCTACAACGCCATCTGTATGTACATGGAAATATCTGCACCGCCATCTGTAGGAACATATAAATATCTACGCCGCCATCTGTATTAAGATGGAGATATCTACACCGCTATCTTTATAAACATGGAAATATCTACACCGCTATCTGTATAAACATGGAAATATCTACACCGCTATCTGTATAAACATGGAAATATCTACACCGCTACCTGTATAAACATGGAAATATCAGCACCGCTATCTGTATGAACATGGAAATATCTACACCGCTATCTGTTTGAAGATGGAAATATATACACCGCTATCTGCATGAAAATGGAAATATCAACACAGCTATCTGCATATACATGGAAACATGTACACAGCTATCTGTTTACACATGGAAATAACTACACCGCTATCTCTATGAACATGGAAATATCTACACCGCCATCTGTATGAACATGGAAATATCTAAACCGCTATCAGCATGAAAATGGAAATATCTACACAGATATCTGCATATACATGGAAATATCTACACAGCTATCTCTTTACACATGGAAATAACTACACCGCTATCTGTATGAACATGGAAATATCTACACCTCCATCTGTATGAACTTGGAAATACCTGGACCGCCATCTGTATGGACATATAAATATCTTCACCGCCATCTGTATTAAGATGGAGAGATCTACACCGCTATCTGTATAAACATGGAAATATCTACACTGCTATCTGTATAAACATGGAAATATCTACACCGCTACCTGTATAAACATGGAAATATCAGCACCGCTATCTGCATGAACATGGAAATATCAGCCCCTCTATCTGTATGAACATGGAAATATCTACACCGCTGTCTCTATGAACATGGAAATATCTACACCGCTATCTCTTTGAACATGGAAATATCTAAAACGCTATCTGGATGAACATGGAAATATCTACACAGCTATCTGCATATACATGGAAATATCTACACAGCTATCTCTTTACACATGGAAATAACTACACCGCTATGTTTATGAACATGGAAATATCTTCACCGCCATCTGTATGAACACGGAAATATCTACACGGCTATCTGTATGAACATGGAAATATCTACACCGCTATCTGTTTGAACATGGAAATATCTACACCGCTATCTGCATGAAAATGGAAATATCTACACTGCTATCTGCATATACATGGAAATATCTACACAGCTATCTCTTTACACATGGAAATAACAACACCGCTATCCGTATGAACATGGAAATATCTACAACGCCATCTGTATGTACATGGAAATATCTGCACCGCCATCTGTAGGAACATATAAATATCTACGCCGCCATCTGTATTAAGATGGAGATATCTACACCGCTATCTTTACAAACATGGAAATATCTACACCGCTATCTGTATAAACATGGAAATATCTACACCGCTATCTGTATAAACATGGAAATATCTACACCGCTACCTGTATAAACATGGAAATATCAGCACCGCTATCTGTATGAACATGGAAATATCTACACCGCTATCTGTATGAACATGGAAATATCTACACCGCTATCTGTATGAACATGGAAATATCTACACCGCTATCTGTATGAACATGGAAATATCTACACCGCTATCTGTATGAACATGGATATATATACACAGCCCTCTGGATGAACATGGAAATATCCACACCGCTATCTGTGTAAACATGCATACATCTTCACCGCTATCTGTATAAACATGGAAATATCTACACCGCTATCTTTTGAACATGGAAATATCTACACCGCTATCTGTATGAACATGGAAATAGCTACACCACTATCTGTATGAACATGGAAATATCTACACCGCCATCTGTATGAATATGGAAATATCTGCACCGCCATCTGTAGGAACATATAAATATCTACGCCACCATCTGTAATAAGATGGAGATATCTACACCGTCATCTGTATAAACATGGAAATATCTACACCGCTATCTGTATAAACATGGATATATCTACACCGCTATCTGTATAAACATGGAAATATCTACACCGCTACCTGTATAAACATGGAAAAATCAGCACCGCTATCTGTATGAACATGGAAATATCTACACCGCTATCTGTATGAACATGGAAATATCTACACCGCTATCTGTATGAACATGGAAATATCTACACCACTATCTGTATGAACATGGAAATATCTACACCGCTATCTGTATGAAAATGGATATATATACACAGCCCTCTGGATGAACATGGAAATATCCACACCGCTATCTGTGTAAACATGCATACATCTTCACCGCTATCTGTATAAACATGGAAATATCTACACCGCTATCTTTATGAACATGGAAATATCTACACTGCTATCTGTTTGAAGATGGAAATATATACACCGCTATCTGCATGAAAATGGAAACATCTACACAGCTATCTGCTTATACATGGAAATATGTACACAGCTATCTCTTTACACATGGAAATAACTACACCGCAATCTTTATGAACATGGAAATATCTTCACCGGCATCTGTATGAACATGGATATATCTACACAGCCATCTGGATGAACATGAAAATATCTACACCGCTATCTGTATGAACAAGGAAATATCTACACCGCTATCAGTGTAAACATGCATACATCTTCACCGCTATCTGTATAAACATGGAAATATCTACACTGCTATCTGCATGAACATGGAAATATCTACACCGCTATCTGTTTGAACATGGAAATATCTACACCGCTATCTGCATGAAAATTGAAATATCTACACCGCTATCTGCATATACATGGAAATATCTTCAAAGCTATCTCTTTACACATGGAAATAACTACAGCGCTATCTCTAGAAACATGGAAATATCTACACCGCCATCTGTATGAACATGGAAATATCTGCACCGCCATCTGTATGAACATATAAATATCTTCACGGCCATCAATATTAAGATGGAGATATCTGCACCGCTATCTGTATAAACTTGGAAATATCTACACTGCTATCTGTATAAACATGGAAATATCTACACCGCTACCTGTATAAACATTTAAATATCAGCACCGCTATCTGTATGAACATGGAAATATCTACACCGCTATCTCTATGAACATGGAAATTTCTACACCGCTATCGGTAAGAACATGGAAATAGCTACACCGCTATCTGTATGAACATGGAAATATCTACACCACTACCTGTATGAACATGGAAATATCTACACCTCTATCTCTATGAACATGGATATATCTACACAGCCATCTGGATGAACATGGAAATATCTACACCGCTATCTCTTTGAACATGGAAATACCTACACCGATATCTGCATGAAAATGGAAATATCTACACAGCTATCTGCATATACATGGAAATATCTACACAGCTATCTCTTTACACATGGAAATAACTAAACCGCTATCTGTATGAACATGGAAATATCTACACCGCCATCTGTATGAACATGGAAATATCTGCACCGCCATCTGTATGAACATATAAATAACTACAGGGCCAACTTTATTAAGATGGAGATATCTACACCGCTATCTGTATGAAAATGGAAATATCTACACCGCTATCTGTATGAACATGGAAATATCTACACCGCTACCTGTATAAACATGGAAATGTCTACACCGCTACCTGTAAAAACATGGAAATATCAGCACCGCTATCTGTATGAACATGGAAATATCAGCCACTCTATCTGAATGAGCATGGAAATATCTACACTGCTATCTGTATGAACATGGAAATATCTACACTGCTATCCATATGAACATGGAAATATCTTCACCGTCATCTGTATGAACAAGGATATATCTACACAGCCATCTGGATGAACATGGAAATATCTACACCGCTATCTGTATGAACATGGAAATAGCTACACCGCTATCTTTGTGAACATGGAAATATCTACACCACTATCTGTATGAACATGGAAATATCTACACCGCTATCTGTATGAACATGGAAATATCTTCACCGCCATCTGTATGAACATGGATATATCTACACAGCCATCTGGATGAACTTGGAAATATCTACACAGCTATCTGTATGAACATGGAAATATATACACCGCAATCTGTGTAAGCATGCATACATCTTCACCGCTGTCTGTATAAACATGGAAATATCTACATCGCTATCTGTATGAACATGGAAATATCTACACCGCTATCTGTGTAAACATGCATACATCTTCACCGCTATCTGTATAAACATGGAAATATCTACACCGCTATCTGTATGAACATGGAAATAGGTACACCGCTATCTGTATGAACATGGAAATATCAACACTGCTATCTGTATGAACATGGATATATCTACACAGCCATCTGGATGAACATGGAAATATCAACACCGCTATCTGTGTAAACATGCATACATCTTCACCGCTATCTGTATAAACATGGAAATATTTACACCGCTATCTGTATGAACATGGAAATATCTACACGGCTATCTGTATGAACATGGAAATATCTACACCGCTATCTGTTTGAACATGGAAATATCTACACCGCTATCTGCATGAAAATGGAAATATCTACACTGCTATCTGCATATACATGGAAATATCTACACAGCTATCTCTTTACACATGGAAATAACAACACCGCTATCCGTATGAACATGGAAATATCTACAACGCCATCTGTATGTACATGGAAATATCTGCACCGCCATCTGTAGGAACATATAAATATCCACGCCGCCATCTGTATTAAGATGGAGATATCTACACCGCTATCTTTATAAACATGGAAATATCTACACCGTTATCTGTATAAACATGGAAATATCTACACCGCTATCTGTATAAACATGGAAATATCTACACCGCTACCTGTATAAACATGGAAATATCAGCACCGCTATCTGTATGAACATGGAAATATCTACACCGCTATCTGTATGAACATGGAAATATCTACACCGCTATCTGTATGAACATGGAAATATCTACACCGCTATCTGTATGAACATGGAAATATCTACACCGCTATCTGTATGAACATGGATATATATACACAGCCCTCTGGATGAACATGGAAATATCCACACCGCTATCTGTGTAAACATGCATACATCTTCACCGCTATCTGTATAAACATGGAAATATCTACACCGCTATCTTTTGAACATGGAAATATCTACACCGCTATCTGTATGAACATGGAAATAGCTACACCACTATCTGTATGAAAATGGAAATATCTACACCGCCATCTGTATGAACATGGAAATATCTGCACCGCCATCTGTAGGAACATATAAATATCTACGCCACCATCTGTATTAAGATGGAGATATCTACACCGCCATCTGTATAAACGTGGAAATATCTACACCGCTATCTGTATAAACATGGAAATATCTACACCGCTATCTGTATAAACATGGAAATATCTACACCGCTACCTGTATAAACATGGAAAAATCAGCACCGCTATCTGTATGAACATGGAAATATCTACACCGCTATCTGTATGAACATGGAAATATCTACACCGCTATCTGTATGAACATGGAAATATCTACACCACTATCTGTATGAACATGGAAATATCTACACCGCTATCTGTATGAAAATGGATATATATACACAGCCCTCTGGATGAACATGGAAATATCCACACCGCTATCTGTGTAAACATGCATACATCTTCACCGCTATCTGTATAAACATGGAAATATCTACACCGCTATCTTTATGAACATGGAAATATCTACACTGCTATCTGTTTGAAGATGGAAATATATACACCGCTATCTGCATGAAAATGGAAACATCTACACAGCTATCTGCTTATACATGGAAATATGTACACAGCTATCTCTTTACACATGGAAATAACTACACCGCAATCTTTATGAACATGGAAATATCTTCACCGGCATCTGTATGAACATGGATATATCTACACAGCCATCTGGATGAACATGAAAATATCTACACCGCTATCTGTATGAACAAGGAAATATCTACACCGCTATCAGTGTAAACATGCATACATCTTCACCGCTATCTGTATAAACATGGAAATATCTACACTGCTATCTGCATGAACATGGAAATATCTACACCGCTATTTGTTTGAACATGGAAATATCTACACCGCTATCTGCATGAAAATGGAAATATCTACACCGCTATCTGCATATACATGGAAATATCTACAAAGCTATCTCTTTACACATGGAAATAACTACAGCGCTATCTCTATAAACATGGAAATATCTACACCGCCATCTGTATGAACATGGAAATATCTGCACCGCCATCTGTATGAACATATAAATATCTTCACGGCCATCAATATTAAGATGGAGATATCTGCACCGCTATCTGTATAAACTTGGAAATATCTACACTGCTATCTGTATAAACATGGAAATAGCTACACCGCTACCTGTATAAACATTTAAATATCAGCACCGCTATCTGTATGAACATGGAAATATCTACACCGCTATCTCTATGAACATGGAAATTTCTACACCGCTATCGGTAAGAACATGGAAATAGCTACACCGCTATCTGTATGAACATGGAAATATCTACACCACTACCTGTATGAACATGGAAATATCTACACCTCTATCTCTATGAACATGGATATATCTACACAGCCATCTGGATGAACATGGAAATATCTACACCGCTATCTCTTTGAACATGGAAATACCTACACCGATATCTGCATGAAAATGGAAATATCTACAGAGCTATCTGCATATACATGGAAATATCTACACAGCTATCTCTTTACACATGGAAATAACTACACCGCTATCTGTATGAACATGGAAATATCTACACCGCCATCTGTATGAACATGGAAATATCTGCACCGCCATCTGTATGAACATATAAATAACTACAGGGCCATCTGTATTAAGATGGAGATATCTACACCGCTATCTGTATGAAAATGGAAATATCTACACCGCTATCTGTATGAACATGGAAATATCTACACCGCTACCTGTATAAACATGGAAATGTCTACATCGCTACCTGTAAAATCATGGAAATATCAGCACCGCTATCTGTATGAACATGGAAATATCAGCCACTCTATCTGAATGAGCATGGAAATATCTACACTGCTATCTGTATGAACATGGAAATATCTACACTGCTATCCATATGAACATGGAAATATCTTCACCGTCATCTGTATGAACAAGGATATATCTACACAGCCATCTGGATGAACATGGAAATATCTACACCGCTATCTGTATGAACATGGAAATAGCTACACCGCTATCTTTGTGAACATGGAAATATCTACACCACTATCTGTATGAACATGGAAATATCTACACCGCTATCTGTATGAACATGGAAATATCTTCACCGCCATCTGTATGAACATGGATATATCTACACAGCCATCTGGATGAACATGGAAATATCTACACAGCTATCTGTATGAACATGGAAATATATACACCGCAATCTGTGTAAGCATGCATACATCTTCACCGCTGTCTGTATAAACATGGAAATATCTACATCGCTATCTGTATGAACATGGAAATATCTACACCGCTATCTGTGTAAACATGCATACATCTTCACCGCTATCTGTATAAACATGGAAATATCTACACCGCTATCTGTATGAACATGGAAATAGGTACACCGCTATCTGTATGAACATGGAAATATCAACACTGCTATCTGTATGAACATGGATATATCTACACAGCCATCTGGATGAACATGGAAATATCAACACCGCTATCTGTGTAAACATGCATACATCTTCACCGCTATCTGTATAAACATGGAAATATTTACACCGCTATCTGTATGAACATGGAAATATCTACACGGCTATCTGTATGAACATGGAAATATCTACACCGCTATCTGTTTGAACATGGAAATATCTACACCGCTATCTGCATGAAAATGGAAATATCTACACTGCTATCTGCATATACATGGAAATATCTACACAGCTATCTCTTTACACATGGAAATAACAACACCGCTATCTGTATGAACATGGAAATATCTACAACGCCATCTGTATGAACATGGAAATATCTGCACCGCCATCTGTAGGAACATATAAATATCTATGCCGCCATCTGTATTAAGATGGAGATATCTACACCGCTATCTTTATAAACATGGAAATATCTACACCGCTATCTGTATAAACATGGAAATATCTACACCGCTATCTGTATAAACATGGAAATATCTACACCGCTACCTGTATAAACATGGAAATATCAGCACCGCTATCTGTATGAACATGGAAATATCTACACCACTATCTGTATGAACATGGAAATATCTACACCGCTATCTGTATGAACATGGAAATATCTACACCGCTATCTGTATGAACATGGAAATATCTACACCGCTATCTGTATGAACATGGATATATATACACAGCCCTCTGGATGAACATGGAAATATCCACACCGCTATCTGTGTAAACATGCATACATCTTCACCGCTATCTGTATAAACATGGAAATATCTACAGCGCTATCTTTTGAACATGGAAATATCTACACCGCTATCTGTTTGAAGATGGAAATATATACACCGCTATCTGCATGAAAATGGGAATATCTGCACAGCTATCTGCATATACATGGAAACATGTACACAGCTATCTGTTTACACATGGAAATAACTACACCGCTATCTCTATGAACATGGAAATATCTACACCGCCATCTGTATGAACATGGAAATATCTAAACCGCTATCAGCATGAAAATGGAAATATCTACACAGCTATCTGCATATACATGGAAATATCTACACAGCTGTCTCTTTACACATGGAAATAACTACACCGCTATCTGTATGAACATGGAAATATCTACACCTCCATCTGTATGAACTTGGAAATATCTGGACCGCCATCTGTATGGACATATAAATATCTTCACCGCCATCTGTATTAAGATGGAGAGATCTACACCGCTATCTGTATAAACATGGAAATATCTACACTGCTATCTGTATAAACATGGAAATATCTACACCGCTACCTGTATAAACATGGAAATATCAGCACCGCTATCTGCATGAACATGGAAATATCAGCCCCTCTATCTGTATGAACATGGAAATATCTACACCGCTGTCTCTATGAACATGGAAATATCTACACCGCTATCTCTTTGAACATGGAAATATCTAAAACGCTATCTGGATGAACATGGAAATATCTACACAGCTATCTGCATATACATGGAAATATCTACACAGCTATCTCTTTACACATGGAAATAACTACACCGCTATGTTTATGAACATGGAAATATCTTCACCGCCATCTGTATGAACACGGAAATATCTACACGGCTATCTGTATGAACATGGAAATATCTACACCGCTATCTGTTTGAACATGGAAATATCTACACCGCTATCTGCATGAAAATGGAAATATCTACACTGCTATCTGCATATACATGGAAATATCTACACAGCTATCTCTTTACACATGGAAATAACAACACCGCTATCCGTATGAACATGGAAATATCTACAACGCCATCTGTATGTACATGGAAATATCTGCACCGCCATCTGTAGGAACATATAAATATCTACGCCGCCATCTGTATTAAGATGGAGATATCTACACCGCTATCTTTATAAACATGGAAATATCTACACCGCTATCTGTATAAACATGGAAATATCTACACCGCTATCTGTATAAACATGGAAATATCTACACCGCTACCTGTATAAACATGGAAATATCAGCACCGCTATCTGTATGAACATGGAAATATCTACACCGCTATCTGTTTGAAGATGGAAATATATACACCGCTATCTGCATGAAAATGGAAATATCTACACAGCTATCTGCATATACATGGAAACATGTACACAGCTATCTGTTTACACATGGAAATAACTACACCGCTATCTCTATGAACATGGAAATATCTACACCGCCATCTGTATGAACATGGAAATATCTAAACCGCTATCAGCATGAAAATGGAAATATCTACACAGCTATCTGCATATACATGGAAATATCTACACAGCTATCTCTTTACACATGGAAATAACTACACCGCTATCTGTATGAACATGGAAATATCTACACCTCCATCTGTATGAACTTGGAAATACCTGGACCGCCATCTGTATGGACATATAAATATCTTCACCGCCATCTGTATTAAGATGGAGAGATCTACACCGCTATCTGTATAAACATGGAAATATCTACACTGCTATCTGTATAAACATGGAAATATCTACACCGCTACCTGTATAAACATGGAAATATCAGCACCGCTATCTGCATGAACATGGAAATATCAGCCCCTCTATCTGTATGAACATGGAAATATCTACACCGCTGTCTCTATGAACATGGAAATATCTACACCGCTATCTCTTTGAACATGGAAATATCTAAAACGCTATCTGGATGAACATGGAAATATCTACACAGCTATCTGCATATACATGGAAATATCTACACAGCTATCTCTTTACACATGGAAATAACTACACCGCTATGTTTATGAACATGGAAATATCTTCACCGCCATCTGTATGAACACGGAAATATCTACACGGCTATCTGTATGAACATGGAAATATCTACACCGCTATCTGTTTGAACATGGAAATATCTACACCGCTATCTGCATGAAAATGGAAATATCTACACTGCTATCTGCATATACATGGAAATATCTACACAGCTATCTCTTTACACATGGAAATAACAACACCGCTATCCGTATGAACATGGAAATATCTACAACGCCATCTGTATGTACATGGAAATATCTGCACCGCCATCTGTAGGAACATATAAATATCTACGCCGCCATCTGTATTAAGATGGAGATATCTACACCGCTATCTTTATAAACATGGAAATATCTACACCGCTATCTGTATAAACATGGAAATATCTACACCGCTATCTGTATAAACATGGAAATATCTACACCGCTACCTGTATAAACATGGAAATATCAGCACCGCTATCTGTATGAACATGGAAATATCTACACCGCTATCTGTATGAACATGGAAATATCTACACCGCTATCTGTATGAACATGGAAATATCTACACCGCTATCTGTATGAACATGGAAATATCTACACCGCTATCTGTATGAACATGGATATATATACACAGCCCTCTGGATGAACATGGAAATATCCACACCGCTATCTGTGTAAACATGCATACATCTTCACCGCTATCTGTATAAACATGGAAATATCTACACCGCTATCTTTTGAACATGGAAATATCTACACCGCTATCTGTATGAACATGGAAATAGCTACACCACTATCTGTATGAACATGGAAATACCTACACCGCCATCTGTATGAACATGGAAATATCTGCACCGCCATCTGTAGGAACATATAAATATCTACGCCACCATCTGTATTAAGATGGAGATATCTACACCGCCATCTGTATAAACGTGGAAATATCTACACCGCTATCTGTATAAACATGGAAATATCTACACCGCTATCTGTATAAACATGGAAATATCTACACCGCTACCTGTATAAACATGGAAAAATCAGCACCGCTATCTGTATGAACATGGAAATATCTACACCGCTATCTGTATGAACATGGAAATATCTACACCGCTATCTGTATGAACATGGAAATAACTACACCACTATCTGTATGAACATGGAAATATCTACACCGCTATCTGTATGAAAATGGATATATATACACAGCCCTCTGGATGAACATGGAAATATCCACACCGCTATCTGTGTAAACATGCATACATCTTCACCGCTATCTGTATAAACATGGAAATATCTACACCGCTATCTTTATGAACATGGAAATACCTACACTGCTATCTGTTTGAAGATGGAAATATATACACCGCTATCTGCATGAAAATGGAAACATCTACACAGCTATCTGCTTATACGTGGAAATATGTACACAGCTATCTCTTTACACATGGAAATAACTACACCGCAATCTTTATGAACATGGAAATATCTTCACCGGCATCTGTATGAACATGGATATATCTACACAGCCATCTGGATGAACATGAAAATATCTACACCGCTATCTGTATGAACAAGGAAATATCTACACCGCTATCAGTGTAAACATGCATACATCTTCACCGCTATCTGTATAAACATGGAAATATCTACACTGCTATCTGCATGAACATGGAAATATCTACACCGCTATCTGTTTGAACATGGAAATATCTACACCGCTATCTGCATGAAAATGGAAATATCTACACCGCTATCTGCATATACATGGAAATATCTACAAAGCTATCTCTTTACACATGGAAATAACTACAGCGCTATCTCTATAAACATGGAAATATCTACACCGCCATCTGTATGAACATGGAAATATCTGCACCGCCATCTGTATGAACATATAAATATCTTCACGGCCATCAATATTAAGATGGAGATATCTGCACCGCTATCTGTATAAACTTGGAATTATCTACACTGCTATCTGTATAAACATGGAAATATCTACACCGCTACCTGTATAAACATTTAAATATCAGCACCGCTATCTGTATGAACATGGAAATATCTACACCGCTATCTCTATGAACATGGAAATTTCTACACCGCTATCGGTAAGAACATGGAAATAGCTACACCGCTATCTGTATGAACATGGAAATATCTACACCACTACCTGTATGAACATGGAAATATCTACACCTCTATCTCTATGAACATGGATATATCTACACAGCCATCTGGATGAACATGGAAATATCTACACCGCTATCTCTTTGAACATGGAAATACCTACACCGATATCTGCATGAAAATGGAAATATCTACAGAGCTATCTGCATATACAAGGAAATATCTACACAGCTATCTCTTTACACATGGAAATAACTACACCGCTATCTGTATGAACATGGAAATAACTTCACCGCCATCTGTGTAAACATGCATACATCTTCAACGCTATCTGTATAAAGATGGAAATATCTACACCGCTATCTGTATGAACATGGAAATAGCTACACCGCTATCTGTATGAACATGGAAATATCAACACCGCTATCTGTATGAACATGGATATATCTACACAGCCATCTGGATGAACATGGAAATATCAACACCGCTATCTGTGTAAACATGCATACATCTTCACCGCTATCTGTATAAACATGGAAATATCTACACCGCTATCTGCATGAACATGGAAATATCTACACCGCTATCTGTATGAACATGGAAATATCTACACCGCTATCTGTTTGAACATGGAAATATCTACACCGCTATCTGCATGAAAATGGAAATATCTACACTGCTATCTGCATATACATGGAAATACCTACACAGCTATCTCTTTACACATGGAAATAACAACACCGCTATCTGTATGAACATGGAAATATCTTCACCGCCATCTGTATGAACATGGAAATATCTGCACCGCCATCTGTAGGAACATATAAATATCTACACCGCCATCTGTATTAAGATGGAGATATCTACACCTCTATCTGTATAAACATGGAAACATCTACACCGCTATCTGTATAAACATGGAAATATCTACACCGCTATCTGTATAAACATGGAAATATCTACACCGCTACCTGTATAAACATGGAAATATCAGCACCGCTATCTGTATGAACATGGAAATATCTACACCGCTATCTGTATGAACATGGAAATATTTACACCGCTATCTGTATGAACATGGAAATATCTACACGGCTATCTGTATGAACATGGAAATATCTACACCGCTATCTGTTTGAACATGGAAATATCTACACCGCTATCTGCATGAAAATGGAAATATCTACACTGCTATCTGCATATACATGGAAATATCTACACAGCTATCTCTTTACACATGGAAATAACAACACCGCTATCTGTATGATCATGGAAATATCTACAACGCCATCTGTATGAACATGGAAATATCTGCACCGCCATATGTAGGAACATATAAATATCTACGCCGTCATCTGTATTAAGATGGAGATATCTACACCGCTATCTGTATAAACATGGAAATATCTACACCGCTATCTGTATAAACATGGAAATATCTACACCGCTATCTGTATAAAGATGGATATATCTACACCGCTACCTGTATGAACATGGAAATATCAGCACCGCTATCTGTATGAACATGGAAATATCTACACTGCTATCTGTATGAACATGGAAATATCTACACCGCTATCTGTATGAACATGGAAATATCTACACCACTATCTGTATGAACATGGAAATATCTACACCGCTATCTGTATGAACATGGATATATATACACAGCCCTCTGGATGAACATGGAAATATCCACACCGCTATCTGTGTAAACATGCATACATCTTCACCGCTATCTGTATAAACATGAAAATATCTACACCGCTATCTGTATGAACATGGATATATCTACACAGCCATTTGGATGAACATGGAAATATCTACACCGCTATCTGTATGAACATGGAAATAGCCACACTGCTATCTGTATGAACATGGAAATATCTTCACCGCCATCTGTATGAACATGGATATATGTCCACAGTCATCTGGATGAACATTGAAATATCTACACAGCTATCTGTATGAACATGGAAATATATTCACCGCTATCTGTGTAAGCATGCATACATCTTCACCGCTTTCTGTATAAACATGGAAATATCTACATCGCTATCTGTATGAACATGGAAATATCTACACAGCTATCTGTGTAAACATGCATACATTTTCACCGCTATCTGTATAAACATGGAAATACCTACACCGCTATCTGTATGAACATGGAAATAGCTACACCGCTATCTGTATGAACATGGAAATATCAACACCGCTATCTGTATGAACACGGATATATCTACACAGCCATCTGGATGAACATGGAAATATCAACACCGCTATCTGTGTAAACATGCATACATCTTCACCGCTATCTGTATAAACATGGAAATATTTACACCGCTATCTGTATGAACATGGAAATATCTACACGGCTATCTGTATGAACATGGAAATATCTACACCGCTATCTGTTTGAACATGGAAAGATCTACACCGCTATCTGCATGAAAATGGAAATATCTACACTGCTATCTGCATATACATGGAAATATATACACAGCTATCTCTTTTCACATGGAAATAACAACACCGCTATCTGTATGAACATGGAAATATCTACACCGCCATCTCTATTAACATGGAAATATCTGCACCGCCATCTGTAGGAACATATAAATATCTATGCCGCCATCTGTATTAAGATGGAGATATCTACACCGCTATCTGTATGAACATGGAAATATCTACACCGCTATCTGTATGAACATGGAAATATCTACACCGCTACCTGTATAAACATGGAAATGTCTACACCACTACCTGTAAAAACATGGAAATATCAGCACTGCTATCTGTATGAACATGGAAATATCAGCCCCTCTATCTGTATGAGCATGGAAATATCTACACTGCTATCTGTATGAACATGGAAATATCTACACTGCTATCCATATGAACATGGAAATATCTTCACCGCCATCTGTATGAACATGGATATATCTACACAGCCATCTGGATGAACATGGAAATATCTACACCGCTATCTGTATGAACATGGAAATAGCTACACCGCTATCTGTATGAACATGGAAATATCTACACCGCCATCTGTATGAACATGGAAATATCTCCACCGCCATCTGTAGGAACATATAAATATCTATGCCGCCATCTGTATTAAGATGGAGATATCTACACCGCTATCTGTATAAACATGGAAATATCTACACCGCTATCTGTATAAACATGGAAATATCTACACCGCTATCTGTATATACATGGAAATATCTACACCGCTACCTGTATACACATGGAAATATCAGCACCGCTATCTGTATGAACATGGAAATATCTACACCGCTATCTGTATGAACATGGAAATATCTACACCGCTATCTGTATGAACATGGAAATATCTACACCACTATCTGTATGAACATGGAAATATCTACACCGCTATCTGTATGAACATGGATATACATACACAGCCCTCTGGATGAACATGGAAATATCCATACCGCTATCTGTGTAAACATGCATACATCTTCACCCCTATCTGTATAAAAATGGAAATATCTACACCGCTATCTTTATGAACATGGAAATATCTACACTGCTATCTGTTTGAAGATGGAAATATATACACCGCTATCTGCATGAAAATGGAAATATCTACACAGCTATCTGCATATACATGGAAATATGCACACAGCTATCTCTTTACACATGGAAATAACTACACCGCTATATTTATGAACATGGAAATATCTTCACCGGCATCTGTATGAACATGGATATATCTTCACAGCCATCTGGAAGAACATGGAAATATCTACACCGCTATCTGTATGAACAAGGAAATATCTACACCGCTATCTGGGTAAACATGCATACATCTTCACCGCTATCTGTATAAACATGGAAATATCTACACTGATATCTGCATGAACATGGAAATATCTACACCGCTATCTGTTTGAACATGGAAATATCTACACCGCTATCTGCATGAAAATGGAAATATCTACACAGCGATCTGCATATACATGGAAATATCTACAAAGCTATCTCTTTACACATGGAAATAACTACAGCGCTATCTCTATAAACATGGAAATATCTACACCGCTATCTGTATAAACATGGAAATATCTATACCGCTATCTGTATAAACATGGAAATATCTACACCGCTACCTGTATAAACATTTAAATATCAGCACCGCTATCTGTATGAACATGGAAATATCTACACCGCTATCTCTATGAACATGGAAATTTCTACACCGCTATCGGTAAGAACATGGAAATAGCTACACCGCTATCTGTATGAACATGGAAATATCTAAACCACTACCTGTATGAACATGGAAATATCTACACCTCTATCTCTATGAACATGGATATATCTACACAGCCATCTGGATGAACATGGAAATATCTACACCGCTATCTGTATGAACATGGAAATATCTACACTGCTACCTGTATAAACATGGAAATGTCTACACCACTACCTGTAAAAACATGGAAATATCAGCACCGCTATCTGTATGAACATGGAAATATCAGCCCCTCTATCTGTATGAGCATGGAAATATCTACACTGCTATCTGTATGAACATGGAAATATCTACACTGCTATCCATATGAACATGGAAATATCTTCACCGCCATCTGTATGAACATGGATATATCTACACAGCCATCTGGATGAACATGGAAATATCTACACCGCTATCTGTATGAACATGGAAATAGCTACACCGCTATCTGTATGAACATGGAAATATCTACACCGCCATCTGTATGAACATGGAAATTTCTACACCACTATCGGTAAGAACATGGAAATAGCTACACCGCTATCTGTATGAACATGGAAATATCTACACCACTACCTGTATGAACATGGAAATATCTACACTTGTATCTCTATGAACATGGATATATCTACACAGCCATCTGGATGAACATGGAAATATCTACACCGCTATCTGTTTGAACATGGAAATATCTACACCGATATCTGCATGAAAATGGAAATATCTACAGAGCTATCTGCATATACATGGAAATATCTACACAGCTATCTCTTTACACATGGAAATAACTACACCGCTATCTGTATGAACATGGAAATATCTACACCGCCATCTGTATGAACATGGAAATATCTGCACCAACATCTGTAAGAACATATAAATATCTACACCGCCATCTGTATTAAGATGGAGATATCTACATCGCTATCTGAATAAACATGGAAATATCTACACCGCTATTTTTATGAACATGGAAATATCTACACCGCTGTCTGTTTGAAGATGGAAATATATACACCGCTATCTGCATGAAAATGGAAATATCTAGACAGCTATCTGCATATACATGGAAATATGTACACAGCTATCTCTTTACACATGGAAATAACTACACCGCTATATTTATGAACATGGAAATATCTTCACCGGCATCTGTATGAACATGGATATATCTACACAGCCATCTGGAAGAACATGGAAATATCTACACCGCTATCTGTATGAACAAGGAAATATCTACACCGCTATCTGTGTAAACATGCATACATCTTCACCGCTATCTGTATAAACATGGAAATATCTACACTGATATCTGCATGAACATGGAAATATCTACACCGCTATCTGTTTGAACATGGAAATATCTACACCGCTATCTGCATGAAAATGGAAATATCTACACAGCGATCTGCATATACATGGAAATATCTACAAAGCTATCCCTTTACACATGGAAATAACTACAGCGCTATCTCTATAAACATGGAAATATCTACACCGCTATCTATATAAACATGGAAATATCTATACCGCTATCTGTATAAACATGGAAATATCTACACCGCTACCTGTATAAACATTTAAATATCAGCACCGCTATCTGTATGAACATGGAAATATCTACACCGCTATCTCTATGAACATGGAAATTTCTACACCGCTATCGGTAAGAACATGGAAATAGCTACACCGCTATCTGTATGACCATGGACATATCTAAACCACTACCTGTATGAACATGGAAATATCTACACCTCTATCTCTATGAACATGGATATATCTACACAGCCATCTGGATGAACATGGAAATATCTACACCGCTATCTGTATGAACATGGAAATATCTACACTGCTACCTGTATAAACATGGAAATGTCTACACCACTACCTGTAAAAACATGGAAATATCAGCACCGCTATCTGTATGAACATGGAAATATCAGCCCCTCTATCTGTATGAGCATGGAAATATCTACACTGCTATCTGTATGAACATGGAAATATCTACACTGCTATCCATATGAACATGGAAATATCTTCACCGCCATCTGTATGAACATGGATATATCTACACAGCCATCTGGATGAACATGGAAATATCTACACCGCTATCTGTATGAACATGGAAATAGCTAAACCGCTATCTGTATGAACATGGAAATATCTACACCGCCATCTGTATGAACACGGAAATTTCTACACCACTATCGGTAAGAACATGGAAATAGCTACACCGCTATCTGTATGAACATGGAAATATCTACACCACTACCTGTATGAACATGGAAATATCTACTCTTGTATCTCTATGAACATGGATATATCTACACAGCCATCTGGATGAACATGGAAATATGTACACCGCAATCTGTTTGAACATGGAAATATCTACACCGATATCTGCATGAAAATGGAAATATCTACAGAGCTATCTGCATATACATGGAAATATCTACACAGCTATCTCTTTACACATGGAAATAACTACAACGCTATCTGTATGAACATGGAAATATCTACACCGCCATCTGTATGAACATGGAAATATCTGCACCAACATCTGTAAGAACATATAAATATCTACACCGCCATCTGTATTAAGATGGAGATATCTACATCGCTATCTGAATAAACATGGAAATATCTACACCGCTATTTTTATGAACATGGAAATATCTACACCGCTATCTGTTTGAAGATGGAAATATATACACCGCTATCTGCATGAAAATGGAAATATCTAGACAGCTATCTGCATATACATGGAAATATGTACACAGCTATCTCTTTACACAAGGAAATATCTACACCGCTACCTGTATGAACATGGAAATATCTTCACCGCCATCTGTATGAACATGGATATATCTACACAGCCATCTGGATGAACATGGAAATATCTACACCGCTATCTGTATGAACATGGAAATAGCCACACTGCTATCTGTATGAACATGGAAATATCTTCACCGCCATCTGTATGAACATGGATATATATCCACAGCCATCTGGATGAACATGGAAATATCTACACAGCTATCTGTATGAACATGGAAATATATACACCGCTATCTGTGTAAGCATGCATACATCTTCACCGCTATCTGTATGAACATGGAAATAGCTACACCGCTATCTGTATGAACATGGAAATATCAACACCGCTATCTGTATGAACATGGATATATCTACACTGCCATCTGGATGAACATGGAAATATCAACACCGCTATCTGTGTAAACATGCATACACCTTCACCGCTATCTGTATAAACATGGAAATATTTACACCGCTATCTGTATGAACATGGAAATATCTACACGGCTATCTGTATGAACATGGAAATATCTACACCGCTATCTGTTTGAACATGGAAATATCTACACCGCTATCTGCATGAAAATGGAAATATCTACACTGCTATCTGCATATACGTGGAAATATCTACACAGCTATCTCTTTACACATGGAAATAACAACACCGCTATCTGTATGAACATGGAAATATCTACACCGCCATCTGTATGAACATGGAAATATCTGCACCACCATCTGTAGGAACATATAAATATCTACGCCGCCATCTGTATTAAGATGGAGATATCTACACCGCTATCTGTATGAACATGGAAATATCTACACCGCTACCTGTATAAACATGGAAATGTCTACACCGCTACCTGTAAAAACATGGAAATATCAGCACCGCTATCTTTATGAACATGGAAATATCAGCCCCTATATCTGTATGAGCATGGAAATATCTACACTGCTATCTGTATGAACATGGAAATATCTACACTGCTATCCATATGAACATGGAAATATCTTCACCGCCATCTGTATGAACATGGATATATCTACACAGCCATCTGGATGAACATGGAAATATCTACACCGCTATCTGTATGAACATGGAAGTAGCTACACCGCTATCTGTATGAACATGGAAATATCTACACCGCCATCTGTATGAACATGGAAATATCTGCACCGCCATCTGTAGGAACATATAAATATCTACGCCGCCATCTGTATTAAGATGGAGATATCTACACCGCTATCTGTATAAACATGGAAATATCTACACCGCTATCTGTATAAACATGGAAATGTCTACACCGCTACCTGTAAAAACATGGAAATATCAGCACCGCTATCTTTATGAACATGGAAATATCAGCCCCTATATCTGTATGAGCATGGAAATATCTACACTGCTATCTGTATGAACATGGAAATATCTACACTGCTATCCATATGAACATGGAAATATCTTCACCGCCATCTGTATGAACATGGATATATCTACACAGCCATCTGGATGAACATGGAAATATCTACACCGCTATCTGTATGAACATGGAAATAGCTACACCGCTATCTGTATGAACATGGAAATATCTACACCGCCATCTGTATGAACACGGAAATTTCTACACCACTATCGGTAAGAACATGGAAATAGCTACACCGCTATCTGTATGAACATGGAAATATCTAAACAACTACCTGTATGAACATGGAAATATCTACTCTTGTATCTCTATGAACATGGATATATCTACACAGCCATCTGGATGAACATGGAAATACCTACACCGCTATCTGTTTGAACATGGAAATATCTACACCGATATCTGCATGAAAATGGAAATATCTACAGAGCTATCTGCATATACATGGAAATATCTACACAGCTATCTCTTTACACATGGAAATAACTACACCGCTATCTGTATGAACATGGAAATATCTACACCGCTACCTTTATAAACAAGGAAATATCTGCACCAACATCTGTAAGAACATATAAATATCTACACCGCCATCTGTATTAAGATGGAGATATCTACATCGCTATCTGAATAAACATGGAAATATCTACACCGCTATTTTTATGAACATGGAAATATCTACACCGCTATCTGTTTGAAGATGGAAATATATACACCGCTATCTGCGTGAAAATGGAAATATCTAGACAGCTATCTGCATATACATGGAAATATGTACAGAGCTATCTCTTTACACATGGAAATATCTACAACGCTATCTGTATGAACATGGAAATATCTTCACCGCCATCTGTATGAACATGGATATATCTACACAGCCATCTGGATGAACATGGAAATATCTACACCTCTATCTGTATGAACATGGAAATATCCACACTGCTATCTGTATGAACATGGAAATATATACACCGCTATCTGTGTAAGCATGCATACATCTTCACCGCTATCTGTATGAACATGGAAATTGCTACACCGCTATCTGTATGAACATGGAAATATCAACACCGCTATCTGTATGAACATGGATATATCTACACAGCCATCTGGATGAACATGGAAATATCAACACCGCTATCTGTGTAAACATGCATACACCTTCACCGCTATCTGTATAAACATGGAAATATTTAAACCGCTATCTGTATGAACATGGAAATATCTACACGGCTATCTGTATGAACATGGAAATATCTACACCGCTATCTGTTTGAACATGGAAATATCTACACCGCTATCTGCATGAAAATGGAAATATCTACACTGCTATCTGCATATACGTGGAAATATCTACACAGCTATCTCTTTACACATGGAAATAACAACACCGCTATCTGTATGAACATGGAAATATCTACACCGCCATCTGTATGAACATGGAAATATCTGCACCACCATCTGTAGGAACATATAAATATCTACGCCGCCATCTGTATTAAGATGGAGATATCTACACCGCTATCTGTATGAACATGGAAATATCTACACCGCTACCTGTATAAACATGGAAATGTCTACACCGCTACCTGTAAAAACATGGAAATATCAGCACCGCTATCTTTATGAACATGGAAATATCAGCCCCTATATCTGTATGAGCATGGAAATATCTACACTGCTATCTGTATGAACATGGAAATATCTACACTGCTATCCATATGAACATGGAAATATCTTCACCGCCATCTGTATGAACATGGATATATCTACACAGCCATCTGGATGAACATGGAAATATCTACACCGCTATCTGTATGAACATGGAAATAGCTACACCGCTATCTGTATGAACATGGAAATATCTACACCGCCATCTGTATGAACATGGAAATATCTGCACCGCCATCTGTAGGAACATATAAATATCTACGCCGCCATCTGTATTAAGATGGAGATATCTACACCGCTATCTGTATAAACATGGAAATATCTACACCGCTATCTGTATAAACATGGAAATATCTACACCGCTATCTGTATAAACATGGAAATATCTACACCGCTACCTGTATAAACATGGAAAAATCAGCACCGCTATCTGTATGAACATGGAAATATCTACACCGCTATCTGTATGAACATGGAAATATCTACACCGCTATCTGTATGAACATGGAAATATCTACACCACTATCTGTATGAACATGGAAATATCTACACCGCTATCTGTATGAACATGGATATATATACACAGCCCTCTGGATGAACATGGAAATATCCACACCGCTATCTGTGTAAACATGCATACATCTTCACCGCTATCTGTATAAACATGGAAATATCTACACCGCTATCTTTATGAACATGGAAATATCTACTCTGCTATCTGTTTGAAGATGGAAATATATACACCGCTATCTGCATGAAAATGGAAACATCTACACAGCTATCTGCTTATACATGGAAATATGTACACAGCTATCTCTTTACACATGGAAATAACTACACCGCTATCTCTATGAACATGGAAATATCTACACCGCCATCTGTATGAACATGGAAATATCTGAACCGCCATCTGTATGGACATATAAATATCTTCACCGCCATCTGTATTAAGATGGAGATATCTACACCGCTATCTGTAAAAATATGGAAATATCTACACTGCTATCTGTATAAACATGGAAATATCTACACCGCTATCTGTATAAACATGGAAATATCAGCACCGCTATCTGCATGAACATGGAAATATCAGCCCCTCTATCTGTATGAACATGGAAATATCTACACCGCTGTCTCTATTAACATGGAAATATCTACACCGCTACCTGTATACACATGGAAATATCAGCACCGCTATCTGTATGAACATGGAAATATCTACACCGCTATCTGTATGAACATGGAAATATCTACACCGCTATCTGTATGAACATGGAAATATCTACACCACTATCTGTATGAACATGGAAATATATACACCGCTATCTGTATGAACATGGATATATATACACAGCCCTCTGGATGAACATGGAAATATCCACACCGCTATCTGTGTAAACATGCATACATCTTCACCGCTATCTGTATAAAAATGGAAAATCTACACCGCTATCTTTATGAACATGGAAATATCTACACTGCTATCTGTTTGAAGATGGAAATATATACACCGCTATCTGCATGAAAATGGAAATATCTACACAGCTATCTGCATATACATGGAAATATGCACACAGCTATCTCTTTACACATGGAAATAACTACACCGCTATATTTATGAACATGGAAATATCTTCACCGGCATCTGTATGAACATGGATATATCTACACAGCCATCTGGATGAACATGGAAATATCTACACCGCTATCTGTATGAACAAGGAAATATCTACACCGCTATCTGTGTAAACATGCATACATCTTCACCGCTATCTGTATAAACATGGAAATATCTACACTGATATCTGCATGAACATGGAAATATCTACACCACTATCTGTTTGAACATGGAAATATCTACACCGCTATCTGCATGAAAATGGAAATATCTACACAGCGATCTGCATATACATGGAAATATCTACAAAGCTATCTCTTTACACATGGAAATAACTACAGCGCTATCTCTATAAACATGGAAATATCTACACCGCTACCTGTATAAACATGGAAATATCTATACCGCTATCTGTATAAACATGGAAATATCTACACCGCTACCTGTATAAACATTTAAATATCAGCACCGCTATCTGTATGAACATGGAAATATCTACACCGCTATCTCTATGAACATGGAAATATCTACACCGCTATCGGTAAGAACATGGAAATAGCTACACCGCTATCTGTATGAACATGGAAATATCTAAACCACTACCTGTATGAACATGGAAATATCTACACCTCTATCTCTATGAACATGGATATATCTACACAGCCATCTGGATGAACATGGAAATATCTACACCGCTATCTGTATGAACATGGAAATATCTACACCGCTACCTGTATAAACATGGAAATGTCTACACCACTACCTGTAAAAACATGGAAATATCAGCACCGCTATCTGTATGAACATGGAAATATCAGCCCCTCTATCTGTATGAGCATGGAAATATCTACACTGCTATCTGTATGAACATGGAAATATCTACACTGCTATCCATATGAACATGGAAATATCTTCACCGCCATCTGTATGAACATGGATATATCTACACAGCCATCTGGAAGAACACGGAAATATCTACACCGCTATCTGTATGAACATGGAAATAGCTACACCGCTATCTGTATGAACATGGAAATATCTACACCGCCATCTGTATGAACATGGAAATTTCTACACCACTATCGGTAAGAACATGGAAATAGCTACACCGCTATCTGTATGAACATGGAAATATCTACACCACTACCTGTATGAACATGGAAATATCTACACTTGTATCTCTATGAACATGGATATATCTACACAGCCATCTGGATGATCATGGAAATATCTACACCGCTATCTGTTTGAACATGGAAATATCTACACCGATATCTGCATGAAAATGGAAATATCTACAGAGCTATCTGCATATACATGGAAATATCTACACAGCTATCGCTTTACACATGGAAATAACTACACCGCTATCTGTATGAACATGGAAATATCTACACCGCCATCTGTATGAACATGGAAATATCTGCACCAACATCTGTAAGAACATATAAATATCTACACCGCCATCTGTATTAAGATGGAGATATCTACACCGCTATCTGAATAAACATGGAAATATCTACACCGCTATTTTTATGAACATGGAAATATCTACACCGCTATCTGTTTGAAGATGGAAATATATACACCGCTATCTGCATGAAAATGGAAATATCTAGACAGCTATCTGCATATACATGGAAATATGTACACAGCTATCTCTTTACACATGGAAATAACTACACCGCTATGTTTATGAACATGGAAATATCTTCACCGCCATCTGTATGAACATGGATATATCTAAACAGCCATCTGGATGAACATGGAAATATCTACACGGCTATCTGTATGAACGTGGAAATATCTACACCTCTATCTGTGTAAACATGCATACATCTTCACCGCTATCTGTATAAACATGGAAATATCTACACTGCTATCTGCATGAACATGGAAATATCTACACCGCTATCTGTTTGAACATGGAAATATCTACACCGCTATCTGCATGAAAATGGAAATATCTACACAGCGATCTGCATATACATGGAAATATCTACAAAGCTATCTCTTTACACATGGAAATATCTACACCGATACCTGTATAAACATGGAAATATCTACACCGCTACCTGTATAAACATGGAAATATCAGCACCGCTATCTGTATGAACATGGAAATATCTACACCGCTATCTGTATGAACATGGAAATATCTACACCGCTATCTGTATGAACATGGAAATATCTACACCGCTATCTGTATGAACATGGAAATATCTACACCGCTATCTGTATGAACATGGATATATATACACAGCCCTCTGGATGAACATGGAAATATCCACACCGCTATCTGTGTAAACATGCATACATCTTCACCGCTATCTGTATAAACATGGAAATATCTACACCGCTATCTTTATTAACATGGAAATATCAACACCGCTATCTGTTTGAAGATGGAAATATATACACCGCTATCTGCATGAAAATGGAAATATCTACACAGCTATCTGCATATACATGGAAATATGTACACAGCTATCTCTTTACACATGGAAATAACTACACCGCTATCTTTATGAACACGGAAATATCTTCACCGCCATCTGTATGAACATGGATATATCTACACAGCCATCTGGATGAACATGGAAACATCTACACCGCTATCTGTATGAACAAGGAAATATCTACACCGCTATCTGTGTAAACATGCATACATCTTCACCGCTATCTGTATAAACATGGAAATATCTACACCGCTACCTGTATAAACATTTAAATATCAGCACCGCTATCTGTATGAACATGGAAATATCTACACCGCTATCTCTATGAACATGGAAATTTCTACACCGCTATCGGTAAGAACATGGAAATAGCTACACCGCTATCTGTATGAACATGGAAATATCTAAACCACTACCTGTATGAACATGGAAATATCTACACCTCTATCTCTATGAACATGGATATATCTACACAGCCATCTGGATGAACATGGAAATATCTACACCGCTATCTCTTTGAACATGGAAATATGTACACCGATATCTGCATGAAAATGGAAATATCTACAGAACTATCTGCATATACACGGAAATATCTACACAGCTATCTCTTTACACATGGAAATAACTACACCGCTATCTGTATGAACATGGAAATATCTACACCGCCATCTGTATGAACATGGAAATACCTGCACCGCCATCTGTATGAACATATAAATAACTACACGGCCATCTGTATTAAGATGGAGATATCTACACCGCTATCTGTATGAACATGGAAATATCTACACCGCTATCTGTATGAACATGGAAATATCTACACCGCTACCTGTATAAACATGGAAATGTCTACACCGCTCCCTGTAAAAACATGGAAATATCAGCACCGCTATCTGTATGAACATGGAAATATCAGCCCCTCTATCTGTATGAGCATGGAAATATCTACACTGCTATCTGTATGAACATGGAAATATCTACACTCCTATCCATATGAACATGGAAATATCTTCACCGCCATCTGTATGAACATGGATATATCTACACAGCCATCTGGATGAACATGGAAATATCTACACCGCTATCTGTATGAACATGGAAATAGCTACACCGCTATCTGTATGAACATGGAAATATCTACACCGCCATCTGTATGAACATGGAAATATCTGCACCGCCATCTGTAGGAACATATAAATATCTACGCCGCCATCTGTATTAAGATGGAGATATCTACACCGCTATCTGTATAAACATGGAAATATCTACACCACTATCTGTATGAACATGGAAATATCTACACCGCTATCTGTATGAACATGGATATATATACACAGCCCTCTGGATGAACATGGAAATATCCACACCGCTATCTGTGTAAACATGCATACATCTTCACCGCTATCTGTATAAACATGGAAATATCTACACCGCTATCTTTATGAACATGGAAATATCTACTCTGCTATCTGTTTGAAGATGGAAATATATACACCGCTATCTGCATGAAAATGGAAACATCTACACAGCTATCTGCTTATACATGGAAATATGTACACAGCTATCTCTTTACACATGGAAATAACTACACCGCAATCTTTATGAACATGGAAATATCTTCACCGGCATCTGTATGAACATGGATATATCTACACAGCCATCTGGATGAACATGAAAATATCTACACCGCTATCTGTATGAACAAGGAAATATCTACACCGCTATCAGTGTAAACATGCATACATCTTCACCGCTATCTGTATAAACATGGAAATATCTACACTGCTATCTGCATGAACATGGAAATATCTACACCGCTATCTGTTTGAACATGGAAATATCTACACCGCTATCTGCATGAAAATGGAAATATCTACACAGCGATCTGCATATACATGGAAATATCTACAAAGCTATCTCTTTACACATGGAAATAACTACAGCGCTATCTCTATAAACATGGAAATATCTACACCGTCATCTGTATGAACATGGAAATATCTGCACCGACATCTGTATGAACATATAAATATCTACACCGCCATCAATATTAAGATGGAGATATCTACACCGCTATCTGTATAAACTTGGAAATATCTACACCGCAATCTGTATAAACATGGAAATATCTACACCGCTACCTGTATAAACATTTAAATATCAGCACCGCTATCTGTATGAACATGGAAATATCTACACCGCTGTCTCTATGAACTTGGAAATTTCTACACCGCTATCGGTAAGAACATGGAAATAGCTACACCGCTATCTGTATGAACATGGAAATATCTACACCACTACCTGTATGAACATGGAAATATCTACACCTCTATCTCTATGAACATGGATATATCTACACAGCCATCTGTATGAACATGGAAATACCTACACCGATATCTGCATGAAAATGGAAATATCTACAGAGCTATCTGCATATACATGGAAATATCTACACAGCTATCTCTTTACACATGGAAATAACTACACCGCTATCTGTATGAACATGGAAATATCTACACCGCCATCTGTATGAACATGGAAATATCTGCACCGCCATCTGTATGAACATATAAATAACTACAGGGCCATCTGTATTAAGATTGAGATATCTACACCGCTATCTGTATGAAAATGGAAATATCTACACCGCTATCTGTATGAACATGGAAATATCTACACCGCTACCTGTATAAACATGGAAATGTCTACACCGCTACCTGTAAAAACATGGAAATATCAGCACCGCTATCTGTATGAACATGGAAATATCAGCCCCTCTATCTGTATGAGCATGGAAATATCTACACTGCTATCTGTATGAACATGGAAATATCTACACTGCTATCCATATGAACATGGAAATATCTTCACCGCCATCTGTATGAACAAGGATATATCTACACAGCCATCTGGATGAACATGGAAATATCTACACCGCTATCTGTATGAACATGGAAATAGCTACACCGCTATCTGTGTGAACATGGAAATATCTACACCACTATCTGTATGAACATGGAAATATCTACACCGCTATCTGTATGAACATGGAAATATCTTCACCGCCATCTGTATGAACATGGATATATCTACACAGCCATCTGGATGAACATGGAAATATCGACACCGCTATCTGTATGAACATGGAAATAGCCACACCGCAATCTGTATGAACATGGAAATATCTTCACCGCCATCTGTATGAACATGGATATATCTACACAGCCATCTGGATGAACATGGAAATATCTACACAGCTATCTGTATGAACATGGAAATATATACACCGCAATCTGTGAGAGCATGCATACATCTTCACCGCTGTCTGTATAAACATGGAAATATCTACATCGCTATCTGTATGAACATGGAAATATCTACACCGCTATCTGTGTAAACATGCATACATCTTCACCGCTATCTGTATAAACATGGAAATATCAACACCGCTATCTGTATGAACATGGAAATAGCTACACCGCTATCTGTATGAACATGGAAATATCAACACCGCTATCTGTATGAACATGGATATATCTACACAGCCATCTGGATGAACATGGAAATATCAACACCGCTATCTGTGTAAACATGCATACATCTTCACCGCTATCTGTATAAACATGGAAATATTTACACCGCTATCTGTATGAACATGGAAATATCTACACGGCTATCTGTATGAACATGGAAATATCTACACCGCTATCTGTTTGAACATGGAAATATCTACACCGCTATCTGCATGAAAATGGAAATATCTACACTGCTATCTGCATATACATGGAAATATCTACACAGCTATCTCTTTACACATGGAAATAACAACACCGCTATCTGTACGAACATGGAAATATCTACAACGCCATCTGTATGAACATGGAAATATCTGCACCGCCATATGTAGGAACATATGAATATCTACGCCGCCATCTGTATTAAGATGGAGATATCTACACCGCTATCTGTATAAATATGGAAATATCTACACCGCTATCTGTATAAACATGGAAATATCTACACCGCTATCTGTATAAACATGGAAATATCTACACTGCTACCTGTATAAACATGGAAATATCAGCACCGCTATCTGTATGAACATGGAAATATCTACACCGCTATCTGTATGAACATGGAAATATCTACACCGCTATCTGTATGAACATGGAAATATCTACACCGCTATCTGTATGAACATGGAAATATCTACACCGCTATCTGTATGAACATGGATATATATACACAGCCCTCTGGATGAACATGGAAATATCCACACCGCTATCTGTGTAAACATGCATACATCTTCACCGCTATCTGTATAAACATGGAAATATCTACACCGCTATCTTTTGAACATGGAAATATCTACACCGCTATCTGTTTGAAGATGGAAATATATACACCGCTATCTGCATGAAAATGGAAATATCCAGACAGCTATCTGCATAAACATGGAAATATGTACACAGCTATCTGTTTACACATGGAAATAACTACACCGCTATCTCTATGAACATGGAAATATCTACACCGCCATCTGTATGAACATGGACATATCTGAACCGCCATCTGTATGGACATATAAATATCTTCACCGCCATCTGTATTAAGATGGAGATATCTACACCGCTATCTGTAAAAATATGGAAATATCTACACTGCTATCTGTATAAACATGGAAATATCTACACCGCTATCTGTATAAACATGGAAATATCAGCACCGCTATCTGCATGAACATGGAAATATCAGCCCCTCTATCTGTATGAACATGGAAATATCTACACCGCTGTCTCTATGAACATGGAAATATCTACACCGCTATCTCTTTGAACATGGAAATATCTAAACCGCTATCTGGATGAACATGGAAATATCTACACAGCTATCTGCATATACATGGAAATATCTACACAGCTATCTCTTTACACATGGAAATAACTACACCGCTATGTTTATGAACATGGAAATATCTTCACCGCCATCTGTATGAACATGGACATATCTACACAGCCATCTGGATGAACATGGAAATATCTACACCGCTATGTGTATGAACAAGGAAATATCTACACCGCTATCTGTGTAAACATGCATACATGTTCACCGCAATCTGTATAAACATGGAAATATCTACACTGCTATCTGCATGAACATGGAAATATCTACACCGCTATCTGTTTGAACATGGAAATATCTACACCGCTATCTGCATGAAAATGGAAATATCTACACCGCTATCTGCATATACATGGAAATATCTACACATCTATCTCTTTACACATGGAAATAACAACACCGCTATCTGTACGAACATGGAAATATCTACAACGCCATCTGTATGAACATGGAAATATCTGCACCGCCATATGTAGGAACATATAAATATCTACGCCGCCATCTGTATTAAGATGGAGATATCTACACCGCTATCTGTATAAATATGGAAATATCTACACCGCTATCTGTATAAACATGGAAATATCTACACCGCTATCTGTATAAACATGGAAATATCTACACTGCTACCTGTATAAACATGGAAATATCAGCACCGCTATCTGTATGAACATGGAAATATCTACACCGCTATCTGTATGAACATGGAAATATCTACACCGCTATCTGTATGAACATGGAAATATCTACACCGCTATCTGTATGAACATGGAAATATCTACACCGCTATCTGTATGAACATGGATATATATACACAGCCCTCTGGATGAACATGGAAATATCCACACCGCTATCTGTGTAAACATGCATACATCTTCACCGCTATCTGTATAAACATGGAAATATCTACACCGCTATCTTTTGAACATGGAAATATCTACACCGCTATCTGTTTGAAGATGGAAATATATACACCGCTATCTGCATGAAAATGGAAATATCCAGACAGCTATCTGCATATACATGGAAATATGTACACAGCTATCTGTTTACACATGGAAATAACTACACCGCTATCTCTATGAACATGGAAATATCTACACCGCCATCTGTATGAACATGGAAATATCTGAACCGCCATCTGTATGGACATATAAATATCTTCACCGCCCTCTGTATTAAGATGGAGATATCTACACCGCTATCTGTAAAAATATGGAAATATCTACACTGCTATCTGTATAAACATGGAAATATCTACACCGCTATCTGTATAAACATGGAAATATCAGCACCGCTATCTGCATGAACATGGAAATATCAGCCCCTCTATCTGTATGAACATGGAAATATCTACACCGCTGTCTCTATGAACATGGAAATATCTACACCGCTATCTCTTTGAACATGGAAATATCTAAACCGCTATCTGGATGAACATGGAAATATCTACACAGCTATCTGCATATACATGGAAATATCTACACAGCTATCTCTTTACACATGGAAATAACTACACCGCTATGTTTATGAACATGGAAATATCTTCACCGCCATCTGTATGAACATGGACATATCTACACAGCCATCTGGATGAACATGGAAATATCTACACCGCTATGTGTATGAACAAGGAAATATCTACACCGCTATCTGTGTAAACATGCATACATGTTCACCGCAATCTGTATAAACATGGAAATATCTACACTGCTATCTGCATGAACATGGAAATATCTACACCGCTATCTGTTTGAACATGGAAATATCTACACCGCTATCTGCATGAAAATGGAAATATCTACACAGCGATCTGCATATACATGGAAATATCTACAAAGCTATCTCTTTACACATGGAAATAAGTACAGCGCTATCTCTATAAACATGGAAATATCTACACCGCTATCTGTATAAACATGGAAATAACTACACCGCTATATGTATAAACATGGAAATATCTACACCGCTACCTGTATAAACATTTAAATATCACCACCGCTATCTGTATGAACATGGAAATATCTACACCGCTGTCTCTATGAACATGGAAATTTCTACACCGCTATCGGTAAGAACATGGAAATAGCTACACCGCTATCTGTATGAACATGGAAATACCTACACCACTACCTGTATGAACATGGAAATATCTACACCTCTATCTCTATGAACATGGATATATCTACACAGCCATCTGGATGAACATGGAAATATCTACACCGCTATCTCTTTGAACATGGAAATATCTACACAGATATCTGCATGAAAATGGAAATATCTACAGAGCTATCTGCATATACATGGAAATATCTACACAGCTATCTCTTTACATATGGAAATAACTACACCGCTATCTGTATGAACATGGAAATATTTACACCGCAATCTGTATGAACATGGAAATAACTGCACCGCCATCTGTATAAACATATAAATAACTACACGGCCATCTGTATTAAGATGGAGATATCTACACCGCTATCTGTATGAACATGGAAATATCTACATCGCTATCTGTATGAACATGGAAATATCTACAAAGCTACCTGTATAAACATGGAAATATCTACACCGCTACCTGTATAAACATGGAAATATCAGCACCGCTATCTGTTTGAACATGGAAATATCAGCCCCTCTATCTGTATGAGCATGGAAATATCTACACTGCTATCTGTATGAACATGGAAATATCTACACCTCTATCCGTATGAACATGGAAATATCTTCACCGCCATCTGTATGAACATGGATATATCTACACAGCCATCTGGATGAACATGGAAATATCTACACCGCTATCTGTATGAACATGGAAATAGCTACACCGCTATCTATATGAACATGGAAATATATACACCACTATCTGTATGAACATGGAAATATCTACACCGCTATGCGTATGAACATGGAAATATCTTCACCGCCATCTGTATGAACATGGATATATCTACACAGCCATCTGGATGAACAAGGAAATATCTACACCGCTATCTGTATGAACATGGAAATAGCCAAACCGCTATCTGTATGAACATGGAAATATCTTTACCACCATCTGTATGAACATGGATATATCTACAAGGCCATCTGGATGAACATGGAAATACCTACAGAGCTATCTGTATGAACATGGAAATATATACACCGCTATCTGTGTAAGCTTGCATACATCTTCACCGCTATCTGTACAAACATGGAAATATCTACGCCGCTATCTGTATGAACATGGAAATATCTACACCGCTATCTGTGTAAACATGCATACATCTTCACCGCTATCTGTATAAAGATGGAAATATCTACACCGCTATCTGTAGGAACATGGAAATACCTACACCGCTCTCTGTATGAACATGGAAATATCAACACCGCTATCTGTATGAACATGGATATATCTACACAGCCATCTGGATGAACATGGAAATATCAACACCGCTATGTGTATGAACATGGATATATATACACAGCCCTCTGGATGAACATGGAAATATCCACACCGCTATCTGTGTAAACATGCATACATCTTCACCGCTATCTGTATAAACATGGAAATATCTACACCGCTATCTTTTGAACATGGAAATATCTACACCGCTATCTGTTTGAAGATGGAAATATATACACCGCTATCTGCATGAAAATGGAAATATCTACACAGCTATCTGCATATACATGGAAATATGTACACAGATATCTGTTTACACATGGAAATAACTACACCGCTATCTCTATGAACATGGAAATATCTACACCGCCATCTGTATGAACATGGAAATATCTGAACCGCCATCTGTATGGACATATAAATATCTTCACCGCCATCTGTATTAAGATGGAGATATCTACACCGCTATCTGTATAAACATGGAAATATCTACACTGCTATCTGTATAAACATGGAAATATCTACACCGCTATCTGTATAAACATGGAAATATCAGCACCGCTATCTGCATGAACATGGAAATATCAGCCCCTCTATCTGTATGAACATGGAAATATCTACACCGCTGTCTCTATGAACATGGAAATTTCTACACCGCTATCGGTAAGAACATGGAAATAGCTACACCGCTATCTGTATGAACATGGAAATACCTACACCACTACCTGTATGAACATGGAAATATCTACACCTCTATCTCTATGAACATGGATATATCTACACAGCCATCTGGATGAACATGGAAATATCTACACCGCTATCTGTTTGAACATGGAAATATCTAAACCGCTATCAGCATGAAAATGGAAATATCTACACAGCTATCTGCATATACATGGAAATATCTACACAGCTATCTCTTTACACATGGAAATAACTACACCGCTATCTGTATGAACATGGAAATATCTACACCGCCATCTGTATGAACATGGAAATATCTGCACCGCCATCTGTATGGACATATAAATATCTAAACCGCCATCTGTATTAAGATGGAGATATCTACACCGCTATCTGTATAAACATGGAAATATCTACACCGCTATCTGTATAAACATGGAAATATCTACACTGCTATCTGTATAAACATGGAAATATCTACACCGCTACCTGTATAAACATGGAAATATCAGCACCGCTATCTGCGTGAACATGGAAATATCAGCCCCTCTATCTGTATGAACATGGAAATATCTACACCGCTATCTCTATGAACATGGAAATATCTACACCGTTATCTGTTTGAACATGGAAATATCTAAACCGCTATCTGGATGAACATGGAAATATCTACACAGCTATCTGCATATACATGGAAATATCTACACAGCTATCTCTTTACACATGGAAATATCTACACCGCTATCTTTATGAACATGGAAATATCTTCACCGTCATCTGTATGAACATGGATATATCTACACAGCCATCTGGATGAACATGGAAATATCTACACCGCTATCTGTATGAACAAGGAAATATCTACACCGCTATCTGTGTAAACATGCATACTTCTTCACGGCTATCTGTATAAACATGGAAATATCTACACCGCTATCTCTATGAACATGGAAATATCTACACCGCTATCTCTATGAACATGGAAATTTCTACACCGCTATCGGTAAGAACATGGAAATAGCTACACCGCTATCTGTATGAACATGGAAATATCTTCACCGCCATCTGTATGAACATATAAATAACTACACGGCCATCTGTATTAAGATGGAGATATCTACACCGCTATCTGTATGAACATGGAAATATCTACAGCGCTATCTGTATGAACATGGAAATATCTACACCGCTACCTGTATAAACATGGAAATGTCTACACCGCTACCTGTAAAAACATGGAAATATCAGCACCGCTATCTGTTTGAACATGGAAATATCTACACCGCTATCTCTATGAACATGGAAATTTCTACACCGCTATCGGTAAGAACATGGAAATAGCTACACCGCTATCTGTATGAACATGGAAATATCTACACCACTACCTGTATGAACATGGAAATATCTACACCTCTATCTCTATGAACATGTATATATCTACACAGCCATCTGGATGAACATGGAAATATCTACACCGCTATCTCTTTGAACATGGAAATATCTACACCGATATCTGCATGAAAATGGAAATATCTACAGAGCTATCTGCATATACATAGAAATATCTACACAGCTATCTCTTTACACATGGAAATAACTACACCGCTATCTGTATGAACATGGAAATATCTACACCGCCATCTGTATGAACATGGAAATATCTGCACCGCCATCTGTATGAACATGGAAATATCTAAACCTCTATCAGCATGAAAATGGAAATATCTACACAGCTATCCGCATATACATGGAAATATCTACACAGCTATCTCTTTACACATGGAAATAACTACACCGCTATCTGTATGAACATGGAAATATCTACACCGCCATCTGTATGAACATGGAAATATCTGCACGGCCATCTGTATGGACATATAAATATCTACACCGCCAGCTGTATTAAGATGGAGATATCTACACCGCTATCTGTATAAATATGGAAATATCTACACCGCTATCTGTATAAACATGGAAATATCTATACTGCTATCTGTATAAACATGGAAATATCTACACCGCTACCTGTATAAACATGGAAATATCAGCACCGCTATCTGCATGAACATGGAAATATCAGCCCCTCTATCTGTATGAACATGGAAATATCTACACCGCTATCTCTATGAAAATGGAAATATATACACCGCTATATCTTTGAACATGGATATATCTAAACCGCTATCTGGATGAACATGGAAATATCTACACAGCTCTCTGAATATACATGGAAATATCTACACAGCTATCTGTTTACACATGGAAATAACTACACCGCTATGTTTATGAGCATGGAAATATCTTCACCGCCATCTGTATGAACATGGATATATCTACACAGCCATCTGGATGAACATGGAAATATCTACACCGCTATCTGTATGAACAAGGAAATATCTACACCGCTATCTGTGTAAACATGCATACATCTTCACCGCTATCTGTATAAACATGGAAATATCTACACTGCTATCTGCATGAACATGGAAATATCTACACCGCTATCTGTTTGAACATGGAAATATCTACACCGCTATCTGCATGAAAATGGAAATATCTACACAGCGATCTGCATATACATGGAAATATCTACAAAGCTATCTCTTTACACATGGAAATAACTACAGCGCTATCTCTATAAACATGGAAATATCTACACCGCCATCTGTATGAACATGGAAATATCTGCACCGCCATCTGTATGAACATATAAATATCTACACCGCCATCAATATTAAGATGGAGATATCTACACCGCTATCTGTATAAACTTGGAAATATCTACACCGCTATCTGTATAAACATGGAAATATCTACACCGCTACCTGTATAAACAGTTAAATATCAGCACCGCTATCTGTATGAACATGGAAATATCTACACCGCTATCTCTATGAACATGGAAATTTCTACACCGCTATCGGTAAGAACATGGAAATAGATACACCGCTATCTGTATGAACATGGAAATATCTACACCACTACCTGTATGGACATGGAAATATCTACACCTCTATCTCTATGAACATGGATATATCTACACAGCCATCTGGATGAACATGGAAATATCTACACCGCTATCTCTTTGAACATGGAAATATCTACACCGATATCTGCATGAACATGGAAATATCTACAGAGCTATCTGCATATACATGGAAATATCTACACAGCTATCTCTATACACATGGAAATAACTACACCGCTATCTGTATGAACATGGAAATATCTACACCGCCATCTGTATGAACATGGAAATATCTGCACCGCCATCTGTATGAACATATAAATAACTACACGGCCATCTGTATTAAGATGGAGATATCTACACCGCTATTTGTATGAACATGGAAATATCTACACCGCTATCTGTATGAACATGGAAATATCTACACCGCTACCTGTATAAACATGGAAATGTCTACACCGCTACCTGTAAAAACATGGAAGTATCAGCACCGCTATCTGTATGAACATGGAAATATCAGCCCCTCTATCTGTATGAGCATGGAAATATCTAAACTGCTATCTGTATGAACATGGAAATATCTACACTGCTATCCATATGAACATGGAAATATCTTCACCGCCATCTGTATGAACATGGATATATCTACACAGCCATCTGGATGAACATGGAAATATCTACACCGCTATCTGTATGAACATGGAAACAGCTACACCGCTATCTGTATGAACATGGAAATACCTACACCGCCATCTGTATGAACATGGAAATATGTACACCGCTATCTGTATGAACATGGAAATATCTTCACCGCCATCTGTATGAACATGGATATATCTACACAGACATCTGGATGAACATGGAAATATCTACACCGCTATCTGTATGAACATGGAAATAGCCACACCGCTATCTGTATGAACATGGAAATATCTTCACCGCCATCTGTATGAACATGGATATATCTACACAGCCATCTGGATGAACACGGAAATACCTACACAGCTATCTGTATGAACATGGAAATATATACACCGCAATCTGTGTAAGCATGCATACATCTTCACCGCTATCTGTATAAACATGGAAATATCTACATCGCTATCTGTATGAACATGGAAATATCTACACCGCTATCTGTGTAAACATGCATACATCTTCACCGCTATCTGTATAAACATGGAAATATCTACACCGCTATCTGTATGAACATGGAAATAGCTACACCGCTATCTGTATGAACATGGAAATATCAACACCGCTATCTGTATGAACATGGATATATCTACACCGCAATCTGGATGAACATGGAAATATCAACACCGCTATCTGTGTAAACATGCATACATCTTCACCGCTATCTGTATAAACATGGAAATATTTACACCGCTATCTGTATGAACATGGAAATATCTACACGGCTATCTGTATGAACATGGAAATAACTACACCGCTATCTGTTTGAACATGGAAATATCTACACCGCTATCTGCATGAAAATGGAAATATCTACACTGCTATCTGCATGTACATGGAAATATCTACACAGCTATCTCTTTACTCATGGAAATAACAACACCGCTATCTGTATGAACATGGAAATATCTACACCGCCATCTGTATGAACATGGAAATATCTGCACCGACATCTGTAGGAACATATAAATATCTACGCCACCATCTGTATTAAGATGGAGATATCTACACCGCTCTCTGTATAAACATGGAAATATCTACACCGCTATCTGTATAAACATGGAAATATCTACACCGCTATCTGTATAAACATGGAATTATCTACACCGCTACCTGTATAAACAAGGAAATATCAGCACCGCTATCTGTATGAACATGGAAATATCTACACCGCTATCTGTATGAACATGGAAATATCTACACCACTATTTGTATGAACATGGAAATATCTACACCACTATCTGTATGAACATGGAAATATCTACACCGCTATCTGTATGAACATGGATATATATACACAGCCCTCTGGATGAACATGGAAATATCCACACCGCTATCTGTGTAAACATGCATACATCTTCACCGCTATCTGTATAAACATGGAAATATCTACACCGCTATCTTTATGAACATGGAAATATCTACACCGCTATCTGTTTGAAGATGGAAATATATACACCACTATCTGCATGAAAATGGAAATATCTACACAGCTATCTGCATATACATGGAAATATGTACACAGCTATCTCTTTACACATGGAAATAACTACACCGCTATCTCTATGAACATGGAAATATCTACACCGCCATCTGTATGAACATGGAAATATCTAAACCGCTATCAGCATGAAAATGGAAATATCTACACAGCTATCTGCATATACATGGAAATATCTACACAGCTATCTCTTTACACATGGAAATAACTACACCGCTATCTGTATGAACATGGAAATATCTACACCGCCATCTGTATGAACATGGAAATATCTGCACCGCCATCTGTATGGACATATAAATATCTACACCACCATCTGTATTAAGATGGAGATATCTACACAGCTATCTGTATAAACATGGAAATATCTACACCGCTATCTGTATAAACATGGAAATGTCTACACTGCTAACTGTATAAACATGGAAATATCTACACCGCCACCTGTATAAACATGGAAATATCAGCACCGCTATCTGCATGAACATGGAAATATCAGCCCCTCTATCTGTATGAACATGGAAATATCTACACCGCTATCTCTATGAACATGGAAATATCTACACCGCTATCTCTTTGAACATGGAAATATCTAAACCGCTATCTGGATGAACATGGAAATATCTGCACAGCTATCTGCATATACAAGGAAATATCTACACAGCTATCTCTTTACACATGGAAATAACTACACCGCTATGTTTATGAACATGGAAATATCTTCACCGCCATCTGTATGAACATGGATATATCTACAAAGCCATCTGGATGAACATGGAAATATCTACACCGCTATCTGTATGAACGTGGAAATATCAACACCGCTGTCTGTGCAAACATGCATACATCTTCACCGCTATCTGTATAAACATGGAAATATCTACACTGCTATCTGCATGAACAGGGAAATATCTACACCGCTATCTGTTTGAACATGGAAATATCTACACCGCTATCTGCATGAAAATGGAAATATCTACACAGCGATCTGCATATACATGGAAATATCTACAAAGCTATCTCTTTACACATGGAAATAACTACAGCGCTATCTCTATAAACATGGAAATATCTACACCGCTATCTGTATGAACAAGGAAATATCTACACCGCTATCTGTGTAAACATGCATACATCTTCACCGCTGTCTGTATAAACATGGAAATATCTACACTGCTATCTGCATGAACATGGAAATATCTACTCCGCTATCTGTTTGAACATGGAAATATCTTCACCGCTATCTGCATGAAAATGGAAATATCTACACAGCGATCTGCATATGCATGGAAATAACTACAAAGCTATCTCTTTACACATGGAAATAACTACAGCGCTATCTCTATAAACATGGAAATATCTACACCGCCATCTGTATAAACATGGAAATATCTGCACCGTCATCTGTATGAACATATAAATATCTACACCGCCATCAATATTAAGATGGAGATATCTACACCGTTGTCTGTATAAACTTGGAAATATCTACACCGCTATCTGTATAAACATGGAAATATCTACACCGCTACCTGTATAAACATTTAAATATCAGCACCGCTATCTGTATGAACATGGAAATATCTACACCGCTATCTCTATGAACATGGAAATTTCTACACCGCTATCGGTAAGAACATGGAAATAGCTACAGCGCTATCTGTATGAACATGGAAATATCTACACCGCTATCTCTTTGAACATTGAAATATCTACACCGATATCTGCATGAAAATGGAAATATCTACAGAGCTATCTGCATATACATGGAAATATCTACACAGCTATCTCTTTACACATGGAAATAACTACACCGCTATCTGCATGAACATGGGAATATCTGCACCGCCATCTGTATGAACATATAAATATCTACACCGCCATCTGTATTAAGATGGAGATATCTATACCGCTATCTGTATAAACATGGAAATATCTACACCGCTATCTGTATAAACATGGAAATATCTACACCGCTATCTGTATAAACATGGAAATATCTACACCGCTATCTGTAAGAACATGGAAATATCTACACCGCTATCTGTATGAACATGGAAATAGCTACACCGCCATCTATATGAACATGGAAATATCTACACCGCTATCTGTATGAACATGGAAATCTCTACACCGCTATCTGTGTGAACATGGAAATATCTTCACCGCCATCTGTATGAACATGGATATATCTACACAGCCATCTGGATGAACATGGAAATATCTACACCGCTATCTTTATGAACATGGAAATAGCTACACCGCTATCTGTATGAATATGGAAATATCTACAAAGGTATCTCTATACACATGGAAATAACTACACCGCTATCTCTATAAACATGGAAATATCTAAACCGCCTTCTGTATGAATATGGAAATAACTGTACCGCCATCTGTATGAACATATAAATATCTACACCGCCATCTGTATTAAGATGGAGATATCTTCACCGCTATCTGTATAAACTTGGAAATATCAGCACCGCTATCTGTATGAACATGGAAATATCTAAACCGCTATCTCCATGAACATGGAAATATCTACACCGCTATCTGTATGAACATGGAAATAGCTACACCGCTATCTGTATGAGCATGGAAATATAAACACCACTATCTGTATGAACATGGAAATATCTACACAGCTATCTGTATGAACATGGATATATCTACACAGCCATCTGGATGAACATGGAAATATCTACACCGCTATATGTATGAACCTGGAAATATCTACACCGCTATCTGTGTAAACATTCATACATCTTCACCGCTATCTGTATAAACATGGAAATATCTACACCGCTATCTGTATGAACATGGAAATAGCTACACCGCTATCTGTATGAACATGGAAATATCTACACCGCTATCTGTATGAACATGGATATATCTACACAGCCATCTGGATGAACATGGAAATATCTACACCGCTATCTGTGTAAACATGCATACATCTTCACTGCTATCTGTACGAACATGGAAATATCTACACCGCTATCTGTATGAACATGGAAATATCTACACCGCTATCTGTATGAACATGGATATATCTACACCGCTATCTGTTTGAACATGGAAATATCTACACCGCTATCTGCATGAAAATGGAAATATCTACACTGCTATCTGCATATACATGGAAATATCTACACAGCTATCTCTTTACACATGGAAATAACTACACCGCTATCTGTATGAACATGGAAATATCTACACCGCCATCTGTATGAACATGGAAATATCTTCACCGCCATCTGTATGAACATATAAATATTTACACCGCCATCTGTATTAAGAAGGAGATATCCACACCGCCATCTGTATGAACATGGAAATATATACACCGCTATCAGTATAAACATGGAAATATCTACACCGCTATCTGTATAAACATGGAAATATCTACACCGCTACCTGTATAAACATGGAAATATTAGCACCGCTATCAGTATGAACATTGAAATATCTACACCGCTATCTGTATGAACTTGGAAATATCTACACCGCTATCTGTATGAGCATGGAAATATCTTCGCCATCTGTATGAACATGGATATATCTACACAGCCATTTATATAAACATGGAAATATCTATACCGCAATCTGTATGAACATGGAAATATCTTCACCGCAATCTGTATGAACACGGATATGTCTACACAGCCATCTGGATGAACATGGAAATAGCTACACCGCTATCTGTATGAGCAAGGAAATATCTACACCACTATCTGTATGAACATGGAAAAATCTACACAGCTATCTGTATGAACATGGAAATATCTACACCGCAATCTGTATGAACATGGAAATATCTACACCGCTATCTGTTTGAACAAGGGAATATCTACAATGCTATCTGCATGAAAATGGAAATATCTACACTGCTATCTGCATATACATGGAAATATCTACACAGATATCTCTTTACACATGGAAATAACTACACCGCTATCTGCATGAACATGGGAATATCTGCACCGCCATCTGTATGAACATATAAATATCTACACCGCCATCTGTATTAAGATGGAGATATCTACACCGCTATCTGTATAAACATGGAAATATCTACACCGCTATCAGTATAAACATGGAAATATCTACACCGCTATCTGTATAAACATGGAAATATCTACACCGCTATCTGTATGAACATGGAAATATCTACACCGCTATCTGTATGAACATGGAAATAGCTAAACCGCTATCTGTATGAACATGGAAATATCTGCACCGCTATCTGTATGAACATGGAAATCTCTACACCGCTATCTGTATGAACATGGAAATATCTTCACCGCCATCTGTATGAACATGGATATATCTACACAGCCATCTGGATAAACATGGAAATATCTACACCGCTATCTTTATGAACATGGATATAGCTACACCGCTATCTGTATGATCATGGAAATATCTACACCGCTATCTGTATGAACATGGAAATATCTACACCGCTATCTATATGAAGATGGAAATATCTTCACCGCAATCTGTATGAACATGGATATATCTACAGAGCCATCTGGAAGAACATGGAAATATCTACACCGCTATCTGAATGAACATGGAAATAACTACACCGCTATCTATATGAACATGGAAATATCTTCACCGCCTTCTGTATTAACATGGATATGTCTACACAGCCATCTGGATGAACATGGAAATATCTACACCGCGTTCTGTATGAACATGGAAATATCTACACCGCTATCTGTGTAAACATGCTTACATCTTCACCGCTATCTGTATAAACATGCAAATATCTACACCGCTATCTGTATGAACATGGAAATATCTACACCGCTATCTGTTTGAACATGGAAATATCTAAACCGTTATCTGCATGAAAATAGATATATCTACACAGCTATCAGCATATACATGGAAATATCTACAAAGCTATCTCTATATACATGGAAATAACTACACCGCTATCTCTATAAACATGGAAATATCTACACCGCCATCTGTATGAATATGGAAATAACTGCACCGCCATCTGTATGAACATATAAATATCTACACCGCCATCTGTATTAAGATGGAGATATCTTCACCGCTATCTGTATAAAGTTGGAAATATCAGCACCGCTATCTGTATGAACATGGAAATATCTAAACCGCTATCTCCATGAACATGGAAATATCTACACCGCTATCTGTATGAACATGGAAATAGCTACACCGCTATCTGTATCAGCATGGAAATATCTACACCACTATCTGTATGAACATGGAAATATCTACACAGCTATCTGTATGAACATGGATATATCTACACAGCCATCTGGATGAACATGGAAATATCTACACCGCTATATGTATGAACCTGGAAATATCTACACCGCTATCTGTGTAAACATGCATACCTCTTCACCGCTATCTGTATAAACATGGAAATATCTACACCACTATCTGTAAGAACATGGAAATAGCTGCACCGCTATCTGTATGAACATGGAAATATCTACACCGCTATCTGTATGAACATGGATATATCTACACAGCCATCTGGATGAACATGGAAATATCTACACCGCTATCTGTGTAAACATGCATGCATCTTCACTGCTATCTGTACGAACATGGAAATATCTACACCGCAATCTGTATGAACATGGAAATATCTACACCGCTATCTGTATGAACATGGATATATCTAAACCGCTATCTTTTTGAACATGGAAATATCTACACCGCTATCTGCATGAAAATGGAAATATCTACACTGCTATCTGCATATACATGGAAATATCTACACAGCTATCTCTTTACACATGGAAATAACTACACCGCTATCTGTATGAACATGGAAATATCTACACCGCCATCTGTACGAACATGGAAATATCTGCACCGCCATCTGAATGAACATATGAATATTTACACCGCCATCTGTTTTAAGAAGGAGATATCTACACCGCTATCTGTATAAACATGGAAATATCTACACCGCTATCTGTATAAACATGGAAATATCTACACCGCTATCTGTATAAACACGGAAATATCCACACCGCTACCTGTATAAACATGGAAATATCAGCACCGCTATCAGTATGAACATTGAAATATCTACACCGCTATCTGTATGAACATGGAAATATCTTTGCCATCTGTATGAACATGGATATATCTACACAGCCATCTATATGAACATGGAAATATCTACACCGCTATCTGTATGAACATGGAAATATCTTCACCGCCATCTGTATGAACATGGATATGTCTACACAGCCATCTGGATGAACATGGAAATAGCTACACCGCTATCTGTATGAGCATGGAAATATCTACACCACTATCTGGATGAACATGGAAAAATCTACACAGCTATCTGTATGAACATGGAAATATCTACACCGCTATCTGTATGAACATGGAAATATCTACACCGCTCTCTGTTTGAACATGGAAATATCTACACCGCTATCTGCATGAAAATGGAAATACCTACACTACTATCTGCATATACATGGAAATATCTACACAGCTATCTCTTTACACATGGAAATAACTACACCGCTATCTGTGTGAACATAGAAATATCTACACCGCCATCTGTATGAACATGGAAATATCTGCACCGCCATCTGTATGAACATATAAATATCTACACCGCCATCAGTATAAAGATTTAGATATCTACACCGCTATCTGTATAAACATGGAAATATCTACACCGCTACCTGTATAAACATGGAAAATCAGCACCGCTATCTGTATGAACATGGAAATATCTACACCGCTATCTGTATGAACATGGAAATATCTACACCGCTATCTGTATGAACATGGAAATATCTACACCGCTATCTGAATGAACATGGAAATATCTACACCGCTATCTGTATGAACATGGAAATATCTACACCGCTGTCTGCATGAAAATGGAAATATCTACACAGCTATCTGCATATATATGGAAATATCTACACAGCTATCACTTTACACATGGAAATAACTACACCGCTATCTCTATAAACATGGAAATATCTACACCGCCATCTGTATGAACATGGAAATATCTGCACCGCCAACTGTATGAACAAAGAAATATCTACACCGCCATCTGTATTAAGAAGGAGATATCTACACCGCTATCTGTATAAACATGGAAATATCTCCACCGCTATCTGTATAAACATGGAAATATCTACACCGCTATCTGTATAAACATGGAAATATCTACACCGCTACCTGTATAAACATGGAAATATCAGCACCGCTATCAGTATGAACATGGAAATATCTACACCGCTATCTGTATGAACATGGAAATATCTACAACGCTATCTGTATGAACATGGAAATATCTTCACCGACATCTGTATGAACATGGATATGCCTACACAGCCATCTGGATGAAGATGGAAATATCTACACCGTGATCTGTATGAACATGGAAATATCTACACCGCTATCTGTGTAAACATGGATATGTCTACACAGCCATCTGGATGAACATGGAAATATCTACACCGCTATCTGTATGAACATGGATATAGCTACACCACTATCTGTATGAACATGGGAATATCAACACCACTATCTGTATGAACATGGAAATATGTACACCGCGATCTGTATGAACATGGAAATATCTTCACCGCCATCTGTATGAACATGGATATATCTACACAACCATGTAGATGAACATGGAAATATCTACACCGCTATCTGTATGAACATGGAAATATCTACACCGCTATCTGTGTAAATATGCATACCTCTTCACCGCTATCTGTATAAACATGGAAATAACTACACCGCTATCTGTATAAACATGGAAATATCTACACCGCTATCTGTTTGAACATGGAAATATCTAAACCGCTATCTGCATGAAATTGGAAATATCTGCTCCGCCATCTGTATGAACATATAAATATCTACTCCGCCATCTGTATTAAGATGGAGATATCTACACCGCTATCTGTATAAACTTGGAAATATCTACACCGTTATCTGTATAAACATGGAAATATCTACACCGCTATCTGTATAAACATGGAAATATCCACACCGCTACCTGTATTAACATGGAAATATAAGCACCGCTATCTGGATGAACATGGAAATATCTACACCGCTATCTGTACGAACATGGAAATATCTACACCGCTATCTGTATGAACATGGAAATAGCTGCACCGCTATCTGTATGAACATGGAAATATCTACAGCACTATCTGTATGAACATGGAAATATCTACACCGCTATCTGTATGAACATGGATATATCTACACAACCATCAGGATGAACATGGAAATATCTTCACCGCCATCTGTATGAACATGGATATATCTACACAACCATCTGGATGAACATGGAAATATCTACACCGCTATCGGTATGAACATGGAAATATCTACACCGCTATCTGTGTAAACATGCAAACATCTTCACCGCTATCTGTATAAACATGGAAATATCTACACCGCTATCTGTATGAACATGGAAATATCTACATCGCTATCTGTTTGAACATGGAAATATCTACACCGCTATCTGCAGGAAAATGGAAATATCTACACAGCTATCTGCATATACATGGAAATATCTACAAAGCTATCTCTTTACAAATGGAAATATCTACACCACTATCTGTATGAACATGGAAATATCTATACCGCTATCTGTATGAACATGGAATTATCTTCACCACCATCTGTGTGAACATGGATATGTCTACACTGCCATCTGGATGAACATGGAAATATCTACACCGCTATCTGTGTAAACATGCATACATTTTCACCACTATCTGTATAAACATGGAAATATCTACACCGCTATCTTTATGAACATGGAAATATCTACACCGCTATCTGTATGAACATGGAAATATCTACACCGCTATCTGTTTGAACATGGAAATATCTAAGCGGCTATCTGCATGAAAATGGAAATATCTACACTGCTATCTCCATATACATTGAAATATCTACACAGCTATCTCTTTGCGAATGGAAATAACTACACCGCTGTCTGTATGAACATGGAAATATCTTCACCGCCATCTGTATGAACATGGATATATCTACACAGCCATCTGGATAAACATGGAAATATCTACACCGCTATCTGTATAAACATGGAAATATCTACACCGCTATCTGTATGAACATGGAAATATCTACAACGCTACCTATATAAACATGGAAATATAAGCGCCGCTATCTGTATGAACATGGAAATATCTACACCGCTATCTGTACGAACATGGAAATATCTACACCGCTATCTGTATGAACATGGAAATAGCTGCACGGCTATCTGTATGAACATGGAAATATCTACACCACTATCTGTATGAACATGGAAATATCTGCACGGCCATCTGTATGAACATATAAATATCTACACCGCCATCTGTATTAAGATGGAGATATCTACATCGCTATCTGTATAAACCTGGAAATATCTACACCGCTATCTGTATAAACATGGAAATGTCTACACCGCTATTTGTATAAACTTGGAAATACCTACACCGCTACCTGTATAAACATGGAAATATCAGCACCGCTATCTGTATGAACATGGAAATATCAGCCCATCTATCTTTATGAACATGGAAATATCTACACCGCTATCTGTATGAACATGGAATTATCTTCACCGCCATCTGTATGAACATGGATATGTCTACACAGCCATCTGGATGAACATGGAAATATCTACACCGCTATCTGTATGAACATGGAAATAGCTAAACCGCTATCTGTATGAACATGTTAATATCTACATCGCTATCTGTATGAACATGGAAATATCTTCACCGCTATCTGTGTAAACATGCATACATCATCATCGCTATCTGTATAAACATGGAAATATCTACACCGCTATCTGTATAAACATGGAAATATCTACACCGCTACCTGTATAAACATGGAAATATAAGCACCGCTATCTGCGTGAAAATGGAAATATCTACACAGCTATCTACATGTACTTGGAAATATCTACACAGCTATCTCTTTACACATGCAAATATCTACACCGCTATCTGTATGAGCATGGAAATATCTACACCGCCATCTGTATGAACATGGAAATATCTGCACGGCCATCTGTATGAACATATAAATATCTACACCGCCATCTGTATTAAGATGGAGATATCTACACCGCTATCTGTATAAACATGGAAATATCTACACCGCTATCTGTGTAAACATGGAAATATCTACACCGCTACCTGTATAAACATGGAAATATCAGCACCGCTATCTGTATGAACATGGAAATATCAGCCCCTCTATCTGTATGAACATGGAAATATCTACACCACTATCTGTATGAACATGGAAATATCTACACTGCTATCTGTATGAGCATGGAAATATCTTCACCGCCATCTGTATGAACATGGATATATCTACACAGCCATCTGGATGAACATATAAATATCTACACCGCCAACTGTATTAAAATGGAGATAGCTACACCGCTATCTGTATAAACTTGGAAATATCTACACCGCTATCTGTATAAAAATGGAAATATCTACACCGCTATCTGTATGAACATGGAAATATCCACACCGCTACCTGTATAAACATGGAAATATCAGCACCGCTATCTGTATGTAAATGGAAATATCTACACCGCTATCTGTACCAAGATGGAAATATCTACACCGCTATCTGTATGAACATGGAAATAGCTACACAACTATCTGTATGAACATGGAAATATCTACACCGCTATCAGTTTGAACTTGGAAATATCTACACCGCTCTCAGCATGATAAAGTAAATATCTACACAGCTATCTGCATATACATGGAAATATCTACACAGCTATCTCTTTACACATGGAAATAACTACACCGCTATCACTATAAACATGGAAATATCTACAGCGCCATCTGTATGAACATGGAAATATCTGCACCGCCATCTGTATGAACATATAAATATCTACACCGCCATCTGTATTAAGAAGGAGATATCTACACCGTTATCTGTATAAACATGGAAATATCTACACCGCTATCTGTATAAACATGGAAATACCTACACCGCTATCTGTATAAACATGGAAATATCTACACCGCTACCTGTATAAACATGGAAATATCAGCACCGCTATATGTATGAACATGGAAATATCTACACCGCTATCTGTATGAACATGGAAATATCTTCACCGCCATCTGTATGAACATGGATATATCTACACAACCATCTGGATGAACATGGAAATATCTACACCGCTATCTGTATGAACATGGAAATATCTACACCGATTTCTGTGTAAACATGCATACATCTTCACCGCTATCTGTATAAACATGGAAATAACTACACCGCTATCTGTATGAACATGGAAATATCTACACCGCTATCTGTTTGAACATGGAAATATCTAAACCGCTATCTGCATGAAAATGGAAATATCTGCAGCACCATCTTTATGAACATATAAATATCTACACCGCCATCTGTATTAAGATGGAGATATCTACACCGCTATCTGTATAAACTTGGAAATATCTACAGCGCTATCTGTATAAACATGAAAATATCTACACCGCTATCTGTATAAACATGGAAATATCCACACTGCTACCTGTATAAACATGGAAATATAAGCACCGCTATCTGTATGAACATGGAAATATCTACACCGCTATCTGTACGAACATGGATATATCTACACTGCTATCTGTATGAACATGGAAATAGCTGCACCGCTATCTGTATGAACATGGAAATATCAACAGCACTATCTGTATGAACATGGAAATATCTACACTGCTATCTGTATGAACATGGATATATCTACACAGCCATCAGGATGAACATGGAAATATCTTCACCGCCATCTGTATGAACATGGATATATCTACACAACCATCTGGATGAACATGGAAATATCTACACCGCTATCTGTATGAACATGGAAATATCTACACCGCTATCTGTGTAAACATGCATACATCTTCACCGCTATCTGTATAAACATGGATATATCTACACCACTATCTGTATAAACATGGAAATATCTACACCGCTATCTGTTTGAACATGGAAATATCTAAACCGCTATCTGCCTGAAAATGGAAATATCTGCACCGCCATCTGTATGAACATATAAATATCTACACCGCCAACTGTATTAAGATGGAGATGTCTACACCGCTATCTGTATAAAGTTGGAAATATCTACACCGCTATCTGTATAAACATGGAAATATCTACACCGCTATCTGTATAAACATGGAAATATCTGCACTGCTACCTGTATAAACATGGAAATATCAACACCGCTATCTGTATGAACGTGGAAATATCTACACGGCTATCTGTACGAACATGGAAATACCTACACCGCTATCTGTATGAACATGGAAATAGCTACACCGCTATCTGTATGAACATGGAAATATCTACACCACTATCTGTATGAACATGGAAATATCTACACCGCTATCTCTATGAACATGGATATATCTACACAGCCATCTGGATGAACACGGAAATATCTACACCGTTATCTGTGTAAACATGCATACATCTTCACCGCTATCTGTATAAACCTGGAAATATCTACACCGCTATCTGTATAAACATGGAAATATCAGCACCGCTATCTGTATGAACATGGAAATAACTACACCGCTATCTGTACGAACATGGAAAAATCTACACCTCTATCTGTATGAACATGGAAATAGATACACCGCTATCTGTATGAACATGGAAATATCTTCACCGCTATCTGTGTAAACATGCATACATCTTCACCGCTATCTGTATAAACATGGAAATAACTACACCGCTATCTGTATGAACATGGAAATATCTACACCGCTATCTGTTTGAACATGGAAATATCTAAACCGCTATCTGCATGAAAATGGAAATATCTACACAGCTATCTGCATATATATGGAAATATCTACATAGCTATCTCTTTGCACATGGAAATAACTACACCGCTATCTGTATGAACAAGGAAATATCTACACCGCCATCTGTATGAACATGGAAATATCTGCACGGCCATCTGTATGAACATATAAATATCTACACTGCCATCTGTGTTAAGATGGAGATATCTACACCGCTATCTGTATAAACATGGAAATATCTACACCGCTATCTGTATAAACATGGAAATATCTACACCTCTACCTGTATAAACATGGAAATATAAGCACCGCTATCTGTATGAACAAGGAAATATCAGCCCCTCTATCTGTATGAACATGGAAATATCTACACCACTATCTGTATGAACATGGAAATATCTACACCGCTATCTGTATGAACATGGAAATAGCTGCACCGCATTCTGTATGTACATGGAAATATCTACAGCACTATCTGTATGAACACGGAAATATCTACACCGCTATCTCTTTACACATGGAAATAACTACACCACTATCTGTATGAACATGGAAATATCTACACCGCTATCTGTATGAACATGGAAGTATCTTCACCGCCATCTGTATGAACATGGATATGTCTACACAGCCATCTGGATGAACATGGAAATATCTACACCGACATCTGTACTAAGATGGAGTTATCTACACCGCTATCTGTATAAAATTGGAAATATCTACACCGCTATCTGTATAAAAATGGAAATATCTACACCGCTATCTGTATAAACATGGAAATATCCACACCGCTACCTGTATAAACATGGAAATATCAGCACCGCTATCTGTATGAACATGGAAATATCTACACCGCTATCTGTTTGAACATGGAAATATCTAAACCGCTATGTGTGTAAACATGCTTACATCTTCAAAGCTATCTATATAAACATGGAAATATCTACACCGCTATCTGTATGAACATGGAAATATCTACACCGCTACCTGTATAAACATGGAAATATCAGCACCACTATCTGTATGAACATGGAAATATCAACCCCTCTATCTGTATGAACATGGAAATATCTACACCACTATCTGTATGAACATGGAAATATCTACACCGCTATCTGTATGAACATGGAATTATCTCCACCACCATCTGTATGAACATGGATATGTCCACACAGCCATCTGGATGAACATGGAAATATGTACACCGCGATCTGTATGAACATGGAAATAGCTACACCGCTATCTGTATGAACATGGAAATATCTACACCGCTATCTGTTTGAACATGGAAATATCTTCACCGCTATCTGTGTAAACATGCATACATCTTCACCGCTATCTGTATAAACATGGAAATAACTACACCGCTATCTGTATGAACATGGAAATATCTACACCGCTATCTGTTTGAACATGGAAATATCTAAACCGCTATCTGCATGAAAATGGAAATATCTACACAGCTATCTGCATATATATGGAAATATCTACATAGCTATCTCTTTGCACATGGAAATAACTACACCGCTATCTGTATGAACAAGGAAATATCTACACCGCCATCTGTATGAACATGGAAATATCTGCACGGCCATCTGTATGAACATATAAATATCTACACTGCCATCTGTGTTAAGATGGAGATATCTACACCGCTATCTGTATAAACATGGAAATATCTACACCGCTAGCTGTATAAACATGGAAATATCTACATCTCTACCTGTATAAACATGGAAATATAAGCACCGCTATCTGTATGAACATGGAAATATCAGCCCCTCTATCTGTATGAACATTGAAATATCTACACCACTATCTGTATGAACATGGAAATATCTACACCGCTATCTGTATGAACATGGAAATAGCTACACCGCATTCTGTATGAACATGGAAATATCTACAGCACTATCTGTATGAACACGGAAATATCTACACCGCTATCTCTTTACACATGGAAATAACTACACCACTATCTGTATGAACATGGAAATATCTACACCGCTATCTGTATGAACATGGAAGTATCTTCACCGCCATCTGTATGAACATGGATATGTCTACACAGCCATCTGGATGAACATGGAAATATCTACACCGACATCTGTACTAAGATGGAGTTATCTACACCGCTATCTGTATAAACTTGGAAATATCAGCACCGCTATCTGTATGAACATGGAAATATCTAAACCGCTATCTCCATGAACATGGAAATATCTACACCGCTATCTGTATGAACATGGAAATAGCTACACCGCTATCTGTATGAGCATGGAAATATAAACACCACTATCTGTATGAACATGGAAATATCTACACAGCTATCTGTATGAACATGGATATATCTACACAGCCATCTGGATGAACATGGAAATATCTACACCGCTATATGTATGAACCTGGAAATATCTACACCGCTATCTGTGTAAACATGCATACATCTTCACCGCTATCTGTATAAACATGGAAATATCTACACCGCTATCTGTATGAACATGGAAATAGCTACACCGCTATCTGTATGAACATGGAAATATCTACACCGCTATCTGTATGAACATGGATATATCTACACAGCCATCTGGATGAACATGGAAATATCTACACCGCTATCTGTGTAAACATGCATACATCTTCACTGCTATCTGTACGAACATGGAAATATCTACACCGCTATCTGTATGAACATGGAAATATCTACACCGCTATCTGTATGAACATGGATATATCTACACCGCTATCTGTTTGAACATGGAAATATCTACACCGCTATCTGCATGAAAATGGAAATATCTACACTGCTATCTGCATATACATGGAAATATCTACACAGCTATCTCTTTACACATGGAAATAACTACACCGCTATCTGTATGAACATGGAAATATCTACACCGCCATCTGTATGAACATGGAAATATCTTCACCGCCATCTGTATGAACATATAAATATTTACACCGCCATCTGTATTAAGAAGGAGATATCCACACCGCCATCTGTATGAACATGGAAATATATACACCGCTATCAGTATAAACATGGAAATATCTACACCGCTATCTGTATAAACATGGAAATATCTACACCGCTACCTGTATAAACATGGAAATATTAGCACCGCTATCAGTATGAACATGGAAATATCTACACCGCTATCTGTATGAACTTGGAAATATCTACACCGCTATCTGTATGAGCATGGAAATATCTTCGCCATCTGTATGAACATGGATATATCTACACAGCCATTTATATAAACATGGAAATATCTATACCGCAATCTGTATGAACATGGAAATATCTTCACCGCAATCTGTATGAACACGGATATGTCTACACAGCCATCTGGATGAACATGGAAATAGCTACACCGCTATCTGTATGAGCAAGGAAATATCTACACCACTATCTGTATGAACATGGAAAAATCTACACAGCTATCTGTATGAACATGGAAATATCTACACCGCAATCTGTATGAACATGGAAATATCTACACCGCTATCTGTTTGAACAAGGGAATATCTACAATGCTATCTGCATGAAAATGGAAATATCTACACTGCTATCTGCATATACATGGAAATATCTACACAGATATCTCTTTACACATGGAAATAACTACACCGCTATCTGCATGAACATGGGAATATCTGCACCGCCATCTGTATGAACATATAAATATCTACACCGCCATCTGTATTAAGATGGAGATATCTACACCGCTATCTGTATAAACATGGAAATATCTACACCGCTATCAGTATAAACATGGAAATATCTACACCGCTATCTGTATAAACATGGAAATATCTACACCGCTATCTGTATGAACATGGAAATATCTACACCGCTATCTGTATGAACATGGAAATAGCTAAACCGCTATCTGTATGAACATGGAAATATCTGCACCGCTATCTGTATGAACATGGAAATCTCTACACCGCTATCTGTATGAACATGGAAATATCTTCACCGCCATCTGTATGAACATGGATATATCTACACAGCCATCTGGATAAACATGGAAATATCTACACCGCTATCTTTATGAACATGGATATAGCTACACCGCTATCTGTATGATCATGGAAATATCTACACCGCTATCTGTATGAACATGGAAATATCTACACCGCTATCTATATGAAGATGGAAATATCTTCACCGCAATCTGTATGAACATGGATATATCTACAGAGCCATCTGGAAGAACATGGAAATATCTACACCGCTATCTGAATGAACGTGGAAATAACTACACCGCTATCTATATGAACATGGAAATATCTTCACCGCCTTCTGTATTAACATGGATATGTCTACACAGCCATCTGGATGAACATGGAAATATCTACACCGCGTTCTGTATGAACATGGAAATATCTACACCGCTATCTGTGTAAACATGCTTACATCTTCACCGCTATCTGTATAAACATGGAAATATCTACACCGCTATCTGTATGAACATGGAAATATCTACACCGCTATCTGTTTGAACATGGAAATATCTAAACCGTTATCTGCATGAAAATAGATATATCTACACAGCTATCAGCATATACATGGAAATATCTACAAAGCTATCTCTATATACATGGAAATAACTACACCGCTATCTCTATAAACATGGAAATATCTACACCGCCATCTGTATGAATATGGAAATAACTGCACCGCCATCTGTATGAACATATAAATATCTACACCGCCATCTGTATTAAGATGGAGATATCTTCACCGCTATCTGTATAAAGTTGGAAATATCAGCACCGCTATCTGTATGAACATGGAAATATCTAAACCGCTATCTCCATGAACATGGAAATATCTACACCGCTATCTGTATGAACATGGAAATAGCTACACCGCTATCTGTATGAGCATGGAAATATCTACACCACTATCTGTATGAACATGGAAATATCTACACAGCTATCTGTATGAACATGGATATATCTACACAGCCATCTGGATGAACATGGAAATATCTACACCGCTATATGTATGAACCTGGAAATATCTACACCGCTATCTGTGTAAACATGCATACATCTTCACCGCTATCTGTATAAACGTGGAAATATCTACACCACTATCTGTAAGAACATGGAAATAGCTGCACCGCTATCTGTATGAACATGGAAATATCTACACCGCTATCTGTATGAACATGGATATATCTACACAGCCATCTGGATGAACATGGAAATATCTACACCGCTATCTGTGTAAACATGCATGCATCTTCACTGCTATCTGTACGAACATGGAAATATCTACACCGCAATCTGTATGAACATGGAAATATCTACACCGCTATCTGTATGAACATGGATATATCTAAACCGCTATCTGTTTGAACATGGAAATATCTACACCGCTATCTGCATGAAAATGGAAATATCTACACTGCTATCTGCATATACATGGAAATATCTACACAGCTATCTCTTTACACATGGAAATAACTACACCGCTATCTGTATGAACATGGAAATATCTACACCGCCATCTGTACGAACATGGAAATATCTGCACCGCCATCTGAATGAACATATGAATATTTACACCGCCATCTGTTTTAAGAAGGAGATATCTACACCGCTATCTGTATAAACATGGAAATATCTACACCGCTATCTGTATAAACATGGAAATATCTACACCGCTATCTGTATAAACACGGAAATATCCACACCGCTACCTGTATAAACATGGAAATATCAGCACCGCTATCAGTATGAACATTGAAATATCTACACCGCTATCTGTATGAACATGGAAATATCTTTGCCATCTGTATGAACATGGATATATCTACACAGCCATCTATATGAACATGGAAATATCTACACCGCTATCTGTATGAACATGGAAATATCTTCACCGCCATCTGTATGAACATGGATATGTCTACACAGCCATCTGGATGAACATGGAAATAGCTACACCGCTATCTGTATGAGCATGGAAATATCTACACCACTATCTGGATGAACATGGAAAAATCTACACAGCTATCTGTATGAACATGGAAATATCTACACCGCTATCTGTATGAACATGGAAATATCTACACCGCTCTCTGTTTGAACATGGAAATATCTACACCGCTATCTGCATGAAAATGGAAATACCTACACTACTATCTGCATATACATGGAAATATCTACACAGCTATCTCTTTACACATGGAAATAACTACACCGCTATCTGTGTGAACATAGAAATATCTACACCGCCATCTGTATGAACATGGAAATATCTGCACCGCCATCTGTATGAACATATAAATATCTACACCGCCATCAGTATAAAGATTTAGATATCTACACCGCTATCTGTATAAACATGGAAATATCTACACCGCTACCTGTATAAACATGGAAAATCAGCACCGCTATCTGTATGAACATGGAAATATCTACACCGCTATCTGTATGAACATGGAAATATCTACACCGCTATCTGTATGAACATGGAAATATCTACACCGCTATCTGAATGAACATGGAAATATCTACACCGCTATCTGTATGAACATGGAAATATCTACACCGCTGTCTGCATGAAAATGGAAATATCTACACAGCTATCTGCATATATATGGAAATATCTACACAGCTATCACTTTACACATGGAAATAACTACACCGCTATCTCTATAAACATGGAAATATCTACACCGCCATCTGTATGAACATGGAAATATCTGCACCGCCAACTGTATGAACATATAAATATCTACACCGCCATCTGTATTAAGAAGGAGATATCTACACCGCTATCTGTATAAACATGGAAATATCTCCACCGCTATCTGTATAAACATGGAAATATCTACACCGCTATCTGTATAAACATGGAAATATCTACACCGCTACCTGTATAAACATGGAAATATCAGCACCGCTATCAGTATGAACATGGAAATATCTACACCGCTATCTGTATGAACATGGAAATATCTACAACGCTATCTGTATGAACATGGAAATATCTTCACAGCCATCTGTATGAACATGGATATGCCTACACAGCCATCTGGATGAAGATGGAAATATCTACACCGTGATCTGTATGAACATGGAAATATCTACACCGCTATCTGTGTAAACATGGATATGTCTACACAGCCATCTGGATGAACATGGAAATATCTACACCGCTATCTGTATGAACATGGATATAGCTACACCACTATCTGTATGAACATGGGAATATCAACACCACTATCTGTATGAACATGGAAATATGTACACCGCGATCTGTATGAACATGGAAATATCTTCACCGCCATCTGTATGAACATGGATATATCTACACAACCATGTAGATGAACATGGAAATATCAACACCGCTATCTGTATGAACATGGAAATATCTACACCGCTATCTGTGTAAATATGCATACCTCTTCACCGCTATCTGTATAAACATGGAAATAACTACACCGCTATCTGTATAAACATGGAAATATCTACACCGCTATCTGTTTGAACATGGAAATATCTAAACCGCTATCTGCATGAAATTGGAAATATCTGCTCCGCCATCTGTATGAACATATAAATATCTACTCCGCCATCTGTATTAAGATGGAGATATCTACAACGCTATCTGTATAAACTTGGAAATATCTACACCGTTATCTGTATAAACATGGAAATATCTACACCGCTATCTGTATAAACATGGAAATATCCACACCGCTACCTGTATTAACATGGAAATATAAGCACCGCTATCTGGATGAACATGGAAATATCTACACCGCTATCTGTACGAACATGGAAATATCTACACCGCTATCTGTATGAACATGGAAATAGCTGCACCGCTATCTGTATGAACATGGAAATATCTACAGCACTATCTGTATGAACATGGAAATATCTACACCGCTATCTGTATGAACATGGATATATCTACACAACCATCAGGATGAACATGGAAATATCTTCACCGCCATCTGTATGAACATGGATATATCTACACAACCATCTGGATGAACATGGAAATATCTACACCGCTATCGGTATGAACATGGAAATATCTACACCGCTATCTGTGTAAACATGCAAACATCTTCACCGCTATCTGTATAAACATGGAAATATCTACACCGCTATCTGTATGAACATGGAAATATCTACATCGCTATCTGTTTGAACATGGAAATATCTACACCGCTATCTGCAGGAAAATGGAAATATCTACACAGCTATCTGCATATACATGGAAATATCTACAAAGCTATCTCTTTACAAATGGAAATATCTACACCACTATCTGTATGAACATGGAAATATCTATACCGCTATCTGTATGAACATGGAATTATCTTCACCACCATCTGTGTGAACATGGATATGTCTACACTGCCATCTGGATGAACATGGAAATATCTACACCGCTATCTGTGTAAACATGCATACATTTTCACCGCTATCTGTATAAACATGGAAATATCTACACCGCTATCTTTATGAACATGGAAATATCTACACCGCTATCTGTATGAACATGGAAATATCTACACCGCTATCTGTTTGAACATGGAAATATCTAAGCGGCTATCTGCATGAAAATGGAAATATCTACACTGCTATCTCCATATACATTGAAATATCTACACAGCTATCTCTTTGCGAATGGAAATAACTACACCGCTGTCTGTATGAACATGGAAATATCTTCACCGCCATCTGTATGAACATGGATATATCTACACAGCCATCTGGATAAACATGGAAATATCTACACCGCTATCTGTATAAACATGGAAATATCTACACCGCTATCTGTATGAACATGGAAATATCTACAACGCTACCTATATAAACATGGAAATATAAGCGCCGCTATCTGTATGAACATGGAAATATCTACACCGCTATCTGTACGAACATGGAAATATCTACACCGCTATCTGTATGAACATGGAAATAGCTGCACGGCTATCTGTATGAACATGGAAATATCTACACCACTATCTGTATGAACATGGAAATATCTGCACGGCCATCTGTATGAACATATAAATATCTACACCGCCATCTGTATTAAGATGGAGATATCTACATCGCTATCTGTATAAACCTGGAAATATCTACACCGCTATCTGTATAAACATGGAAATGTCTACACCGCTATTTGTATAAACTTGGAAATACCTACACCGCTACCTGTATAAACATGGAAATATCAGCACCGCTATCTGTATGAACATGGAAATATCAGCCCATCTATCTTTATGAACATGGAAATATCTACACCACTATCTGTATGAACATGGAAATATCTACACCGCTATGTGTATGAACATGGAAATATCTTCACCGCCATCTGTATGAACATGGATATATCTACACAGCCATCTGGATGAACATGGAATTATCTACACCGCTATCTGTTTGAACATGGAAATATCTACACCGCTATCTGCATGAAAATGGAAATATCTACAGAGCTATCTGCATATACATGGAAATATCTACAAAGCTATCTCTTTACACATGGAAATAACTACACCACTATCTCTATGAACATGGAAATATCTACACCGCCATCTGTATGAACATGGATATATCTGCACCGCCATCTGTATGAACATATAAATATCTACACCGCCATCTGTATTAAGATGGAGATATCTACACCGCTATCTGTATAAACCTGGAAATATCTACACCGCTATGTGTATAAACATGGAAATATCTACACCGTAACCTGTATAAACATGGAAATATAAGCACCGCTATCTGTATGAACATGGAAATATCTACACCGCTATCTGTACGGACTTGGAAATATCTACACCGCTATCTGTATGAACATGGAAATAGCTGCACCGCTATCTGTATGAACATGGAAATATCTACATCACTATCTGTATGAACATGGAAATATCTTCCCCGCTATCTGTATGAACATGGATATATCTACACAGCCATCTGTATGAACATGGATATATCTACACCGCTATCTGTATGAACATGTAAATTTCTACACCGCTCTCTGTGTAAACATGCGTACATCTTCACCGCTATCTGTATAAACATGGATATATCTACACAGCCATACGGATGAACATGGAAATATCTATACTGCTATCTGCATATACATGGAAATATCTACAAAGCTATCTCTTTACACATGGAAATAACTACACCAATATCTCTATAAACATGGAAATATCTACACCGCCATCTGTATGAACTTGGAAATATCTGCAACGGCATCTGTATGAACATATAAATATCTACACCGCCATCTGTATAAAGATGGAGATATCTACACCGCTATCTGCATAAACTTGGAAATATCTACACCGCTATCTGTATAAACATGGAAATATCTACACTGCTATCTGTATAAACATGGAAATATCTACACCGCTACCTGAATAAACATGGAAATATAAGCACCGCTATCTGCGTGAAAATGGAAATATCTACACAGCTATCTACATGTACTTGGAAATATCTACACAGCTATCTCTTTACACATGCAAATATCTACACCGCTATCAGTATGAGCATGGAAATATCTACACCGCCATCTGTATGAACATGGAAATATCTGCACGGCCATCTGTATGAACATATAAATATCTACACCGCCATCTGTATTAAGATGGAGATATCTACACCGCTATCTGTATAAACATGGAAATATCTACACCGCTATCTGTGTAAACATGGAAATAGCTACACTGCTACCTGTATAAACATGGAAATATACGCACCGCTATCTGTATGAACATGGAAATATCTACACCGCTATCTGTATGAACATGGAAATAGGTACACCACTATCTGTATGAACATGGAAATATCTACACCCCTATCTGTATGAACAAGGAAATATCTACACCGCTATCTGTATGAACATGGAAATATCTTCACCGCCATCTGTATGAACATGGATATATCTACACAACCATCTGGATGAACTTGGAAATATCTACACCGCTATCTGTATAAACATGGAAATATCTACACTGCTATCTGTATAAACATGGAAATATTTACACCGCTCCCTGTATAAACATGGAAATATAAGCACCGCTATCTGTATGAACATGGAAATATCTACACCGCTATCTGTACGAACATGGAAATATCTACACCGCTATCTGTATGAGCAAGGAAATAGCTACACCGCTATCTGTATGAACATGGAAATATCTACAGCACTATCTGTATGAACATGGAAATATCTACACCGCTATCTGAATGAACATGGATATATCTACACAGCCATCTGGATGTACATGGAAATATCTACACCGCTATCTGTATGAACATGGAAATGTCTACACCGCTATCTGTGTAAACATGCATACATCTTCACCGCTATCTGTATAAACATGGAAATAACTACACCACTATCTGTATGAACATGGAAATATCTACACCGCTATCTGTTTGAACATTGAAATATCTAAACAGCTATCTGCATGAAAATGGAAATATCTACACAGCTATCTGCATGTACCTGGTAATATCTACACAGCTATCTCTTTACACATGGAAATAACTACACCGCTATCTGTATGAACATGGAAATATCTACACCGACATTTGTATGAACATGGAAATATCTGCATGGCCATCTGTATGAACATATAAATATCTACACCACCATCTGTATAAAGATGGAGATATCTACACCGCTATCTGTATAAACATGGAAATATCTACACCGCTATCTGTATAAACATGGAAATATCTACACCCCTGTCTTTATAAACATGGAAATATCTACTCCGCTACCTGTATAAACATGGAAATATCAGCACCGCTATCAGTATTAACATGGAAATATCAGCCCCTCTATCTGAATGAACATGGAAATATCTACACCACTATTTGTGTAAACATGGAAATATCTACACTGCTATCTGTATGAGCATGGAAATATCTTCACCGCCATCTGTATGAACATGGATATACCTACGCAGCCATCTGGATGAACATGGAATAATCTACACCGCTAACTGTATGAACATGGAAATATCTTCACCGCAATCTGTATGAACATGGATATATCTACACAGCCACATGGATGAACATGGAAATATCTACACCGCTATCTGCATAAACATGGAAATAGCTACACCGCTATCTGTATGAACATGGAAATAGCTACACCGCCATCTGTTTGAACATGGAAATATCTGCACCGCCATCTGTATGAACATATTAATATCTACACCGCCATCTGTATTAAGATGGAGATATCTACACCGCTATCTGTATAAACTTGGAAATATCTACACCGCTATCTGTATAAACATGGAAATATCTAAACCGCTATCTGTATGAACATGGAAATATCTACACCGCTATCTGTATGAACATGGAAATATCTACACCGCTATCTGTTTGAACATGGAAATATCTACACCGCTATCTGCATGAAAAGGGAAATATCTGCACTGCTATCTGCATATACATTTAAATATCTACAGAGGTATCTCTTTACACATGGAAATAACTACACCGCTATCTGTATGAACATGGAAATATCTACACCGCCATCTGTATGAACATGGAAATATCTGCACGGCCATCTGTATGAACATATAAATACCTACACCGCCATCAGCATTAAGATGGAGATATCTACACCGCTACCTGTATAAACAAGGAAATATCTACACCGCTATCTGTATGAACATGGAAATATCTACACCACTACCTGTATAAACATGGAAATATCAGCACCGCTATCTGTATGAACATGGAAATATCAGCCCCTCTATCTGTATGAACATGGAAATATCTACACCACTATCTGTATGAACATGGAAATATCCACACCGCTATCTGTATGAACATGGAATTATCTTCACCGCCATCTGTATGAACATGGATATGTCTACACAGCCATCTGGATGAACATGGAAATATCTACACCGCTATCTGTATGAACATGGAAATAGCTAAACCGCTATCTGTATGAACATGTTAATATCTACATCGCTATCTGTATGAACATGGAAATATCTTCACCGCTATCTGTGTAAACATGCATACATCATCATCGCTATCTGTATAAACATGGAAATATCTACACCGCTATCTGTATAAACATGGAAATATCTACACCGCTACCTGTATAAACATGGAAATATAAGCACCGCTATCTGCGTGAAAATGGAAATATCTACACAGCTATCTACATGTACTTGGAAATATCTACACAGCTATCTCTTTACACATGCAAATATCTACACCGCTATCTGTATGAGCATGGAAATATCTACACCGCCATCTGTATGAACATGGAAATATCTGCACGGCCATCTGTATGAACATATAAATATCTACACCGCCATCTGTATTAAGATGGAGATATCTACACCGCTATCTGTATAAACATGGAAATATCTACACCGCTATCTGTGTAAACATGGAAATATCTACACCGCTACCTGTATAAACATGGAAATATCAGCACCGCTATCTGTATGAACATGGAAATATCAGCCCCTCTATCTGTATGAACATGGAAATATCTACACCACTATCTGTATGAACATGGAAATATCTACACTGCTATCTGTATGAGCATGGAAATATCTTCACCGCCATCTGTATGAACATGGATATATCTACACAGCCATCTGGATGAACATATAAATATCTACACCGCCAACTGTATTAAAATGGAGATAGCTACACCGCTATCTGTATAAACTTGGAAATATCTACACCGCTATCTGTATAAAAATGGAAATATCTACACCGCTATCTGTATGAACATGGAAATATCCACACCGCTACCTGTATAAACATGGAAATATCAGCACCGCTATCTGTATGTAAATGGAAATATCTACACCGCTATCTATACCAAGATGGAAATATCTACACCGCTATCTGTATGAACATGGAAATAGCTACACAACTATCTGTATGAACATGGAAATATCTACACCGCTATCAGTTTGAACTTGGAAATATCTACACCGCTCTCAGCATGATAAAGTAAATATCTACACAGCTATCTGCATATACATGCAAATATCTACACAGCTATCTCTTTACACATGGAAATAACTACACCGCTATCACTATAAACATGGAAATATCTACACCGCCATCTATATGAACATGGAAATATCTGCACTGACATCTGTAAAAACATATGAATATCTACACCGCCATGTGTATTAAGATGGGGATAACTTCACCGCTATCTGTATAAACTTGGAAATATCTACACCGCTATCTGTATAAACCTGGAAATATCTACACCGCTATCTGTATAAACATGGAAATATCTTCACCGCTATCTGTATGAACATGGAAATATCTTCACCGCCATCTGTATGAACATGGAAATATCTACACCGCTATCTGTATAAACATGGAAATATCAGCACCGCTATATGTATGAACATGGAAATATCTACACCGCTATCTGTATGAACATGGAAATATCTTCACCGCCATCTGTATGAACATGGATATATCTACACAACCATCTGGATGAACATGGAAATATCTACACCGCTATCTGTATGAACATGGAAATATCTACACCGATTTCTGTGTAAACATGCATACATCTTCACCGCTATCTGTATAAACATGGAAATAACTACACCGCTATCTGTATGAACATGGAAATATCTACACCGCTATCTGTTTGAACATGGAAATATCTAAACCGCTATCTGCATGAAAATGGAAATATCTGCAGCACCATCTTTATGAACATATAAATATCTACACCGCCATCTGTATTAAGATGGAGATATCTACACCGCTATCTGTATAAACTTGGAAATATCTACAGCGCTATCTGTATAAACATGAAAATATCTACACCGCTATCTGTATAAACATGGAAATATCCACACTGCTACCTGTATAAACATGGAAATATAAGCACCGCTATCTGTATGAACATGGAAATATCTACACCGCTATCTGTACGAACATGGATATATCTACACTGCTATCTGTATGAACATGGAAATAGCTGCACCGCTATCTGTATGAACATGGAAATATCAACAGCACTATCTGTATGAACATGGAAATATCTACACTGCTATCTGTATGAACATGGATATATCTACACAGCCATCAGGATGAACATGGAAATATCTTCACCGCCATCTGTATGAACATGGATATATCTACACAACCATCTGGATGAACATGGAAATATCTACACCGCTATCTGTATGAACATGGAAATATCTACACCGCTATCTGTGTAAACATGCATACATCTTCACCGCTATCTGTATAAACATGGATATATCTACACCACTATCTGTATAAACATGGAAATATCTACACCGCTATCTGTTTGAACATGGAAATATCTAAACCGCTATCTGCCTGAAAATGGAAATATCTGCACCGCCATCTGTATGAACATATAAATATCTACACCGCCAACTGTATTAAGATGGAGATGTCTACACCGCTATCTGTATAAAGTTGGAAATATCTACACCGCTATCTGTATAAACATGGAAATATCTACACCGCTATCTGTATAAACATGGAAATATCTGCACTGCTACCTGTATAAACATGGAAATATCAACACCGCTATCTGTATGAACGTGGAAATATCTACACGGCTATCTGTACGAACATGGAAATACCTACACCGCTATCTGTATGATCATGGAAATAGCTACACCGCTATCTGTATGAACATGGAAATATCTACACCACTATCTGTATGAACATGGAAATATCTACACCGCTATCTCTATGAACATGGATATATCTACACAGCCATCTGGATGAACACGGAAATATCTACACCGTTATCTGTGTAAACATGCATACATCTTCACCGCTATCTGTATAAACCTGGAAATATCTACACCGCTATCTGTATAAACATGGAAATATCAGCACCGCTATCTGTATGAACATGGAAATAACTACACCGCTATCTGTACGAACATGGAAAAATCTACACCTCTATCTGTATGAACATGGAAATAGATACACCGCTATCTGTATGAACATGGAAATATCTTCACCGCTATCTGTGTAAACATGCATACATCTTCACCGCTATCTGTATAAACATGGAAATAACTACACCGCTATCTGTATGAACATGGAAATATCTACACCGCTATCTGTTTGAACATGGAAATATCTAAACCGCTATCTGCATGAAAATGGAAATATCTACACAGCTATCTGCATATATATGGAAATATCTACATAGCTATCTCTTTGCACATGGAAATAACTACACCGCTATCTGTATGAACAAGGAAATATCTACACCGCCATCTGTATGAACATGGAAATATCTGCACGGCCATCTGTATGAACATATAAATATCTACACTGCCATCTGTGTTAAGATGGAGATATCTACACCGCTATCTGTATAAACATGGAAATATCTACACCGCTATCTGTATAAACATGGAAATATCTACACCTCTACCTGTATAAACATGGAAATATAAGCACCGCTATCTGTATGAACAAGGAAATATCAGCCCCTCTATCTGTATGAACATGGAAATATCTACACCACTATCTGTATGAACATGGAAATATCTACACCGCTATCTGTATGAACATGGAAATAGCTGCACCGCATTCTGTATGTACATGGAAATATCTACAGCACTATCTGTATGAACACGGAAATATCTACACCGCTATCTCTTTACACATGGAAATAACTACACCACTATCTGTATGAACATGGAAATATCTACACCGCTATCTGTATGAACATGGAAGTATCTTCACCGCCATCTGTATGAACATGGATATGTCTACACAGCCATCTGGATGAACATGGAAATATCTACACCGACATCTGTACTAAGATGGAGTTATCTACACCGCTATCTGTATAAAATTGGAAATATCTACACCGCTATCTGTATAAAAATGGAAATATCTACACCGCTATCTGTATAAACATGGAAATATCCACACCGCTACCTGTATAAACATGGAAATATCAGCACCGCTATCTGTATGAACATGGAAATATCTACACCGCTATCTGTTTGAACATGGAAATATCTAAACCGCTATGTGTGTAAACATGCTTACATCTTCAAAGCTATCTATATAAACATGGAAATATCTACACCGCTATCTGTATGAACATGGAAATATCTACACCGCTACCTGTATAAACATGGAAATATCAGCACCACTATCTGTATGAACATGGAAATATCAACCCCTCTATCTGTATGAACATGGAAATATCTACACCACTATCTGTATGAACATGGAAATATCTACACCGCTATCTGTATGAACATGGAATTATCTCCACCGCCATCTGTATGAACATGGATATGTCCACACAGCCATCTGGATGAACATGGAAATATGTACACCGCTATCTGTATGAACATGGAAATAGCTACACCGCTATCTGTATGAACATGGAAATATCTACACCGCTATCTGTTTGAACATGGAAATATCTTCACCGCTATCTGTGTAAACATGCATACATCTTCACCGCTATCTGTATAAACATGGAAATAACTACACCGCTATCTGTATGAACATGGAAATATCTACACCGCTATCTGTTTGAACATGGAAATATCTAAACCGCTATCTGCATGAAAATGGAAATATCTACACAGCTATCTGCATATATATGGAAATATCTACATAGCTATCTCTTTGCACATGGAAATAACTACACCGCTATCTGTATGAACAAGGAAATATCTACACCGCCATCTGTATGAACATGGAAATATCTGCACGGCCATCTGTATGAACATATAAATATCTACACTGCCATCTGTGTTAAGATGGAGATATCTACACCGCTATCTGTATAAACATGGAAATATCTACACCGCTAGCTGTATAAACATGGAAATATCTACACCTCTACCTGTATAAACATGGAAATATAAGCACCGCTATCTGTATGAACATGGAAATATCAGCCCCTCTATCTGTATGAACATTGAAATATCTACACCACTATCTGTATGAACATGGAAATATCTACACCGCTATCTGTATGAACATGGAAATAGCTACACCGCATTCTGTATGAACATGGAAATATCTACAGCACTATCTGTATGAACACGGAAATATCTACACCGCTATCTCTTTACACATGGAAATAACTACACCACTATCTGTATGAACATGGAAATATCTACACCGCTATCTGTATGAACATGGAAGTATCTTCACCGCCATCTGTATGAACATGGATATGTCTACACAGCCATCTGGATGAACATGGAAATATCTACACCGACATCTGTACTAAGATGGAGTTATCTACACCGCTATCTGTATAAAATTGGAAATATCTACACCGCTATCTGTATAAAAATGGAAATATCTACACCGCTATCTGTATAAACATGGAAATATCCACACCGCTACCTGTATAAACATGGAAATATCAGCACCGCTATCTGTATGAACATGGAAATATCTACACCGCTAACTGTTTGAACATGGAATTATCTAAACCGCTATCAGTGTAAACATGCATACATCTTCAAAGCTATCTATATAAACATGGAAATATCTACACCGCTATCTGTATGAACATGGAAATATCTACACCGCTACCTGTATAAACATGGAAATATCAGCACCACTATCTGTATGAACATGGAAATATCAACCCCTCTATCTGTATGAACATGGAAATATCTACACCACTATCTGTATGAACATGGAAATATCTACACCGCTATCTGTATGAACATGGAATTATCTCCACCGCCATCTGTATGAACATGGATATGTCCACACAGCCATCTGGATGAACACGGAAATATGTACACCGCTATCTGTATGAACATGGAAATAGCTACACCGCTATCTGTATGAACATGGAAGTATCTTCACCGCCATCTGTATGAACATGGGTATATCTACACAGCCATCTGGATGAACATGGAAATATCAACACCGCTATCTGCATGAACATGGAAATATCTACACCGCTATCTGTATGAACATGGAAATATCTACACCAATATCTGTATGAACATGGAAATATCTACACCGCTATCTGTACGAACATGGAAATATCTTCACCGCCATCTGGATGAACATGGATATATCTACACAGCCATCTGGATGAACATGGAAATATCTACACCGCTATCTGTATGAACATGGAAATATCTACACCGCTATCTGTGTAAACATGCAAACATCTTCACCGCTATCTGTATAAACATGGAAATATCTACACCACTATCTGCATGAACATGGAAATATCTACACCGCTATCTGTTTGAACATGGAAATATCTACACCACTATCTGCATGAAAATGGATATATCTACACAGCTATCTGCATATACATGGAAATATCTACAAAGCTATCTCTTTACACATGGAAATAACTACACCACTATCTCTATAAACATGGAAATATCTACACCGCCATCTGTATGAACATGGAAATATCTGCACGGCCATCTGTATGAACATATAAATACCTACACCACCATCAGCATTAAGATGGAGATATCTACACCGCTACCTGTATAAACATGGAAATATCTACACCGCTATCTGTATGAACATGGAAATATCTACACCGCTACCTGTATAAACATGGAAATATCAGCACCGCTATCTGTATGAACATGGAAATATCAGCCCCTCTATCTGTATGAACATGGAAATATCTACACCACTATCTGTATGAACATGGAAATATCTACACCGCTATCTGTATGAACATGGAATTATCCTCACCGCCATCTGTATGAACATGGATATGTCTACACAGCCATCTGGATGAACATGGAAATATCTACACCGCTATCTGTATGAACATGGAAACAGCTAAACCTCTATCTGTATGAACATGTTAATATCTACACCGCTATCTGTATGAAAATGGAAATATCTTCACCGCTATCTGTGTAAACATGCATACATCATCATCGCTATCTGTATAAACATGGAAATAACTACACCGCTATCTGTTTGAACATGGAAATATCTAAACCGCTATCTGCATGAAAATGGAAATATCTACACAGCTATCTGCATATACATGGAAATATCTACACAGCTATCTCTTTACACATGGAAATAACTACACCGCTATCTGTATGAACATGGAAATATCTACACCGGCATCTGTATGAACGTGGAAATATCTGGACGGCCATTTGTATGAACATATAAATATCTACACCGCCATCTGTATAAACATGGAAATATCTACACCGCTATCTGTATAAACATGGAAATATCTACACCGCTATCTTTATAAACATGGAAATATCTACACCGCTACCTGTATAAACATGGAAATATCAGCACCGCTATCTGTATGAACATGGAAATATCAGCCCCTCTATCTGTATGAACATGGAAATATCTACACCACTATCTGTATGAACATGGAAATATCTACACTGCTATCTGTATGAGCATGGAAATATCTTCACCGCCATCTGTATGAACATGGATATATCTACACAGCCATCTGGATGAACATATAAATATCTACACCGCCAACTGTATTAAAATGGAGATATCTACACCGCTATCTGTATAAACTTGGAAATATCTAAACCGCTATCTCCATGAACATGGAAATATCTACACCGCTATCTGTATGAACATGGAAATAGCTACACCGCTATCTGTATGAGCATGGAAATATAAACACCAATATCTGTATGAACATGGAAATATCTACACAGTTATCTGTATGAACATGGATATATCTACACAGCCATCTGGATGAACATGGAAATATCTACACCGCTATATGTATGAACCTGGAAATATCTACACCGCTATCTGTGTAAACATGCATACATCTTCACAGCTATCTGTATAAACATGGAAATATCTACACCGCTATCTGTATGAACATGGAAATAGCTACACCGCTATCTGTATGAACATGGAAATATCTACACCGCTATCTGTATGAACATGGATATATCTACACAGCCATCTGGATGAACATGGAAATATCTACACCGCTATCTGTGTAAACATGCATACATCTTCACTGCTATCTGTACGAACATGGAAACATCTACACCGCTATCTGTATGAACATGGAAATATCTACACCGCTATCTGTATGAACATGGATATATCTACACCGCTATCTGTTTGAACATGGAAATATCTACACCGCTATCTGCATGAAAATGGAAATATCTACACTGCTATCTGCATATACATGGAAATATCTACACAGCTATCTCTTTACACATGGAAATAACTACACCGCTATGTGTATGAACATGGAAATATCTACACCGCCATCTGTATGAACATGGAAATATCTTCACCGCCATCTGTATGAACATATAAATATTTACACCGCCATCTGTATTAAGAAGGAGATATCTACACCGCCATCTGTATGAACATGGAAATATATACACCGCTATCAGTATAAACATGGAAATATCTACACCGCTATCTGTATAAACATGGAAATATCTACACCACTACCTGTATAAACATGGAAATATTAGCACCGCTATCAGTATGAACATGGAAATATCTACACCGCTATCTGTATGAACTTGGAAATATCTACACCGCTATCTGTATTAGCATGGAAATATCTTCGCCATCTGTATGAACATGGATATATCTACACAGCCATTTATATAAACATGGAAATATCTATACCGCAATCTGTATGAACATGGAAATATCTTCACCGCAATCTGTATGAACACGGATATGTCTACACAGCCATCTGGATGAACATGGAAATAGCTACACCGCTATCTGTATGAGCATGGAAATATCTACACCACTATCTGTATGAACATGGAAATATCTACACAGCTATCTGTATGAACATGGAAATATCTACACCGCAATCTGTACGAACATGGAAATATCTACACCTCTATCTGTTTGAACAAGGGAATATCTACAATGCTATCTGCATGAAAATGGAAATATCTACACTGCTATCTGCATATACATGGAAATATCCACACAGATATCTCTTTACACATGGAAATAACTACACCGCTATCTGCATGAACATGGGAATATCTGCACCGCCATCAGTATGAACATATAAATATCTACACCGCCATCTGTATTAAGATGGAGATATCTACACCGCTATCTGTATAAACATGGAAATATCTACACCGCTATCTGTATAAACATGGAAATATCTACACCGCTATCTGTATAAACATGGAAATATCTACACCGCTATCTGTATGAACATGGAAATATCTACACCGCTATCTGTATGAACATGGAAATAGCTACACCGCTATCTGTATGAACATGGAAATATCTGCACCGCTATCTGTATGAACATGGAAATCTCTACACCGCTATCTGTATGAACATGGAAATATCTTCACCGCCATCTGTATGAACATGGATATATCTACACAGCCATCTGGATGAACATGGAAATATCTACACCGCTATCTTTATGAACATGGATATAGCTACACCGCTATCTGTATGATCATGGAAATATCTACACCGCTATCTGTATGAACATGGAAATATCTACACCGCTATCTATATGAAGATGGAAATATCTTCACCGCAATCTGTATGAACATGGATATATCTACAGAGCCATCTGGAAGAACATGGAAATATCTACACCGCTATCTGAATGAACATGGAAATAACTACACCGCTATCTGTGTGAACATGGAAATATCTTCACCGCCTTCTGTATTAACATGGATATGTCTACACAGCCATCTGGATGAACATGGAAATATCTACACCGCGTTCTGTATGAACATGAAAATATCTACACCGCTATCTGTGTAAACATGCTTACATCTTCACCGCTATCTGTATAAACATGGAAATATCTACACCGCTATCTGTATGAACATGGAAATATCTACACCGCTATCTGTTTGAACATGGAAATATCTAAACCGTTATCTGCATGAAAATAGATATATCTACACAGCTATCAGCTCATACATGGAAATATCTACAAAGCTATCTCTATATACATGGAAATAACTACACCGCTATCTCTATAAACATGGAAATATCTACACCGCCATCTGTATGAATATGGAAATAACTGCACCGCCATCTGTATGAACATATAAATATCTACACCGCCATCTGTATTAAGATGGAGATATCTTCACCGCTATCTGTATAAAGTTGGAAATATCAGCACCGCTATCTGTATGAACATGGAAATATCTAAACCGCTATCTCCATGAACATGGAAATATCTACACCGCTATCTGTATGAACATGGAAATAGCTACACCGCTATCTGTATGAGCATGGAAATATCTACACCACTATCTGTATGAACATGGAAATATCTACACAGCTATCTGTATGAACATGGATATACCTACACAGCCATCTGGATGAACATGGAAATATCTACACTGCTATATGTATGAACCTGGAAATATCTACACCGCTATCTGTGTAAACATGCATACATCTTCACCGCTATCTGTATAAACATGGAAATATCTACACCACTATCTGTAAGAACATGGAAATAGCTACACCGCTATCTGTATGAACATGGAAATATCTACACCGCTATCTGTATGAACATGGATATATCTACACAGCCATCTGGATGAACATGGAAATATCTACACCGCTATCTGTGTAAACATGCATGCATCTTCACTGCTATCTGTACGAACATGGAAATATCTACACCGCAATCTGTATGAACATGGAAATATCTACACCGCTATCTGTATGAACATGGATATATCTAAACCGCTATCTGTTTGAACATGGAAATATCTACACCGCTATCTGCATGAAAATGGAAATATCTACACTGCTATCTGCATATACATGGAAATATCTACACAGCTATATCTTTACACATGGAAATAACTACACCGCTATCTGTATGAACATGGAAATATCTACACCGCCATCTGTACGAACATGGAAATATCTGCACCGCCATCTGTATGAACATATGAATATTTACACCGCCATCTGTTTTAAGAAGGAGATATCTACACCGCTATCTGTATAAACATGGAAATATCTACACTGCTATCTGTATAAACATGGAAATATCTACACCGCTATCTGTATAAACACGGAAATATCTACACCGCTACCTGTATAAACATGGAAATATCAGCACCGCTATCAGTATGAACATTGAAATATCTACACCGCTATCTGTATGAACATGGAAATATCTTCGCCATCTGTATGAACATGGATATATCTACACAGCCATCTATATGAACATGGAAATTTCTACACCGCTATCTGTATGAACATGGAAATATCTTCACCGCCATCTGTATGAACATGGATATGTCTACACAGCCATCTGGATGAACATGGAAATAGCTACACCGCTATCTGTATGAGCATGGAAATATCTACACCACTATCTGGATGAACATGGAAAAATCTACACAGCTATCTGTATGAACATGGAAATATCTACACCGCTATCTGTATGAACATGGAAATATCTACACCGCTCTCTGTTTGAACATGGAAATATCTACACCGCTATCTGCATGAAAATGGAAATACCTACACTGCTATCTGCATATACATGGAAATAACTACACAGCTATCTCTTTACACATGGAAATAACTACACCGCTATCTGTGTGAACATAGAAATATCTACACCGCCATCTGTATGAACATGGAAATATCTGCACCGCCATCTGTATGAACATATAAATATCTACACCGCCATCAGTATAAAGATTTAGATATCTACACCGCTATCTGTATAAACATGGAAATATCTACACCGCTACCTGTATAAACATGGAAAATCAGCACCGCTATCTGTATGAACATGGAAATATCTACACCGCTATCTGTATGAACATGGAAATATCTACACCGCTATCTGTATGAACATGGAAATATCTACACCGCTATCTGAATGAACATGGAAATATCTACACCGCTATCTGTATGAACATGGAAATATCTACACCGCTGTCTGCATGAAAATGGAAATATCTACACAGCTATCTGCATATATATGGAAATATCTACACAGCTATCACTTTACACATGGAAATAACTACACCGCTATCTCTATAAACATGGAAATATCTACACCGCCATCTGTATGAACATGGAAATATCTGCACCGCCAACTGTATGAACATATAAATATCTACACCGCCATCTGTATTAAGAAGGAGATATCTACACCGCTATCTGTATAAACATGGAAATATCTCCACCGCTATCTGTATAAACATGGAAATATCTACACCGCTATCTGTATAAACATGGAAATATCTACACCGCTACCTGTATAAACATGGAAATATCAGCACCGCTATCAGTATGAACATGGAAATATCTACACCGCTATCTGTATGAACATGGAAATATCTACAACGCTATCTGTATGAACATGGAAATATGTTCACCGCCATATGTATGAACATGGATATGCCTACACAGCCATCTGGATGAAGATGGAAATACCTACACCGCGATCTGTATGAACATGGAAATATCTACACCGCTATCTGTGTAAACATGGATATGTCTACACAGCCATCTGGAAGAACATAGAAATATCTACACCGCTATCTGTATGAACATGGATATAGCTACACCACTATCTGTATGAACATGGAAATATCAACACCACTATCTGTATGAACATGGAAATATGTACACCGCGATCTGTATGAACATGGAAATATCTTCACCGCCATCTGTATGAACATGGATATATCTACACAACCATGTAGATGAACATGGAAATATCTACACCGCTATCTGTATGAACATGGAAATATCTACACCGCTATCTGTGTAAACATGCATACATCTTCACCGCTATCTGTATAAACATGGAAATAACTACACCGCTATCTGTATAAACATGGAAATATCTACACCGCTATCTGTTTGAACATGGAAATATCTAAACCGCTATCTGCATGAAATTGGAAATATCTGCTCCGCCATCTGTATGAACATATAAATATCTACACCGCCATCTGTATTAAGATGGAGATATCTACACCGCTATCTGTATAAACTTGGAAATATCTACACCGTTATCTGTATAAACATGGAAATATCTACACCGCTATCTTTATAAACATGGAAATATCCACACCGCTACCTGTATAAACATGGAAATATAAGCACCGCTATCTGTATGAACATGGAAATATCTACACCGCTATCTGTACGAACATGGAAATATCTACACCACTATCTGTATGAACATGGAAATATCTACACCGCTATCTGTATGAACATGGAATTATCTTCACCGCCACCTGTATGAACATGGATATGTCTACACAGCCATCTGGATGAACATGGAAATATCTACACCGCTATCTGTATGAACATGGAAATAGCTAAACCGCTATCTGTACGAACATGTTAATATCTACATCGCTATCTCTATGAACATGGAAATATCTTCACCGCTATCTGTGTAAACATGCATACATCATCATCGCTATCTGTATAAACATGGAAATAACTACACCGCTATCTGTATGAACATGGAAATATCTACACCGCTATCTGTTTGAACATGGAAATATCTAAACCGCTATCTGCATGAAAATGGAAATATCTACACAGCTATCTGCATATACATGGAAATATCTACACAGCTATCTCTTTACACATGTAAATAACTACACCGCTATCTGTATGAACATGGAAATATCTACACCGGCATCTGTATGAACATGGAAATATCTGGACGGCCATTTGCATGAACATATAAATATCTACACCGCTATCTGTATGAACATGGAAATATCTACACCGCTATCTGTATGAACATGGAAATAGCTAAACCGCTATCTGTATGAACATGTTAATATCTACATCGCTATCTGCATAAACATGGAAATATCTACACCGCTATCTTTATAAACATGGAAATATCTACACCGCTACCTGTATAAACATGGAAATATCAGCACCGCTATCTGTATGAACATAGAAATATCAGCCCCTCTATCTGTATGAACATGGAAATATCTACACCACTATCTGTATGAACATGGAAATATCTACACTGCTATCTGTATGAGCATGGAAATATCTTCACCGCCATCTGTATGAACATGGATATATCTGCACAGCCATCTGGATGAACATATAAATATCTACACCGCCAACTGTATTAAAATGGAGATATCTACACCGCTATCTGTATAAACTTGGAAATATCTACACCGCTATCTGTATAAAAATGGAAATATCTACACCGCTATCTGTATGAACATGGAAATATCCACACCGCTACCTGTATAAACATGGAAATATCAGCACCGCTATCTGTATGTAAATGGAAATATCTACACCGCTATCTGTACCAAGATGGAAATATCTACACCGCTATCTGTATGAACATGGAAATAGCTACACCACTATCTGTATGAACATGGAAATATCTACACCGCTATCAGTTTGAACTTGGAAATATCTACACCGCTCTCAGCATGATAAAGTAAATATCTACACAGCTATCTGCATATACATGGAAATATCTACACAGCTATCTCTTTACACATGGAAATAACTACAAAGCTATCACTATAAACATGGAAATATCTACAGCGCCATCTGTATGAACATGGAAATATCTGCACCTCCATCTGTAGGAACATATAAATATCTACACCGCCATCTGTATTAAGAAGGAGATATCTACACCGTTATCTGTATAAACATGGAAATATCTATACCGCTATCTGTATAAACATGGAAATACCTACACCGCTATCTGTATAAACATGGAAATATCTACACCGCTACCTGTATAAACATGGAAATATCAGCACCGCTATATGTATGAACATGGAAATATCTACACCGCTATCTGTATGAACATGGAAATATCTTCACCGCCATCTGTATGAACATGGATATATCTACACAACCATCTGGATGAACATGGAAATATCTACACCGCTATCTGTATGAACATGGAAATATCTACACCGATTTCTGTGTAAACATGCATACATCTTCACCGCTATCTGTATAAACATGGAAATAACTACACCGCTATCTGTATGAACATGGAAATATCTACACCGCTACCTGTTTGAACATGGAAATATCTAAACCGCTATCTGCATGAAAATGGAAATATCTACACAGCTATCTGCATATATATGGAAATATCTACATAGCTATCTCTTTGCACATGGAAATAACTACACCGCTATCTGTATGAACAAGGAAATATCTACACCGCCATCTGTATGAACATGGAAATATCTGCACGGCCATCTGTATGAACATATAAATATCTACACTGCCATCTGTGTTAAGATGGAGATATCTACACCGCTATCTGTATAAACATGGAAATATCTACACCGCTATCTGTATAAACATGGAAATATCTACACCTCTACCTGTATAAACATGGAAATATAAGCACCGCTATCTGTATGAACATGGAAATATCAGCCCCTCTATCTGTATGAACATGGAAATATCTACACCACTATCTGTATGAACATGGAAATATCTACACCGCTATCTGTATGAACATGGAAATAGCTGCACCGCATTCTGTATGTACATGGAAATATCTACAGCACTATCTGTATGAACACGGAAATATCTACACCGCTATCTCTTTACACATGGAAATAACTACACCACTATCTGTATGAACATGGAAATATCTACACCGCTATCTGTATGAACATGGAAGTATCTTCACCGCCATCTGTATGAACATGGATATGTCTACACAGCCATCTGGATGAACATGGAAATATCTACACCGACATCTGTACTAAGATGGAGTTATCTACACCGCTATCTGTATAAAATTGGAAATATCTACACCGCTATCTGTATAAAAATGGAAATATCTACACCGCTATCTGTATAAACATGGAAATATCCCCACCGCTACCCGTATAAACATGGAAATATCAGCACCGCTATCTGTATGAACATGGAAATATCTACACCGCTATCTGTTTGAACATGGAAATATCTAAACCGCTATGTGTGTAAACATGCATACATCTTCAAAGCTATCTATATAAACATGGAAATATCTACACCGCTATCTGTATGAACATGGAAATATCTACACCGCTACCTGTATAAACATGGAAATATCAGCACCACTATCTGTATGAACATGGAAATATCAACCCCTCTATCTGTATGAACATGGAAATATCTACACCACTATCTGTATGAACATGGAAATATCTACACCGCTATCTGTATGAACATGGAATTATCTCCACCGCCATCTGTATGAACATGGATATGTCCACACAGCCATCTGGATGAACATGGAAATATGTACACCGCTATCTGTATGAACATGGAAATAGCTACACCGCTATCTGTATGAACATGGAAATATCTACACCGCTATCTGTTTGAACATGGAAATATCTTCACCGCTATCTGTGTAAACATGCATACATCTTCACCGCTATCTGTATAAACATGGAAATAACTACACCGCTATCTGTATGAACATGGAAATATCTACACCGCTATCTGTTTGAACATGGAAATATCTAAACCGCTATCTGCATGAAAATGGAAATATCTACACAGCTATCTGCATATATATGGAAATATCTACATAGCTATCTCTTTGCACATGGAAATAACTACACCGCTATCTGTATGAACAAGGAAATATCTACACCGCCATCTGTATGAACATGGAAATATCTGCACGGCCATCTGTATGAACATATAAATATCTACACTGCCATCTGTGTTAAGATGGAGATATCTACACCGCTATCTGTATAAACATGGAAATATCTACACCGCTATCTGTATAAACATGGAAATATCTACACCTCTACCTGTATAAACATGGAAATATAAGCACCGCTATCTGTATGAACATGGAAATATCAGCCCCTCTATCTGTATGAACATGGAAATATCTACACCACTATCTGTATGAACATGGAAATATCTACACCGCTATCTGTATGAACATGGAAATAGCTACACCGCATTCTGTATGAACATGGAAATATCTACAGCACTATCTGTATGAACACGGAAATATCTACACCGCTATCTCTTTACACATGGAAATAACTACACCACTATCTGTATGAACATGGAAATATCTACACCGCTATCTGTATGAACATGGAAGTATCTTCACCGCCATCTGTATGAACATGGATATGTCTACACAGCCATCTGGATGAACATGGAAATATCTACACCGACATCTGTACTAAGATGGAGTTATCTACACCGCTATCTGTATAAAATTGGAAATATCTACACCGCTATCTGTATAAAAATGGAAATATCTACACCGCTATCTGTATAAACATGGAAATATCCACACCGCTACCTGTATAAACATGGAAATATCAGCACCGCTATCTGTATGAACATGGAAATATCTACACCGCTAACTGTTTGAACATGGAAATATCTAAACCGCTATCTGTGTAAACATGCATACATCTTCAAAGCTATCTATATAAACATGGAAATATCTACACCGCTATCTGTATGAACATGGAAATATCTACACCGCTACCTGTATAAACATGGAAATATCAGCACCACTATCTGTATGAACATGGAAATATCAACCCCTCTATCTGTATGAACATGGAAATATCTACACCACTATCTGTATGAACATGGAAATATCTACACCGCTATCTGTATGAACATGGAATTATCTCCACCGCCATCTGTATGAACATGGATATGTCCACACAGCCATCTGGATGAACACGGAAATATGTACACCGCTATCTGTATGAACATGGAAATAGCTACACCGCTATCTGTATGAACATGGAAGTATCTTCACCACCATCTGTATGAACATGGGTATATCTACACAGCCATCTGGATGAACATGGAAATATCAACACCGCTATCTGCATGAACATGGAAATATCTACACCGCTATCTGTATAAACATGGAAATATCTACACCGCTATCTGTATAAACATGGAAATATCTGCACCGCTACCTGTATAAACATGGAAATATCAACACCGCAATCTGTATGAACGTGGAAATATCTACACGGCTATCTGTACGAACATGGAAATACCTACACCGCTATCTGTATGAACATGGAAATAGCTACACCGCTATCTGTATGAACATGGAAATATCTACACCACTATCTGTATGAACATGGAAATATCTACACCGCTGTCTCTATGAACATGGATATATCTACACAGCCATCTGGATGAACACGGAAATATCTACACCATTATCTGTGTAAACATGCATACATCTTCACCGCTATCTGTATAAACCTGGAAATATCTACACCGCTATCTGTATAAACATGGAAATATCAGCACCGCTATCTGTATGAACATGGAAATAACTACACCGCTATCTGTACGAACATGGAAAAATCTTCACCTCTATCTGTATGAACATGGAAATAGATACACCGCTATCTGTATGAACATGGAAATATCTTCACCGCTATCTGTGTAAACATGCATACATCTTCACCGCTATCTGTATAAACATGGAAATAACTACACCGCTATCTGTATGAACATGGAAATATCTACACCGCTATCTGTTTGAACATGGAAATATCTAAACCGCTATCTGCATGAAAATGGAAATATCTACACAGCTATCTGCATATATATGGAAATATCTACATAGCTATCTCTTTGCACATGGAAATAACTACACCGCTATCTGTATGAACAAGGAAATATCTACACCGCCATCTGTATGAACATGGAAATATCTGCACGGCCATCTGTATGAACATATAAATATCTACACTGCCATCTGTGTTAAGATGGAGATATCTACACCGCTATCTGTATAAACATGGAAATATCTACACCGCTATCTGTATAAACATGGAAATATCTACACCTCTACCTGTATAAACATGGAAATATAAGCACCGCTATCTGTATGAACATGGAAATATCAGCCCCTCTATCTGTATGAACATGGAAATATCTACACCACTATCTGTATGAACATGGAAATATCTACACCGCTATCTGTATGAACATGGAAATAGCTGCACCGCATTCTGTATGAACATGGAAATATCTACAGCACTATCTGTATGAACACGGAAATATCTACACCGCTATCTCTTTACACATGGAAATAACTACACCACTATCTGTATGAACATGGAAATATCTACACCGCTATCTGTATGAACATGGAAGTATCTTCACCGCCATCTGTATGAACATGGATATGTCTACAAAGCCATCTGGATGAACATGGAAATATCTACACCGACATCTGTACTAAGATGGAGTTATCTACACCGCTATCTGTATAAAATTGGAAATATCTACACCGCTATCTGTATAAAAATGGAAATATCTACACCGCTATCTGTATAAACATGGAAATATCCACACCGCTACCTGTATAAACATGGAAATATCAGCACCGCTATCTGTATGAACATGGAAATATATTCACCGCTATCTGTTTGAACATGGAAATATCTAAACCGCTATCTGTGTAAACATGCATACATCTTCAAAGCTATCTATATAAACATGGAAATATCTACACCGCTATCTGTATGAACATGGAAATATCTACACCGCTACCTGTATAAACATGGAAATATCAGCACCACTATCTGTATGAACATGGAAATATCAACCCCTCTATCTGTATGAACATGGAAATATCTACACCACTATCTGTATGAACATGGAAATATCTACACCGCTATCTGTATGAACATGGAATTATCTCCACCGCCATCTGTATGAACATGGATATGTCCACACAGCCATCTGGATGAACATGGAAATATGTACACCGCTATCTGTATGAACATGGAAATAGCTACACCACTATCTGTATGAACATGGAAATATCTACACCGCTATCTCTATGAACATGGATATATCTACACAGCCATCTGGATGAACACGGAAATATCTACACCGTTATCTGTGTAAACATGCATACATCTTCACCGATATCTGTATAAACCTGGAAATATCTACACCGCTATCTCTATAAACATGGAAATATCAGCACCGCTATCTGTATGAACATGGAAATAACTACACCGCTATCTGTACGAACATGGAAAAATCTACACCTCTATCTGTATGAACATGGAAATAGATACACCGCTATCTGTATGAACACGGAAATATCTACACCGCTATCTGTGTAAACATGCAAACATCTTCACCGCTATCTGTATAAACATGGAAATATCTACACCAATATCTGCATGAACATGGAAATATCTACACCGCTATCTGTTTGAACATGGAAATATCTACACCACTATCTGCATGAAAATGGATATATCTACACAGCTATCTGCATATACATGGAAATATCTACAAAGCTATCTCTTTACACATGGAAATAACTACACCACTATCTCTATAAACATGGAAATATCTACACCGCCATCTGTATGAACATGGAAATATCTGCATCGCCATCTGTATGAACTTATAAATATCTACACCGCCATCTGTATTAAGATGGAGATATCTACACTGCTATCTGTATGAACATGGATATATCTACACAGCCATCTGGATGAACATGGAAATATCTACACCGCTATCTGTATGAACATGGAAATATATACACCGCTATCTGTGTAAACATGCATACATCTTCACCGCTATCTGTATAAACATGGATATATCTACACCGCTATCTGTATGAACATGGAAATACCTAAACCGCTATCTGTTTGAACTTGGAAATATCTAAACCGCTATCTGCATGAAAATGGAAATATCTACACAGCTATCTGCATATACATGGAAATATCTACACAGCTATCTCTTTACACATGGAAATAACTACACCGCTATCTGTATGAACATGGAAATATCTGCACGGCCATCTGTATGAACATATAAATATCTACTCCGCCATCTGTATTAAGATGGAGTTATCTGCACCGCTATCTGTATAAACATGGAAATATCAACACCGCTATCTGTATAAACATGGAAATGTCTACACCGCTATCTGTATAAACTTGGAAATATCTACACCGCTACCTGTATAAACATGGAAATATCAGCACCGCTATCTGTATGAACATGGAAATATCAGCCCATCTATCTGTATGAAAATGGAAATATCTACACCACTATCTGTATGAACATGGAAATATCTACACCGCTATCTGTATGAACATGGAAATATCTTCACCGCCTTCTGTATGAACATGGATATATCTACACAGCCATTTGGATGAACATGGAAATATCTACACCGCTATCTGTATGAACATGGAAATAGCTACACCGCTATCTGTATGAACTTGGAAATATCTACGCCACTATCTGTACGAACATGGAAATATCTACACCGCTCTCTGTTTGAACATGGAAATATCTACACCGCTGTCAGCATGAAAATGGAAATATCTACACAGCTATCTGCATATACATGGAAATATCTAGAAAGCTATCTCTTTACACATGGAAATATGTACACCGCCATCTGTATGAACATGGAAATATCTGCACGGCCATCTGTATGAACATATAAATATCTACACCGCCATCTGTATTAAGATGGAGATATCTACACCGCTATCTGTACAAACATGGAAATATCTACACCGCTATCTGTGTAAACATGGAAATATCAACACTGCTACCTGTATAAACATGGAAATATACGCACCGCTATCTGTATGAACATGGAAATATCAGCCCCTCTATCAGTATGAACATGGAAATATCTACACCACTATCTGTATGAACATGGAAATATCTACACCGCTATCTGTATGAACATGGAATTATCTTCACCACCATCTGTGTGAACATGGATATGTCTACACAGCCATCTAGATGTACATGGAAATATCTACACCGCTATCTGTATGAACATGGAAATAGCTGCACCACTATCTGTATGAACATGGAAATATCTACACCACTATCTGTATGAACATGGAAATATCTACACCACAATCTGTATGAACATGGAAATATCTTCACCGCCATCTGTATGAACATGGATATGTCTACACAGCCATCTGGATGAACATGGAAATATCTACACCGCGATCTGTATGAACATGGAAATATCTACACCGCTACCTGTATAAACATGGAAATATCAGCACCGCTATCTGTATGAACATGGAAATATCTACACCGCTATCTGTTTGAAAATGGAAATATCTACACCGCTGTCTGTATGAATATGGGAATAGCTACACCGCTATCTGTATGAACATGGAAATATCTACAGCACTATCTGTATGAACATGGAAATATCTACACAGCCATCTGGATGAACATGGAAATATCTACACCGCTATCTGTATGAACATGGAAATATCTACACCGCTATATGTTGGAACATAGAAATATCTAAACCGCTATCTGCAGGAAAGTGGAAATATCTACACAGCTATCTGCATATACATGGAAATATCTACACAGCTATCTCTTTACACATGGAAATAACTACACCACTATCTGTATGAACATGGAAATATCTACACCGCCATCTGTATGAACATGGAAATATCTGCACGGCCATCTGTATGAACATATAAATATCTACACGGCCATCTGTATTAAGATGGAGATATCTACACCTCTATCTGTATAAACATGGAAATATCTACACCGCTATCTGTATAAACATGGAAATGTCTACACAGCTATCTGTATAAACTTGGAAATACCTACACCGCTACCTGTATAAACATGGAAATATCAGCACCGCTATCTGTATGAACATGGAAACATCAGCCCATCTATCTGTATGAACATGGAAATATCTACACCACTATCTGTATGAACATGGAAATATCTACACCGCTATCTGTATGAACATGGAAATATCTTCACCGCCATCTGTATGAACATGGATATATCTACACAGCTATCTGCATATACATGGAAATATTTACAAAGCTATCTCTTTACACATGGAAATAACCACACCACTATCTCTATAAACATGGAAATATCTACACCGCCATCTGTATGAACATGGAAATATCTGCACCGCCATCTGTATGAACATATAAATATCTACACCGCCATCGGTATTAAGATGGAGATATCTACACCGCTATCTGTATAAACTTGGAAATATCTACACCGCTATCTGTATAAACATGGAAATATCTACACCGCTATCTGTATAAACATGGAAATATCTACACCGCTACCGGTATAAACATGGAAATATAAGCACCGCTATCAGTATGAACATGGAAATATCTACACCGCTATCTGTACGAACATGGAAATATCTACACCGCTATCTGTATGAACATGGAAATAGCTGCACCGCTATCTGTATGAACATGGAAATATCTACACCACTATCTGTATGAACATGGAAATATCTTCACCGCTATCTGTATGAACATGGATATATCTACACAGCCATCTGTATGAACATGAAAATATCTACACCGCTATCTGAATGAACAATGAAATATCTACACCGCTATCTGTATAAACATGCATACACCTTCACCGCTATCTGTATAAACATGGATATATCTACAAAACTATCTGTATGAACATGGAAACATCTACACCGCTATGTGTTTGAACATGGAAATATCTAAACAGCTATCTGCATGAAAATGGAAATATCTACACAGCTATCTGCATATACATGGAAATATCAACACAGCTATCTCTTTACACATGGAAATAACTACACCGCTTTCTGTATGAACATGGAAATACCTACACCGCCATCTGTATGAACATGGAAATATCTGCACGGCCATCTGTATGAACATGTAATTATCTACACTGCTATCTGTATTAAGATGGAGATATCTACACCGCTATCTGTATAAACATGGAAATATCTACACCGCTATCTGTGTAAACATGGAAATATCTACACCGCTACCTGTATAAACATGGAAATATACGCACCGCTATCTGTATGAACATGGAAATATCAGCCCATCTATCTGTATGAACATGGAAATATCTACACAACTATCTGTATGAACATGGAAATATCTATACCGCTATCTGTATGAACATGGAATTATCTTCACCACCATCTGTATGAACATGGATATGTCTACACAGCCATCTGGATGAACATGGAAATATCTACACCGCTATCTGTATGAACATGGAAATAGCTACACCACTATCTTTATGAACATGGAAATATCTACACCACTATCTGTATGAACATGGAAATATCTACACCGCTATCTGTATGAACATGGATATATCTACACAGCCATCTTGATGAACATGGAAATATCTACACCGCTATCTGTATGAACATGGAAATATATACACCGCTATCTGTGTAAACATGCATACATCTTCACCGCTATCTGTATAAACATGGATATATCTACACCGCTATCTGTATGAACATGGAAATTCCTTCACCGCTATCTGTTTGAACATGGAAATATCTAAACTGCTATCTGCATGAGAATGGAAATATCTACACAGCTATCTGCATATACATGGAAATATCTACACAGCTATCTCTTTACACATGGAAATAACTACACCGCTATCTGTATGAACATGGAAATATCTGCACGGCCATCTGTATGAACATATAAATATCTACACCGCCATCTGTATTAAGATGGAGATATCTACACCGCTATCTGTATAAACATGGAAATATCAACACCGCTATCTGTATAAACATGGAAATGTCTACACCGCTATCTGTATAAACTTGGAAATATCTACACCGCTACCTGTATAAACATGGAAATATTAGCACCGCTATCTGTATGAACATGGAAATATCAGCCCATCTATCTGTATGAAAATGGAAATATCTACACCACTATTTGTATGAACATGGAAATATCTGCACCGCTATCTGTATGAACATGGAAATATCTTCACCGCCTTCTGTATGAAAATGGATATATCTACACAGCCATTTGGATGAACATGGAAATATCTACACCGCTATCTGTATGAACATGGAAATAGCTACACCGCTATCTGTTTGAACATGGAAATATCTACACCGCTGTCAGCATGAAAATGGAAATATCTACACAGCTATCTGCATATACATGGAAATATCTAGAAAGCTATCTCTTCACACATGGAAATATCTACACCGCCATCTGTATGAACATGGAAATATCTGCACGGCCATCTGTATGAACAAATAAATATCTACACCGCCATCTGTATTAAGATGGAGATATCTACACCGCTATCTGTACAAACATGGAAAAATCTACACCGCTATCTGTGTAAACATGGAAATATCAACACTGCTACCTGTATAAACAAGGAAATATACGCACCGCTATCTGTATGAACATGGAAATATCAGCCCCTCTATCAGTATGAACATGGAAATAACTAGACCACTATCTGTATGAACATGGAAATATCTACACCGCTATCTGTATGAACATGGAATTATCTTCACCACCATCTGTGTGAACATGGATATGTCTACACAGCCATCTGGATGTACATGGAAATATCTACACCGCTATCTGTATGAACATGGAAATAGCTGCACCACTATCTGTATGAACATGGAAATATCTACACCACTATCTGTATGAACATGGATATATCTACACCGATATCTGTATGAACATGGAAATATCTTCACCGCCATCTGTATGAACATGGATATATCTACACAACCATCTGGATGAACATGGAAACATGTACACCGCTATCTGTATAAACATGGAAATATCTACACCGCTATCTGTATAAACATAGAAATATTTACACCGCTACCTGTATAAACATGGAAATATAAGCAACGCTATCTGTATGAACATGGAAATATCTACACCGCTATCTGTACGAACATGGAAATATCTACACCGCTATCTGTATGAACACGGAAATAGCTACACCGCTATCTGTATGAACATGGAAATATCTACAGCACTATCTGTATGAACATGGAAATATCTACACCGCTATCTGAATGAACATGGATATATCTACACAGCCATCTGGATGTACATGGAAATATCTACACCGCTATCTGTATGAACATGGAAATATCTACACCGCTATCTGTGTAAACATGCATACATCTTCACCGCTATTTGTATAAACATGGAAATAACTACACCGCTATCTGTATGAACATGGAAATATCTACACCGCTATCTGTATGAACATGGAAATATCTTCACCGCCATCTGTATGAACATGGATATATCTACACAGCTATCTGCATATACATGGAAATATCTACAAAGCTATCTCTTTACACATGGAAATAACTACACCGCTATCTCTATGAACATGGAAATATCTACACCGCCATCTGTATGAACATGGAATTATCTCCACCGCCATCTGTATGAACATGGATATGTCCACACAGCCATCTGGATGAACATGGAAATATGTACACCGCTATCTGTATAAAAATGGAAATATCTACACCGCTATCTGTATAAACATGGAAATATCCACACCGCTACCTGTATAAACATGGAAATATCAGCACCGCTATCTGTATGAACATGGAAATATCTACACCGCTATCTGTTTGAACATGGAAATATCTAAACCGCTATGTGTGTAAACATGCATACATCTTCAAAGCTATCTATATAAACATGGAAATATCTACACCGCTATCTGTATGAACATGGAAATATCTACACCGCTACCTGTATAAACATGGAAATATCAGCACCACTATCTGTATGAACATGGAAATATCAACCCCTCTATCTGTATGAACATGGAAATATCTACACCACTATCTGTATGAACATGGAAATATCTACACCGCTATCTGTATGAACATGGAATTATCTCCACCGCCATCTGTATGAACATGGATATGTCCACACAGCCATCTGGATGAACATGGAAATATGTACACCGCTATCTGTATGAACATGGAAATAGCTACACCGCTATCTGTATGAACATGGAAATATCTACACCGCTATCTGTTTGAACATGGAAATATCTTCACCGCTATCTGTGTAAACATGCATACATCTTCACCGCTATCTGTATAAACATGGAAATAACTACACCGCTATCTGTATGAACATGGAAATATCTACACCGCTATCTGTTTGAACATGGAAATATCTAAACCGCTATCTGCATGAAAATGGAAATATCTACACAGCTATCTGCATATATATGGAAATATCTACATAGCTATCTCTTTGCACATGGAAATAACTACACCGCTATCTGTATGAACAAGGAAATATCTACACCGCCATCTGTATGAACATGGAAATATCTGCACGGCCATCTGTATGAACATATAAATATCTACACTGCCATCTGTGTTAAGATGGAGATATCTACACCGCTATCTGTATAAACATGGAAATATCTACACCGCTATCTGTATAAACATGGAAATATCTACACCTCTACCTGTATAAACATGGAAATATAAGCACCGCTATCTGTATGAACATGGAAATATCAGCCCCTCTATCTGTATGAACATGGAAATATCTACACCACTATCTGTATGAACATGGAAATATCTACACCGCTATCTGTATGAACATGGAAATAGCTACACCGCATTCTGTATGAACATGGAAATATCTACAGCACTATCTGTATGAACACGGAAATATCTACACCGCTATCTCTTTACACATGGAAATAACTACACCACTATCTGTATGAACATGGAAATATCTACACCGCTATCTGTATGAACATGGAAGTATCTTCACCGCCATCTGTATGAACATGGATATGTCTACACAGCCATCTGGATGAACATGGAAATATCTACACCGACATCTGTACTAAGATGGAGTTATCTACACCGCTATCTGTATAAAATTGGAAATATCTACACCGCTATCTGTATAAAAATGGAAATATCTACACCGCTATCTGTATAAACATGGAAATATCCACACCGCTACCTGTATAAACATGGAAATATCAGCACCGCTATCTGTATGAACATGGAAATATCTACACCGCTAACTGTTTGAACATGGAAATATCTAAACCGCTATCTGTGTAAACATGCATACATCTTCAAAGCTATCTATATAAACATGGAAATATCTACACCGCTATCTGTATGAACATGGAAATATCTACACCGCTACCTGTATAAACATGGAAATATCAGCACCACTATCTGTATGAACATGGAAATATCAACCCCTCTATCTGTATGAACATGGAAATATCTACACCACTATCTGTATGAACATGGAAATATCTACACCGCTATCTGTATGAACATGGAATTATCTCCACCGCCATCTGTATGAACATGGATATGTCCACACAGCCATCTGGATGAACACGGAAATATGTACACCGCTATCTGTATGAACATGGAAATAGCTACACCGCTATCTGTATGAACATGGAAGTATCTTCACCGCCATCTGTATGAACATGGGTATATCTACACAGCCATCTGGATGAACATGGAAATATCAACACCGCTATCTGCATGAACATGGAAATATCTACACCGCTATCTGTATAAACATGGAAATATCTACACCGCTATCTGTATAAACATGGAAATATCTGCACCGCTACCTGTATAAACATGGAAATATCAACACCGCAATCTGTATGAACGTGGAAATATCTACACGGCTATCTGTACGAACATGGAAATACCTACACCGCTATCTGTATGAACATGGAAATAGCTACACCGCTATCTGTATGAACATGGAAATATCTACACCACTATCTGTATGAACATGGAAATATCTACACCGCTGTCTCTATGAACATGGATATATCTACACAGCCATCTGGATGAACACGGAAATATCTACACCATTATCTGTGTAAACATGCATACATCTTCACCGCTATCTGTATAAACCTGGAAATATCTACACCGCTATCTGTATAAACATGGAAATATCAGCACCGCTATCTGTATGAACATGGAAATAACTACACCGCTATCTGTACGAACATGGAAAAATCTTCACCTCTATCTGTATGAACATGGAAATAGATACACCGCTATCTGTATGAACATGGAAATATCTTCACCGCTATCTGTGTAAACATGCATACATCTTCACCGCTATCTGTATAAACATGGAAATAACTACACCGCTATCTGTATGAACATGGAAATATCTACACCGCTATCTGTTTGAACATGGAAATATCTAAACCGCTATCTGCATGAAAATGGAAATATCTACACAGCTATCTGCATATATATGGAAATATCTACATAGCTATCTCTTTGCACATGGAAATAACTACACCGTTATCTGTATGAACAAGGAAATATCTACACCGCCATCTGTATGAACATGGAAATATCTGCACGGCCATCTGTATGAACATATAAATATCTACACTGCCATCTGTGTTAAGATGGAGATATCTACACCGCTATCTGTATAAACATGGAAATATCTACACCGCTATCTGTATAAACATGGAAATATCTACACCTCTACCTGTATAAACATGGAAATATAAGCACCGCTATCTGTATGAACATGGAAATATCAGCCCCTCTATCTGTATGAACATGGAAATATCTACACCACTATCTGTATGAACATGGAAATATCTACACCGCTATCTGTATGAACATGGAAATAGCTGCACCGCATTCTGTATGAACATGGAAATATCTACAGCACTATCTGTATGAACACGGAAATATCTACACCGCTATCTCTTTACACATGGAAATAACTACACCACTATCTGTATGAACATGGAAATATCTACACCGCTATCTGTATGAACATGGAAGTATCTTCACCGCCATCTGTATGAACATGGATATGTCTACAAAGCCATCTGGATGAACATGGAAATATCTACACCGACATCTGTACTAAGATGGAGTTATCTACACCGCTATCTGTATAAAATTGGAAATATCTACACCGCTATCTGTATAAAAATGGAAATATCTACACCGCTATCTGTATAAACATGGAAATATCCACAACGCTACCTGTATAAACATGGAAATATCAGCACCGCTATCTGTATGAACATGGAAATATATTCACCGCTATCTGTTTGAACATGGAAATATCTAAACCGCTATCTGTGTAAACATGCATACATCTTCAAAGCTATCTATATAAACATGGAAATATCTACACCGCTATCTGTATGAACATGGAAATATCTACACCGCTACCTGTATAAACATGGAAATATCAGCACCACTATCTGTATGAACATGGAAATATCAACCCCTCTATCTGTATGAACATGGAAATATCTACACCACTATCTGTATGAACATGGAAATATCTACACCGCTATCTGTATGAACATGGAATTATCTCCACCGCCATCTGTATGAACATGGATATGTCCACACAGCCATCTGGATGAACATGGAAATATGTACACCGCTATCTGTATGAACATGGAAATAGCTACACCACTATCTGTATGAACATGGAAATATCTACACCGCTATCTCTATGAACATGGATATATCTACACAGCCATCTGGATGAACACGGAAATATCTACACCGTTATCTGTGTAAACATGCACACATCTTCACCGATATCTGTATAAACCTGGAAATATCTACACCGCTATCTCTATAAACATGGAAATATCAGCACCGCTATCTGTATGAACATGGAAATAACTACACCGCTATCTGTACGAACATGGAAAAATCTACACCTCTATCTGTATGAACATGGAAATAGATACACCGCTATCTGTATGAACACGGAAATATCTACACCGCTATCTGTGTAAACATGCAAACATCTTCACCGCTATCTGTATAAACATGGAAATATCTACACCACTATCTGCATGAACATGGAAATATCTACACCGCTATCTGTTTGAACATGGAAATATCTACACCACTATCTGCATGAAAATGGATATATCTACACAGCTATCTGCATATACATGGAAATATCTACAAAGCTATCTCTTTACACATGGAAATAACTACACCACTATCTCTATAAACATGGAAATATCTACACCGCCATCTGTATGAACATGGAAATATCTGCATCGCCATCTGTATGAACTTATAAATATCTACACCGCCATCTGTATTAAGATGGAGATATCTACACTGCTATCTGTATGAACATGGATATATCTACACAGCCATCTGGATGAACATGGAAATATCTACACCGCTATCTGTATGAACATGGAAATATATACACCGCTATCTGTGTAAACATGCATACATCTTCACCGCTATCTGTATAAACATGGATATATCTACACCGCTATCTGTATGAACATGGAAATACCTAAACCGCTATCTGTTTGAACTTGGAAATATCTAAACCGCTATCTGCATGAAAATGGAAATATCTACACAGCTATCTGCATATACATGGAAATATCTACACAGCTATCTCTTTACACATGGAAATAACTACACCGCTATCTGTATGAACATGGAAATATCTGCACGGCCATCTGTATGAACATATAAATATCTACTCCGCCATCTGTATTAAGATGGAGTTATCTACACCGCTATCTGTATAAACATGGAAATATCAACACCGCTATCTGTATAAACATGGAAATGTCTACACCGCTATCTGTATAAACTTGGAAATATCTACACCGCTACCTGTATAAACATGGAAATATCAGCACCGCTATCTGTATGAACATGGAAATATCAGCCCATCTATCTGTATGAAAATGGAAATATCTACACCACTATCTGTATGAACATGGAAATATCTACACCGCTATCTGTATGAACATGGAAATATCTTCACCGCCTTCTGTATGAACATGGATATATCTACACAGCCATTTGGATGAACATGGAAATATCTACACCGCTATCTGTATGAACATGGAAATAGCTACACCGCTATCTGTATGAACTTGGAAATATCTACGCCACTATCTGTACGAACATGGAAATATCTACACCGCTCTCTGTTTGAACATGGAAATATCTACACCGCTGTCAGCATGAAAATGGAAATATCTACACAGCTATCTGCATATACATGGAAATATCTAGAAAGCTATCTCTTTACACATGGAAATATGTACACCGCCATCTGTATGAACATGGAAATATCTGCACGGCCATCTGTATGAACATATAAATATCTACACCGCCATCTGTATTAAGATGGAGATATCTACACCGCTATCTGTACAAACATGGAAATATCTACACCGCTATCTGTGTAAACATGGAAATATCAACACTGCTACCTGTATAAACATGGAAATATACGCACCGCTATCTGTATGAACATGGAAATATCAGCCCCTCTATCAGTATGAACATGGAAATATCTACACCACTATCTGTATGAACATGGAAATATCTACACCGCTATCTGTATGAACATGGAATTATCTTCACCACCATCTGTGTGAACATGGATATGTCTACACAGCCATCTAGATGTACATGGAAATATCTACACCGCTATCTGTATGAACATGGAAATAGCTGCACCACTATCTGTATGAACATGGAAATATCTACACCACTATCTGTATGAACATGGAAATATCTACACCACAATCTGTATGAACATGGAAATATCTTCACCGCCATCTGTATGAACATTGATATGTCTACACAGCCATCTGGATGAACATGGAAATATCTACACCGCGATCTGTATGAACATGGAAATATCTACACCGCTACCTGTATAAACATGGAAATATCAGCACCGCTATCTGTATGAACATGGAAATATCTACACCGCTATCTGTTTGAAAATGGAAATATCTACACCGCTGTCTGTATGAATATGGGAATAGCTACACCGCTAACTGTATGAACATGGAAATATCTACAGCACTATCTGTATGAACATGGAAATATCTACACAGCCATCTGGATGAACATGGAAATATCTACACCGCTATCTGTATGAACATGGAAATATCTACACCGCTATATGTTGGAACATAGAAATATCTAAACCGCTATCTGCAGGAAAGTGGAAATATCTACACAGCTATCTGCATATACATGGAAATATCTACACAGCTATCTCTTTACACATGGAAATAACTACACCACTATCTGTATGAACATGGAAATATCTACACCGCCATCTGTATGAACATGGAAATATCTGCACGGCCATCTGTATGAACATATAAATATCTACACGGCCATCTGTATTAAGATGGAGATATCTACACCGCTATCTGTATAAACATGGAAATATCTACACCGCTATCTGTATAAACATGGAAATGTCTACACAGCTATCTGTATAAACTTGGAAATACCTACACCGCTACCTGTATAAACATGGAAATATCAGCACCGCTATCTGTATGAACATGGAAACATCAGCCCATCTATCTGTATGAACATGGAAATATCTACACCACTATCTGTATGAACATGGAAATATCTACACCGCTATCTGTATGAACATGGAAATATCTTCACCGCCATCTGTATGAACATGGATATATCTACACAGCTATCTGCATATACATGGAAATATTTACAAAGCTATCTCTTTACACATGGAAATAACCACACCACTATCTCTATAAACATGGAAATATCTACACCGCCATCTGTATGAACATGGAAATATCTGCACCGCCATCTGTATGAACATATAAATATCTACACCGCCATCGGTATTAAGATGGAGATATCTACACCGCTATCTGTATAAACTTGGAAATATCTACACCGCTATCTGTATAAACATGGAAATATCTACACCGCTATCTGTATAAACATGGAAATATCTACACCGCTACCGGTATAAACATGGAAATATAAGCACCGCTATCAGTATGAACATGGAAATATCTACACCGCTATCTGTACGAACATGGAAATATCTACACCGCTATCTGTATGAACATGGAAATAGCTGCACCGCTATCTGTATGAACATGGAAATATCTACACCACTATCTGTATGAACATGGAAATATCTTCACCGCTATCTGTATGAACATGGATATATCTACACAGCCATCTGTATGAACATGAAAATATCTACACCGCTATCTGAATGAACAATGAAATATCTACACCGCTATCTGTATAAACATGCATACAACTTCACTGCTATCTGTATAAACATGGATATATCTACAAAGCTATCTGTATGAACATGGAAACATCTACACCGCTATGTGTTTGAACATGGAAATATCTAAACAGCTATCTGCATGAAAATGGAAATATCTACACAGCTATCTGCATATACATGGAAATATCAACACAGCTATCTCTTTACACATGGAAATAACTACACCGCTTTCTGTATGAACATGGAAATACCTACACCGCCATCTGTATGAACATGGAAATATCTGCACGGCCATCTGTATGAACATGTAATTATCTACACTGCTATCTGTATTAAGATGGAGATATCTACACCGCTATCTGTATAAACATGGAAATATCTACACCGCTATCTGTGTAAACATGGAAATATCTACACCGCTACCTGTATAAACATGGAAATATACGCACCGCTATCTGTATGAACATGGAAATATCAGCCCATCTATCTGTATGAACATGGAAATATCTACACAACTATCTGTATGAACATGGAAATATCTATACCGCTATCTGTATGAACATGGAATTATCTTCACCACCATCTGTATGAACATGGATATGTCTACACAGCCATCTGGATGAACATGGAAATATCTACACCGCTATCTGTATGAACATGGAAATAGCTACACCACTATCTTTATGAACATGGAAATATCTACACCACTATCTGTATGAACATGGAAATATCTACACCGCTATCTGTATGAACATGGATATATCTACACAGCCATCTTGATGAACATGGAAATATCTACACCGCTATCTGTATGAACATGGAAATATATACACCGCTATCTGTGTAAACATGCATACATCTTCACCGCTATCTGTATAAACATGGATATATCTACACCGCTATCTGTATGAACATGGAAATTCCTTCACCGCTATCTGTTTGAACATGGAAATATCTAAACTGCTATCTGCATGAGAATGGAAATATCTACACAGCTATCTGCATATACATGGAAATATCTACACAGCTATCTCTTTACACATGGAAATAACTACACCGCTATCTGTATGAACATGGAAATATCTGCACGGCCATCTGTATGAACATATAAATATCTACACCGCCATCTGTATTAAGATGGAGATATCCACACCGCTATCTGTATAAACATGGAAATATCAACACCGCTATCTGTATAAACATGGAAATGTCTACACCGCTATCTGTATAAACTTGGAAATATCTACACCGCTACCTGTATAAACATGGAAATATTAGCACCGCTATCTGTATGAACATGGAAATATCAGCCCATCTATCTGTATGAAAATGGAAATATCTACACCACTATTTGTATGAACATGGAAATATCTGCACCGCTATCTGTATGAACATGGAAATATCTTCACCGCCTTCTGTATGAAAATGGATATATCTACACAGCCATTTGGATGAACATGGAAATATCTACACCGCTATCTGTATGAACATGGAAATAGCTACACCGCTATCTGTTTGAACATGGAAATATCTACACCGCTGTCAGCATGAAAATGGAAATATCTACACAGCTATCTGCATATACATGGATATATCTAGAAAGCTATCTCTTCACACATGGAAATATCTACACCGCCATCTGTATGAACATGGAAATATCTGCACGGCCATCTGTATGAACAAATAAATATCTACACCGCCATCTGTATTAAGATGGAGATATCTACACCGCTATCTGTATAAACATGGAAAAATCTACACCGCTATCTGTGTAAACATGGAAATATCAACACTGCTACCTGTATAAACAAGGAAATATACGCACCGCTATCTGTATGAACATGGAAATATCAGCCCCTCTATCAGTATGAACATGGAAATAACTAGACCACTATCTGTATGAACATGGAAATATCTACACCGCTATCTGTATGAACATGGAATTATCTTCACCACCATCTGTGTGAACATGGATATGTCTACACAGCCATCTGGATGTACATGGAAATATCTACACCGCTATCTGTATGAACATGGAAATAGCTGCACCACTATCTGTATGAACATGGAAATATCTACACCACTATCTGTATGAACATGGATATATCTACACCGATATCTGTATGAACATGGAAATATCTTCACCGCCATCTGTATGAACATGGATATATCTACACAACCATCTGGATGAACATGGAAACATGTACACCGCTATCTGTATAAACATGGAAATATCTACACCGCTATCTGTATAAACATAGAAATATTTACACCGCTACCTGTATAAACATGGAAATATAAGCAACGCTATCTGTATGAACATGGAAATATCTACACCGCTATCTGTACGAACATGGAAATATCTACACCGCTATCTGTATGAACACGGAAATAGCTACACCGCTATCTGTATGAACATGGAAATATCTACAGCACTATCTGTATGAACATGGAAATATCTACACCGCTATCTGAATGAACATGGATATATCTACACAGCCATCTGGATGTACATGGAAATATCTACACCGCTATCTGTATGAACATGGAAATATCTACACCGCTATCTGTGTAAACATGCATACATCTTCACCGCTATTTGTATAAACATGGAAATAACTACACCGCTATCTGTATGAACATGGAAATATCTACACCGCTATCTGTATGAACATGGAAATATCTTCACCGCCATCTGTATGAACATGGATATATCTACACAGCTATCTGCATATACATGGAAATATCTACAAAGCTATCTCTTTACACATGGAAATAACTACACCGCTATCTCTATGAACATGGAAATATCCACACCGCCATCTGTATGAACATGGAAATATCTGCACCGCCATCTGTATGAACATATAAATATCTACACCGCCATCTGTATAAAGATGGAGATATCTACACCGCTATCTGTATAAACTTGGAAATATCTACACCGCTATCTGTATAAACATGGAAATATCTACACCGCTGTCTTTATAAACATGGAAATATCTACTCCGCTACCTGTATAAACATGGAAATATCAGCACCGCTATCAGTATGAACATGGAAATATCAGCCCCTCTATCTGAATGAACATGGATATATCTACACCACTATCTGTGTGAACATGGAAATATCTACACTGCTATCTGTATGAGCATGGAAATATCTTCACCGCCATCTGTATGAACATGGATATATCTACACAGCCATCTGGATGAACATGGAAATATCTACACCGCTATCTGTATGAACATGGAAATATCGTCACCGCCATCTGTATGAACATGGATATATCTACACAGCCATATGGATGAACATGGAAATATCTACACCGCTATCTGCATGAACATGGAAATAGCTACACCGCCATCTGTATGAACATGGAAATAGCTACACCGCCATCTGTATGAACATGGAAATATCTGCACCGCCATCTGTATGAACATATAAATATCTACACCGCCATCTGTATTAAGATGGAGATATCTACACCGATATCTGTATAAACTTGGAAATATCTACACCGCTATCTGTATAAAAATGGAAATATCTACACCGCTATCTGTATAAACATGGAAATATCCACACCGCTACCTGTATAAACATGGAAATATCAGCACAGCTATCTGTATGAACATGGAAATATCTACACCACTATCTGTATGAACATGGAAATATCTACACCGCTATCTGTTTGAACATGGAAATATCTGCACCGCTATCAGTATGAACATGGAAATATCTACACCGCTATCTGTATGAACATGGAAATATCAGCACCGCTATCTGTATGAACATGGAAATATCTTCACCGCCATCTGTATGAACATAGATATATCTACACAGCCATATGGATGAACATGGAAATATCTACACCGCCATCTGTATGAACATGGAAATATCTGCACAGCCATCTGTATGAACATATAAATATCTAAATTGCCATCTGTATTAAGATGGAGATATCTACACCGCTATCTGTATAAACATGGAAATATATACACCGCTATCTGTATAAACATGGAAATGTCTACACTGCTATCTGTATAAACTTGGAAATACCTACACCGCTACCTGTATAAACATGGAAATATCAGCACCGCTATCTGTATGAACATGGAAATATCAGCCCATCTATCTGTATGAACATGGAAATATCTACACCACTATCTGTATGAAGATGGAAATATCTACACCGCTATCTGTATGAACATGGAAATATCTTCACCGCCATCTCTATGAACATGGATATATCTACACAGCTTCTGGATGAACATGGAAATATCTACACCGCTATATGTATGAACATGGAAATAGCTACACCGCTATCTGTATGAACATGGAAATATCTACACCACTATCTGTATGAACATGGAAATATCTACACCGCTATCTGTTTGAACATGGAAATATCTACACCTCTATCTGCATGAAAATGGAAATATCTACACAGCTATCTGCATATACATGGAAATATCTACAAAGCTATCTCTTTACACATGGAAATAACTACACCACTATCTCTATAAACATGGAAATATCTACACCGCCATCTGTATGAACATATAAATATCTACACTGCCATCTGTATTAAGATGGAGATATCTTCACCGCTATCTGTATAAACTTGGAAATATCTACACCGCTATCTGTATAAACATGGAAATATCTACACCACTATCTGTATAAACATGGAAATATCTACACCGCTATCTGTATAAACATGGAAATATAAGCACCGCTATCTGTATGAACATGGAAATATCTACACCGCTATTTGTACGAACATGGAAATATCTACACCGCTATCTGTATGAACATGGAAATAGATGCACCGCTCTCTGTATGAACATGGAAATATCTACAGCACTATCTGTATGAACATGGAAATATCTCCACCGCTGTCTGTATGAACATGGATATATCTACACAGTCATCTGGATGAACATGGAAATATCTACACCGCTATCTGTATAAACATGGAAATATCTACACCGCTATCAGTGTAAACATGCATACATCTTCGCCGCTATGTGTATAAACATGGATATATCTACAAAGCTATCTGTATGAACATGGAAATATCTACACCGCTATCTGTTAGAACATGGAAATATCTAAACCGCTATCTGCATGAAAATGGAAATATCTACACAGCTATCTGCTTATACATGGAAATATCTACACAGCTATCTCTTTACACATGGAAATAACTACACCGCTATCTGTATGAACATGGATATATCTACACCGCAATCTGTATGAACATGGAAATATCTGCATAGCCATCTGTATGAACATATAAATATCTACACCGCCATCTGTATTAAGATAGAGATATCTACACTGCTATCAGTATAAACATGGAAATATCTACACCGCTATCTGTATAAACCTGGAAATATCTACACCGCTACCTGTATAAACATGGAAATATCAGCACTGCTATCTGTATGAACATGGAAATATCAGCCCCCCTATCTGTATGAACACGGAAATATCTACACCGCTATCTGTATGAACATGGAAATATCTTCACCGCCATCTGTATGAACAAGGATATCTCTACACAGCCATCTGGGTTAACATGGAAATATCTACACCGCTATCTGTATGAACATGGAAATATCTACACCGCTATCTGTATGAACATGGAAATATCTACACCGCTATCTGTATGAACATGGAAATATCTACAACGCCATCTGTATGAACATGGAAATATCTACACCACTATCTGTATGAACATGGAAATATCTACACCGCTATCTGTATGAACATGGAAATATCTACACCGCTATCTGTATGAACATGGAAATATCTTCACCGCCATCAGTATGAACATGGATATATCTACACAGCCATATGGATGAACATGGAAATATCTACACCGCTATCTGCATGAACATGGAAATAGCTACACCGCTATCTGTATGAACATGGAAATATCTACACCACTATCTGTATGAACATGGAAATATCTACACCGCTATCTGTATGAACATGGAAATACCTTCACCGCCATCTGTATGAACATGGATATATCTACACAGCCATATGGATGAACATGGAAATATATACACCGCTATCTGCATGAACATGGAGATAGCTACACCGCTATCTGTATGAACATGGAAATAGCTACTCCGCCATCTGTATGAACATGGAAATATCTGCACCGCCATCTGTATGAACATATAAATATCTACACCGCCATCCGTATTAAGATGGAGATATCTACACCGCTATCTGCATAAACCTGGAAATATCTACACCGCTATCTCTATAAACATGGAAATATCCACACTGCTATCTGTATAAACATGGAAATATCCACACTGCTGCCTGTATAAACATGGAAATATCAGCACCGCTATCTGTATGAACATGGAAATATCTACACCGCTATCTGTATGAACATGGAAATATCTTCACCGCCATCTGTATGAACATGGATATATCTACACAGCTATCTGCATATACATGGAAATATCTACAAAGCTATCTCTTTACACATGGAAATAACTACACCGCTATCTCTATGAACATGGAAATATCTACACCGCCATCTGTATGAACATGGAAATATCTGCACCGCCATCTGTATGAACATATAAATATCTACACCGCCATCTGTATAAAGATGGAGATATCTACACCGCTATCTGTATAAACTTGGAAATATCTACACCGCTATCTGTATAAACATGGAAATATCTACACCGCTGTCTTTATAAACATGGAAATATCTACTCCGCTACCTGTATAAACATGGAAATATCAGCACCGCTATCAGTATGAACATGGAAATATCAGCCCCTCTATCTGAATGAACATGGATATATCTACACCACTATCTGTGTGAACATGGAAATATCTACACTGCTATCTGTATGAGCATGGAAATATCTTCACCGCCATCTGTATGAACATGGATATATCTACACAGCCATCTGGATGAACATGGAAATATCTACACCGCTATCTGTATGAACATGGAAATATCGTCACCGCCATCTGTATGAACATGGATATATCTACACAGCCATATGGATGAACATGGAAATATCTACACCGCTATCTGCATGAACATGGAAATAGCTACACCGCCATCTGTATGAACATGGAAATAGCTACACCGCCATCTGTATGAACATGGAAATATCTGCACCGCCATCTGTATGAACATATAAATATCTACACCGCCATCTGTATTAAGATGTAGATATCTACACCGCTATCTGTATAAACTTGGAAATATCTACACTGCTATCTGTATAAAAATGGAAATATCTACACCGCTATCTGTATAAACATGGAAATATCCACACCGCTACCTGTATAAACATGGAAATATCAGCACAGCTATCTGTATGAACATGGAAATATCTACACCACTATCTGTATGAACATGGAAATATCTACACCGCTATCTGTTTGAACATGCAAATATCTGCACCGCTATCAGTATGAACATGGAAATATCTACACCGCTATCTGTATGAACATGGAAATATCAGCACCGCTATCTGTATGAACATGGAAATATCTTCACCGCCATCTGTATGAACATAGATATATCTACACAGCCATATGGATGAACATGGAAATATCTACACCGCCATCTGTATGAACATGGAAATATCTGCACGGCCATCTGTATGAACATATAAATATCTAAATTGCCATCTGTATTAAGATGGAGATATCTACACCGCTATCTGTATAAACATGGAAATATATACACCGCTATCTGTATAAACATGGAAATGTCTACACTGCTATCTGTATAAACTTGGAAATATCTACACCGCTACCTGTATAAACATGGAAATATCAGCACCGCTATCTGTATGAACATGGAAATATCAGCCCATCTATCTGTATGAACATGGAAATATCTACACCACTATCTGTATGAAGATGGAAATATCTACACCGCTATCTGTATGAACATGGAAATATCTTCACCGCCATCTCTATGAACATGGATATATCTACACAGCTTCTGGATGAACATGGAAATATCTACACCGCTATATGTATGAACGTGGAAGTAGCTACACCGCTATCTGTATGAACATGGAAATATCTACACCACTATCTGTATGAACATGGAAATATCTACACCGCTATCTGTTTGAACATGGAAATATCTACACCTCTATCTGCATGAAAATGGAAATATCTACACAGCTATCTGCATATACATGGAAATATCTACAAAGCTATCTCTTTACACATGGAAATAACTACACCACTATCTCTATAAACATGGAAATATCTACACCGCCATCTGTATGAACATATAAATATCTACACTGCCATCTGTATTAAGATGGAGATATCTTCACCGCTATCTGTATAAACTTGGAAATATCTACACCGCTATCTGTATAAACATGGAAATATCTACACCACTATCTGTATAAACATGGAAATATCTACACCGCTATCTGTATAAACATGGAAATATAAGCACCGCTATCTGTATGAACATGGAAATATCTACACCGCTATTTGTACAAACATGGAAATATCTACACCGCTATCTGTATGAACATGGAAATAGATGCACCGCTCTCTGTATGAACATGGAAATATCTACAGCACTATCTGTATGAACATGGAAATATCTACACCTCTGTCTGTATGAACATGGATATATCTACACAGCCATCTGGATGAACATGGAAATATCTACACCGCTATCTGTATAAACATGGAAATATCTACACCGCTATCAGTGTAAACATGCATACATCTTCGCCGCTATGTGTATAAACATGGATATATCTACAAAGCTATCTGTATGAACATGGAAATATCTACACCGCTATCTGTTAGAACATGGAAATATCTAAACCGCTATCTGCATGAAAATGGAAATATCTACACAGCTATCTGCTTATACATGGAAATATCTACACAGCTATCTCTTTACACATGGAAATAACTACACCGCTATCTGTATGAACATGGATATATCTACACCGCAATCTGTATGAACATGGAAATATCTGCATAGCCATCTGTATGAACATATAAATATCTACACCGCCATCTGTATTAAGATAGAGATATCTACACCGCTATCAGTATAAACATGGAAATATCTACACCGCTATCTGTATAAACCTGGAAATATCTACACCGCTACCTGTATAAACATGGAAATATCAGCACTGCTATCTGTATGAACATGGAAATATCAGCCCCCCTATCTGTATGAACACGGAAATATCTACACCGCTATCTGTATGAACATGGAAATATCTTCACCGCCATCTGTATGAACAAGGATATCTCTACACAGCCATCTGGATTAACATGGAAATATCTACACCGCTATCTGTATGAACATGGAAATATCTACACCGCTATCTGTATGAACATGGAAATATCTACACCGCTATCTGTATGAACATGGAAATATCTACAACGCCATCTGTATGAACATGGAAATATCTACACCACTATCTGTATGAACATGGAAATATCTACACCGCTATCTGTATGAACATGGAAATATCTACACCGCTATCTGTATGAACATGGAAATATCTTCACCGCCATCAGTATGAACATGGATATATCTACACAGCCATATGGATGAACATGGAAATATCTACACCGCTATCTGCATGAACATGGAAATAGCTACACCGCTATCTGTATGAACATGGAAATATCTACACCACTATCTGTATGAACATGGAAATATCTACACCGCTATCTGTATGAACATGGAAATACCTTCACCGCCATCTGTATGAACATGGATATATCTACACAGCCATATGGATGAACATGGAAATATATACACCGCTATCTGCATGAACATGGAGATAGCTACACCGCTATCTGTATGAACATGGAAATAGCTACTCCGCCATCTGTATGAACATGGAAATATCTGCACCGCCATCTGTATGAACATATAAATATCTACACCGCCATCCGTATTAAGATGGAGATATCTACACCGCTATCTGCATAAACCTGGAAATATCTACACCGCTATCTCTATAAACATGGAAATATCCACACTGCTATCTGTATAAACATGGAAATATCCACACTGCTGCCTGTATAAACATGGAAATATCAGCACCGCTATCTGTATGAACATGGAAATATCTACACCGCTATCTGTATGAACATGGAAATATCTTCACCGCCATCTGTATGAACATGGATATATCTACACAGCTATCTGCATATACATGGAAATATCTACAAAGCTATCTCTTTACACATGGAAATAACTACACCGCTATCTCTATGAACATGGAAATATCTACACCGCCATCTGTATGAACATGGAAATATCTGCACCGCCATCTGTATGAACATATAAATATCTACACCGCCATCTGTATAAAGATGGAGATATCTACACCGCTATCTGTATAAACTTGGAAATATCTACACCGCTATCTGTATAAACATGGAAATATCTACACCGCTGTCTTTATAAACATGGAAATATCTACTCCGCTACCTGTATAAACATGGAAATATCAGCACCGCTATCAGTATGAACATGGAAATATCAGCCCCTCTATCTGAATGAACATGGATATATCTACACCACTATCTGTGTGAACATGGAAATATCTACACTGCTATCTGTATGAGCATGGAAATATCTTCACCGCCATCTGTATGAACATGGATATATCTACACAGCCATCTGGATGAACATGGAAATATCTACACCGCTATCTGTATGAACATGGAAATATCGTCACCGCCATCTGTATGAACATGGATATATCTACACAGCCATATGGATGAACATGGAAATATCTACACCGCTATCTGCATGAACATGGAAATAGCTACACCGCCATCTGTATGAACATGGAAATAGCTACACCGCCATCTGTATGAACATGGAAATATCTGCACCGCCATCTGTATGAACATATAAATATCTACACCGCCATCTGTATTAAGATGTAGATATCTACACCGCTATCTGTATAAACTTGGAAATATCTACACTGCTATCTGTATAAAAATGGAAATATCTACACCGCTATCTGTATAAACATGGAAATATCCACACCGCTACCTGTATAAACATGGAAATATCAGCACAGCTATCTGTATGAACATGGAAATGTCTACACTGCTATCTGTATAAACTTGGAAATATCTACACCGCTACCTGTATAAACATGGAAATATCAGCACCGCTATCTGTATGAACATGGAAATATCAGCCCATCTATCTGTATGAACATGGAAATATCTACACCACTATCTGTATGAAGATGGAAATATCTACACCGCTATCTGTATGAACATGGAAATATCTTCACCGCCATCTCTATGAACATGGATATATCTACACAGCTTCTGGATGAACATGGAAATATCTACACCGCTATATGTATGAACATGGAAATAGCTACACCGCTATCTGTATGAACATGGAAATATCTACACCACTATCTGTATGAACATGGAAATATCTACACCGCTATCTGTTTGAACATGGAAATATCTACACCTCTATCTGCATGAAAATGGAAATATCTACACAGCTATCTGCATATACATGGAAATATCTACAAAGCTATCTCTTTACACATGGAAATAACTACACCACTATCTCTATAAACATGGAAATATCTACACCGCCATCTGTATGAACATATAAATATCTACACTGCCATCTGTATTAAGATGGAGATATCTTCACCGCTATCTGTATAAACTTGGAAATATCTACACCGCTATCTGTATAAACATGGAAATATCTACACCACTATCTGTATAAACATGGAAATATCTACACCGCTATCTGTATAAACATGGAAATATAAGCACCGCTATCTGTATGAACATGGAAATATCTACACCGCTATTTGTACGAACATGGAAATATCTACACCGCTATCTGTATGAACATGGAAATAGATGCACCGCTATCTGTATGAACATGGAAATATCTACGGCACTATCTGTATGAACATGGAAATATCTACACCGCTGTCTGTATGAACATGGATATATCTACACAGCCATCTGGATGAACATGGAAATATCTACACCGCTATCTGTATAAACATGGAAATATCTACACCGCTATCAGTGTAAACATGCATACATCTTAGCCGCTATGTGTATAAACATGGATATATCTACAAAGCTATCTGTATGAACATGGAAATATCTACACCGCTATCTGTTAGAACATGGAAATATCTAAACCGCTATCTGCATGAAAATGGAAATATCTACACAGCTATCTGCTTATACATAGAAATATCTACACAGCTATCTCTTTACACATGGAAATAACTACACCGCTGTCTGTATGAACATGGATATATCTACACCGCAATCTGTATGAACATGGAAATATCTGCATGGCCATCTGTATGAACATATAAATATCTACACCGCCATCTGTATTAAGATAGAGATATCTACACCGCTATCAGTATAAACATGGAAATATCTACACCGCTATCTGTATAAACCTGGAAATATCTACACCGCTACCTGTATAAACATGGAAATATCAGCACTGCTATCTGTATGAACATGGAAATATCAGCCCCCCTATCTGTATGAACACGGAAATATCTACACCGCTATCTGTATGAACATGGAAATATCTTCACCGCCATCTGTATGAACAAGGATATCTCTACACAGCCATCTGGATTAACATGGAAATATCTACACCGCTCTCTGTATGAACATGGAAATATCTACACCGCTATCTGTATGAACATGGAAATATCTACACCGCTATCTGTATGAACATGGAAATATCTACAACGCCATCTGTATGAACATGGAAATATCTACACCACTATCTGTATGAACATGGAAATATCTACACCGCTATCTGTATGAACATGGAAATATCTACACCGCTATCTGTATGAACATGGAAATATCTTCACCGCCATCAGTATGAACATGGATATATCTACACAGCAATATGGATGAACATGGAAATATCTACACCGCTATCTGCATGAACATGGAAATAGCTACACCGCTATCTGTATGAACATGGAAATATCTACACCACTATCTGTATGAACATGGAAATATCTACACCGCTATCTGTATGAACATGGAAATACCTTCACCGCCATCTGTATGAACATGGATATATCTACACAGCCATATGGATGAACATGGAAATATATACACCGCTATCTGCATGAACATGGAGATAGCTACACCGCTATCTGTATGAACATGGAAATAGCTACTCCGCCATCTGTATGAACATGGAAATATCTGCACCGCCATCTGTATGAACATATAAATATCTACACCGCCATCCGTATTAAGATGGAGATATCTACACCGCTATCTGCATAAACCTGGAAATATCTACACCGCTATCACTATAAACATGGAAATATCCACACTGCTATCTGTATAAACATGGAAATATCCACACCGCTGCCTGTATAAACATGGAAATATCAGCACCGCTATCTGTATGAACATGGAAATATCTACACCGCTATCTGTACGAACATGGAAATATCTACACAGCTATCTGTATGAACATGGAAATAGATACACCGCTATCTGTATGAACATGGAAATATCTATACCACTATCTGTATGAACTTGGAAATATCTACACCGCTATCTGTATGAACATGGATATAACTACACAGCCATCTGGATGAACATGGAAATATCTACACCGCTATCTGTATGAACATGGAAATATCTACACCGCTATCTGTGTAAACATGCAGACATCTTCACCGCTATCTGTATAAAGATGGAAATATCTACACCACTATCTGTATGAACATGGAAATATCTACACCGCTATCTGTTTGAACATGGAAATATCTATACCGCTATCAGCATGAAAATGGAAATATCTACACAGCTATCTGCATATACATGGAAATATCTACACAGCTATCTCTTTGCACATGGAAATAACTACACCGCTATCAGTATGAACATGGAAATATCTACACCGCTATCTCTATGAACATGGAAATATCTGCCCGACCCTCTGTATGAACATATAAATATCTACACCGCCATCTGTATTAAGATGGAGATATCTACACCGCTATCTGTATAAACCTGGAAATATCTACACCGCTATCTGTATAAACATGGAAATATCCACACCGCTATCTGTATAAACATGGAAATATCCACACAGCTGCCTGTATAAACATGGAAATATCAGCACCGCTATCTGTATGAACATGGAAATATCTACACCACTATCTGTATGAACATGGAAATATCTACACCGCTATCTGTATGAACATGGAAATATCTACACCACTATCTGTATGAACATGGAAATATCTACACCGCCATCTGTATGAACATGGAAATAACTTCACCGCCATCTGTATGAACATGGATATATCTACACAGCCATCTGTATGAACATGGAAATATCTACACCGCTATCTGTACGAACATGGAAATATCTACATCGCCATCTGTATGAACATGGAAATATCTGCACGGCCATCTGTATGAACATATAAATATCTACACTGCCATCTGTATTAAGATGGAGATATCTACACCGCTATCTGTATAAACATGGAAATATCTACACCGCTATCTGTATAAACATGGAAATATCTACACCGCTACCTGTATAAACATGGAAATATCAGCACCGCTATCTGTATGAACATGGAAATATCAGCCCCTCTATCTGTATGAAGATGGAAATATCTACACCACTATCTGTATGAACTTGGAAATATCTACACCGCTATCTGTATGAACATGGAAATATCTACACCACTATCTGTATGAACATGGAAATATCTACACCGCTATCTGTATGAACATGGAAATAACTTCACCGCCGTCTGTATGAACATGGATATATCTACACAGCCATCTGTATGAACATGGAAATTTCTACACCGCTATCTCTATAAACATGGAAATATCTACACCGCTATCTGTATAATCATGGAAATATCTACACCGCTACCTGTATAAACATGGAAATATAAGCACCGCTATCTGTATGAACATGGAAATATCTACAACGCTATCTGTTTGAACATGGAAATATCTACACCGCTATCTGTATGAACATGGAAATAGCTACACCGCTATCTGTATGAACATGGAAATATCTACAGCACTATCTGTATGAACATGGAAATATCTACACCGCTATCTGTATGAACATGGATATATCTACACAGCCATCTGGATGAACATGGAAATATCTACACCGCTCTCTGTATGAACATGGAAATATCTACACCGCTATCTGTGTAAACATGCATACATCTTCACCGCTCTCTGTATAAACATGGAAATATCTACACCGCTGTCTGTATGAACATGGAAATATCTACACCGCTATCTGTTTGTACATGGAAATATCTAAACCACAATCTGCGTGAAAAAGGAAATATCTTCACAGCTATCTGCATATACTGGAAATATCTACACAGCTATCTCTTTACACATGGAAATAACTACACCGCTATCTGTATGAACATGGAAATATCTACACCGCCATCTGTATGAACATGGAAATATCTACACCACTATCTGTATGAACATGGAAATATCTACACCGCTATCTGAATGAACATGGAAATATCTACACCGCTATCTGTATGAACATGGAAATATCTACACCGCTATCTGTATGAGCATGGAAATATCTTCACCGCCATCTGTATGAACATGGATATCTCTACACAGCCATCTGGATTAACATGGAAATATCTACACCGCTATCTCCATGAATATGGAAATAGCTATACCGCCATCTGTATGAACATGCAAATATCTACACCGCCATCTGTATGAACATGGAAATATCTGCACCGCAATCTGTATGAACATATAAATAACTACACCGCCATCTGTATTAAGATGGAGATATCTACACCGCTCTCTGTATAAACCTGGAAATATCCACACCGCTATCTGTATAAACATGGAAATATCTACACCGCTATCTGTATAAACATGGAAATATCTGCACCGCTACCTGTATAAACATGGAAATATCAGCACCGCTATCTGTATGAACATGGAAATATCTACACCGCTATCTGTACGAACATGGAAATATCTACACCGCTATCTGTATGAACATGGAAATAGCTACACCGCTATCTGTATTAACATGGAAATATCTACAGCACTATCTGTATGAACATGGAAATATCTACACCGCTATCTGTATGAACATGGATATATCTACACAGCCGTCTGGATGAACATGGAAATATCTACACCGCTATCTGTATGAACATGGAAATAGCTACACCGCTATCTGTGTAAACATGCATACATCTTCACCGCTATCTGTATAAACATGGAAATATCTACACCGCTATCTGTATGAACATGGAAATATCTACACCGCTATCTGTTTGAACATGGAAATATCTTAACCGCAATCTGCATGAAAATGGAAATATCTTCACAGCTATCTGCCTATACATGGAAATATCTACACAGCTATCTCTTTACACATGGAAATAACTACACCGCTATCTGTATGAACATGGTAATATCTACACCGCCATCTGTATGAACATGGAAATATCTACACCACTATCTGTATGAACATGGAAATATCTACAACGCTGTCTGTATGAACATGGAAATATCTGCACCGCTATCTGTATTAACATGGAAATATATTCACCGCCATCTGTATGAACGTGGATATATCTAAACAGCCATATGGATGAACATGGAAATATCTACACCGCCATCTGTATGAACATGGAAATATCTGCATGGCCATCTGTATGAACATATAAATATCTAAACTGCCATCTGTATTAAGATGGAGATATCTACACCGCTATCTGTATAAACATGGAAATATCTACACCGCTATCTGTATAAACTTGGAAATATCTACACCGCTACCTGTATAAACATGGAAATATCAGCACCGCTATCTGCATGAACATGGAAATATCAGCCCCTCTATCTGTATGAACTTGGAAATAACTACACCACTATCTGTATGAAAATGGAAATATCTACACCGCTATCTGTATGAACATGGAAATATCTTCACCGCCATCTCTATGAACATGGATATATCTACACAGCCATCTGGATGAACATGGAAATAATTACACCGCTATGTGTATGAACATGGAAATAGCTACACCGCTATCTGTATGAACATGGAAATATCTACACCACTATCTGTATGAACATGGAAATATCTACACCGCTATCTGTTTGAACATGGAAATATCTACACCTCTATCAGCATGAAAATGGAAATATCTACACAGATATCTGCATATACATGGAAATATCTACAAAGCTATCTCTTTACACATGGAAATTACTACACCACTATCTCTATAAACATGGAAATATCTCCACCGCCATCTGTATGAACATGGAAATATCTGCACCGCCATCTGTATGAACATATAAATATCTACACCGCCATCTGTATTAAGATGGAGATATCTATACCGCTATCTGTATAAACTTGGAAATATCTACACCGCTATCTGTATAAACATGGAAATATCTACACCGCTATCTGTATAAACATGGACATATCTACACCGCTCTCTGTATTAACATGGAAACATAAGCACGGCTATCTGTATGAACATGGAAATATCTACACCGATATCTGAATAAACATGGATATATCTACACAGCCATCTGGATGAACATGGAAATACCTACACCGCTATCTGTATAAACATGGAAATATCTACACCGCTATCAGTGTAAACATGCATACAGCTTCGCCACTATCTGTATAATCATGGATATATCTACACAGCTATCTGTATGAACATGCAAATATCTACACCTCTATCTGTATGAACATGGAAATATCTACACCGCTATCTGTATGAACATGGAAATATCTTCACCGCCATCTGTATGAACATGGATATCTCTACACAGCCATCTGGATTAACATGGAAATATCTACACCGCTATCTCCATGAATATGGAAATAGCTGTACCGCCATCTGTATGAACATGCAAATACCTACACCGCCATCTGGATTAACATGGAAATATCTACACCGCTATCTCCATGAATATGGAAATAGCTGTACCGCCATCTGTATGAACATGCAAATATCTACACCGCCATCTGTATGAACATGGAAATATCTGCACCGCAATCTGTATGAACATATAAATAACTACACCGCCATCTGTATTAAGATGGAGATATCTACACCATTCTCTGTATAAACCTGGAAATATCTACACCGCTATCTGTATAAACATGGAAATATCTACACCGCTATCTGTATAAACATGGAAATATCTGCACCGCTACCTGTATAAACATGGAAATATCAGCACCGCTATCTGTATGAACATGGAAATATCTACACCGCTATCTGTACAAACATGGAAATATCTACACCGCTATCTGTATGAACATGGAAATAGCTACACCGCTATCTGTATGAACATGGAAATATCTACAGCACTATCTGTATGAACATGGAAATATCTACACCGCTATCTGTACGAACATGGATATATCTACACAGCCATCTGGATGAACATGGAAATATCTACACCGCTATCTGTATGAACATGGAAATAGCTACACCGCTATCTGTGTAAACATGCATACATCTTCACCGCTATCTGTATAAACATGGAAATATCTACACCGCTATCTGTATGAACATGGAAATATCTACACCGCTATCTGTTTGAACATGGAAATATCTTAACCGCAATCTGCATGAAAATGGAAATATCTTCACAGCTATCTGCCTATACATGGAAATATCTACACAGCTATCTCTTTACACATGGAAATAACTACACCGCTATCTGTATGAACATGGAAATATCTACACCGCCATCTGTATGAACATGGTAATATCTACACCACTATCTGTATGAACATGGAAATATCTACAACGCTGTCTGTATGAACATGGAAATATCTGCACCGCTATCTGTATGAACATGGAAATATATTCACCGCCATCTGTATGAACATGGATATATCTAAACAGCCATATGGATGAACATGGAAATATCTACACCGCCATCTGTATGAACATGGAAATATCTACACCGCCATCTCTATGAACATGGAAATATCTGCACCGCTATGTGTATGAACATGGAAATATCTACACCGCTATCTGTATGAACATGGAAATATCTACACCGCTATCTGTTTGAACATGGAAATATCTACACCGCTATCTGCTTGAAAATGGAAATATCTACTCTGCTATCTGTATGAACATGGATATATCTACACCGCTATCTGTTTGAACATGGAAATATCTACACCGCTATCTGTATGAACATGGAAATATCTACACCGCTATCTGTATGAACATGGAAATATCTTCACCGCCATCTGTATGAACATGGATATATCTACAAAGACATATGGATGAACATGGAAATATCTACACCGCCATCTGTATGAACATGGAAATATCTGCAGGGCCATCTGTATGAACATATAAATATCTAAACTGCCATCAGTATTAAGATGGAGATATCTACACCGCTATCTGTATAAACATGGAAATAACTACACCGCTGTCTGTATAAACATGGAAATGTCTACACCGCTATCTGTACAAACTTGGAAATATCTACACCGCGACCTGTATAAACATGAAAATATCAGCACCGCTATCTGTATGAACATGGAAATATCAGCCCCTCTATCTGTATGAACATGGAAATATCTACACCACTATCTGTATGAACATGGAAATATCTACACTGCTATCTGTATGAACATGGAAATATCTTCACCGCCATCTGTATGAACATGGATATATCTACTCTGCCATCTGGATGAAAATGGAAATATCTACACCGCTATCTGTATGAACATGGAAATAGCTACAATGCTATCTGTATGAACATGGAAATATCTACACCTCTATCTGTATGAACATGGAAATTTCTACAGCGCTATCTGTTTGAACATGGAAATATCTACACCGCTATATGCATGAAAATGGAAATATCTACACAGCTATCTGCATATACATGGAAATATCTACAAAGATATCTCTTTACACATGGAAATAACTACACCACTATCTCTATAAACATGGAAATATCTACACCGCCATCTGTATGAACATGGAAATATCTACACCGCCATCTGTATTAAGATGGAGATATCTACAACGATATCTGTATAAACTAGGAAATATCTACACCGCTATCTGTATAAACATGGAAATATCTACACCGCTATCTGTATAAACATGGAAATATCTACACCGCTATGTGTATAAACATGGAAATATTAGCACCGCTATCTGTATGAACATGGAAATATCTACACCGCTATCTGTACGAACATGGAAATATCTACACCGCTATCTGTATGAACATGGAAATAGCTGCACCGCTATCTGTATGAACATGGAAATATCTACAGCACTATCTGTATGAACACGGAAATATCTACACCGCTATCTGAATGAACATGGATATATCTACACAGCCATCTGAATGAACATGGAAATATCTACACCGCTATCTGTATAAACATGGAAATATCTACACCGCTATCAGTGTAAACATGCATACATCTTCGCCACTATCTGTATAATCATGGATATATCTACAAAGCTATCTGTATGAACATGGAAATATCTACACCTCTATCTGTATGAACATGGAAATATCTACACCGCTATCTGTATGAACATGGAAATATCTTCACCGCCATCTGTATGAACATGGATATCTCTACACAGCCATCTGGATTAACATGGAAATATCTACACCGCTATCTCCATGAATATGGAAATAGCTATACCGCCATCTGTATGAACATGCAAATATCTACACCGCCATCTGTATGAACATGGAAATATCTGCACCGCAATCTGTATGAACATATAAATAACTACACGGCCATCTGTATTAAGATGGAGATATCTACACCGCTCTCTGTATAAACCTGGAAATATCTACACCGCTATCTGTATAAACATGGAAATACCTACACCGCTATCTGTATAAACATGGAAATATCTGCACCGCTACCTGTATAAACATGGAAATATCAGCACTGCTATCTGTATGAACATGGAAATATCTACACCGCTATCTGTACGAACATGGAAATATCTACACCGCTATCTGTATGAACATGGAAATAGCTACACCGCTATCTGTATGAACATGGAAATATCTACAGCACTATCTGTATGAACATGGAAATATCTACACCGCTATCTGTATCAACATGGATATATCTACACAGCCATCTGGATGAACATGGAAATATCTACACAGCTATCTGTATGAACATGGAAATAGCTAAACCGCTATCTGTGTAAACATGCATACATCTTCACCGCTATCTGTATAAACATGGAAATATCTACACCGCTATCTGTATGAACATGGAAATATCTACACCGCTATCTGTTTGAACATGGAAATATCTTAACCGCAATCTGCATGAAAATGGAAATATCTTCACAGCTATCTGCCTATACATGGAAATATCTACACAGCTATCTCTTTACACATGGAAATAACTACACCGCTATCTGTATGAACATGGAAATATCTACACCGCCATCTGTATGAACATGGAAATATCTACACCACTATCTGTATGAACATGGAAATATCTCCACCGCTGTCTGTATGAACATGGAAATATCTGCACCGCTCTCTGTATGAACATGGAAATATATTCACCGCCATCTGTATGAACATGGATATATCTAAACAGCCATATGGATGAACATGGAAATATCTACACCGCCATCTGTATGAACATGGAAATATCTGCATGGCCATCTGTATGAACATATAAATATCTAAACTGCCATCTGTATTAAGATGGAGATATCTACACCGCTATCTGTATAAACATGGAAATATCTACACCGCTATCTGTATAAACTTGGAAATGTCTACACCGCTATCTGTATAAACTTGGAAATATCTACACCGCTACCTGTATAAACATGGAAATTTCAGCACCGCTATCTGCATGAACATGGAAATATCAGCCCCTCTATCTGTATGAACATGGAAATATCTACACCACTATCTGTATGAAAATGGAAATATCTGCACCGCTATCTGTATGAACATGGAAATATCTTCACCGCCATCTCTATGAACATGGATATATCTACACAGCCATCTGGATGAACATGGAAATATCTACACCGCTATGTGTATGAACATGGAAATAGCTACACCGCTATATGTATGAACATGGAAATATCTACACCACTATCTGTATGAACATGGAAATATCTACACCGCTATCTGTTTGAACATGGAAATATCTGCACCTCTATCTGCATGAAAATGGAAATATCTACACAGATATCTGCATATACATGGAAATATCTACAAAGCTATCTCTTTACACATGGAAATTACTACACCACTATCTCTATAAACATGGAAATATCTACACCGCCATCTGTATGAACATGGAAATATCTGCGCCGCCATCTGTATGAACATATGAATATCTAAACCGCCATCTGTATTAAGATGGAGATATCTATACCGCTATCTGTATAAACTTGGAAATATCTACACCGCTATCTGTATAAACATGGAAATATCTACACCGCTATCTGTATAAACATGTACTTATCTACACCGCTATCTGTATAAACACGGAAATATAAGCACCGCTATCTGTATGAACACGGAAATATCTACACCGCTATCTGAATGAACATGGATATATCTACACAGCCATCTGGATGAACATGGAAATATCTATACCGCTATCTGTATAAACATGGAAATATCTACACCGCTATCAGTGTAAACATGCATACATCTTCGCCACTATCTGTATAATCATGGATATATCTACACAGCTATCTGTATGAACATGGAAATATCTACACCTCTATCTGTATGAACATGGAAATATCTACACCGCTATCTGTATGAACATGGAAATATCTTCACCGCCATCTGTATGAACATGGATATCTCTACACAGCCATCTGGATTAACATGGAAATATCTACACCGCTATCTCCATGAATATGGAAATAGCTATACCGCCATCTGTATGAACATGCAAATATCTACACCGCCATCTGTATGAACATGGAAATATCAGCACCGCAATCTGTATGAACATATAAATAACTACACCGCCATCTGTATTAAGATGGAGATATCTACACCGCTCTCTGTATAAACCTGGAAATATCTACACCGCTATCTGTATAAACATGGAAATATCTACACCGCTATCTGTATAAACATGGAAATATCAGCACCGCTACCTGTATAAACATGGAAATATCAGCACCGCTATCTGTATGAACATGGAAATATCTACACCGCTATCTGTACGAACATGGAAATATATACACCGCAATCTGTATGAACATGGAAATAGCTACACCGCTATCTGTATGAACATGGAAATATCTACAGCACTATCTGTATGAACATGGAAATATCTACACCGCTATCTGTATGAACATGGATATATCTACACAGCCATCTGGATGAACATGGAAATATCTACACCGCTATCTGTATGAACATGGAAATAGCTACACCGCTATCTGTGTAAACATGCATACATCTTCACCGCTATCTGTATAAACATGGAAATATCTACACCGCTATCTGTATGAACATGGAAATATCTACACTGCTATCTGTTTGAACATGGAAATATCTTAACCGCAATCTGCATGAAAATGGAAATATCTTCACAGCTATCTGCCTATACATGGAAATATCTACACAGCTATCTCTTTACACATGGAAATAACTACACCGCTATCTGTATGAACATGGAAATATCTACACCGCCATCTGTATGAACATGGAAATATCTACACCACTATCTGTATGAACATGGAAATATCTACACCACTATCTGTATGAACATGGAAATAACTTCACCGCCGTCTGTATGAACATGGATATATCTACACAGCCATCTGTATGAACATGGAAATATCTACACCGCTATCTGTATAAACATGGAAATATCTACACCGCTATCTGTATAATCATGGAAATATCTACACCGCTACCTGTTTAAACATGGAAATATCAGCACCGCTATCTGTATGAACATGGAAATAGCTACACTGCTATCTGTAGGAACATGGAAATATCTACACCACTATCTGTATGAACATGGAAATTTCTACACCGCTATCTGTTTCAACATGGAAATATGTACACCGCTATATGCATGAAAATGGAAATATCTACACAGCTGTCTGCATATACTTGGAAATATCTACAAAGCTATCTCTTTACACATGGAAATAACTACACCACTATCTCTATAAACATGGATATATCTACACCGCCATCTGTATGAACATGGAAATATCTACACCGCCATCTGTATTAAGATGGAGATATCTACACCGCTATCTGTATAAACTTGGAAATATCTACACCGCTATCTGTATAAACATGGAAATATCTACACCGCTATCTGTATAAACATGGAATTATCTACACCGCTATCTGTATAAACATGGAAATATCAGCACCGCTATCTGTATGAACATGGAAATATCTACACCGCTATCTGTACAAACATGGAAATATCTACACCGCTATCTGTATGAACGTGGAAATAGCTGCACAGCCATCTGTATGAACATGGAAATATCTACAGCACTATCTGTATGAACATGGAAATATCTACACCGCTATCTGTATGAACATGGATATATCTACACAGCCATCTGGATGAACATGGAAATATCTACACTGCTATCTGTATAAACATGGAAATATCAACACCGCTATCAGTGTAAACATGCATACATCTTCTCCACAATCTGTATAAACATGGATATATCTACAAAGCTATCTGTATGAACATGGAAATATCTACACCGCTATCTGTTTGAACATGGAAATATCTAATCCGCCATCTGCATGAAAATGGAAATATCTACACAGCTATCTGCATATACATGGAAATATCTACACAGCTATCTCTTTACACATGGAAATAACTACACCGCTATCTGTGTAAACATGTATATATCTACACCGCCATCTGTATGAACATGGAAATATCTGCATGGCCATCTGTATGAACATTTAAATATCTACCCCGCCATCTGTATTAAGATAGAGATATCTACACCGCTATCTGTATAAACATGGAAATATCTACACCGCTATCTGTATAAACATGGAAATGTCTACACCGCTATCTGTATAAACCTGGAAATATCTACACCGCTACCTGTATAAACATGGAAATATCAGCACCGCTATCTGTATGAACATGGAAATATCAGTCCCCCTATCTGTATGAACATGGAAATATCTACACCACTATCTGTATGAACATGGAAATATCTACACCGCTATCTGTATGAACATGGAAATATCTTCACCGCCATTTGTATGAACACGGATATCTCTACACAGCCATCTGGATTAACATGGAAATATCTACACCGCTATCTCCATGAACATGGAAATAGCTATACCGCCATCAGTATGAACATGCAAATATCTACACCGCCATCTGTATGAACATGGAAATATCCGCACCGCAATGTGTATGAACATATAAATAACTACACCGCCATGTGTATTAAGATGGAGATATCTACACCGCTCTCTGTATAAACCTGGAAATATCTACACCGCTATCTGTATAAACATGGAAATATCTACACCGCTATCTGTATAAACATGGAAATATCTGCACCGCTGCCTGTATAAACATGGAAATATCAGCACCGCTATCTGTATGAACGTGGAAATATCTACACCGCTATCTATACGAACATGGAAATATCTACACCGCTATCTGTATGAACATGGAAATAGCTACACCGCTATCTGTATGAACATGGAAATATCTACAGCACTATCTGTATGAACATGGAAATATCTACACCGCTATCTGTATGAACATGGATATATCTACACAGCCATCTGGATGAACATGGAAATATCTACACCGCTATCTGTATGAACATGGAAATATCTACACCGCTATCTGTGTAAACATGCATACATCTTCACCGCTATCTGTATAAACATGGAAATATCTAAACGGCTATCTGTATGAACATGGAAATATCTACACCGCTATCTGTTTGAATATGGAAATATCTTAACTGCAATCTGCACGAAAATGGAAATATCTTCACAGGTATCTGCATATACATGGAAATATCTACACAGCTATCTCTTTACACATGGAAATAACTACACCGCTATCTGTATGAACATGGAAATATCTACACCGCAATCTGTATGAACATGGAAATATCTACACCACTATCTGTATGAACATGGAAATATCTTCACCGCTATCTGTATGAACATGGAAATATCTGCACCGCTATCTGTATGAACATGGAAATATCTTCACCGTCATCTGTATGAACATGGATATATCTACACAGCCATATGGATGAACATGGAAATATCTACACCGCCATCTGTATGAACATGGAAATATCTGCACGGCCATCTGTATGAACATATAAATATCTAAACTGCCATCTGTATTAAGATGGAGATATCTACACCGCTATCTGTATAAACATGGAAATATCTACACCGCTATCTGTATAAACATGGAAATGTCTACACCGCTATCTGTATAAACTTGGAAATATCTACACCGCTACCTGTATAAACATGGAAATATCAGCACCGCTATCTGTATGAACATGGAAATATCAGCCCCTCTATCTGAATGAACATGGAAATATCTACACCACTATCTGTATGAAGATGGAAATATCTACACCGCTATCTGTATGAACATGGAAATATCTTCACCGCCATCTCTATGAAAATGGATATATCTACACAGCTTCTGGATGAACATGGAAATATCTACACCGCTATATGTATGAACATGGAAATAGCTACACCGCTATCTGTATGAACATGGAAATATCTACACCACTATCTGTATGAACATGGAAATATCTACACCGCTATCTGTTTGAACATGGAAATATATACACCTCTATCTGCATGAAAATGGAAATATCTACACAGCTATCTGCAAAAACATGGAAATATATGCAAAGCTATCTCTTTACACATGGAAATAACTACACCACTATCTCTATAAACATGGAAATATCTACACCGCCATCTGTATGAACATGGAAATATCTGCACCGCCATCTGTATGAACATATAAATATCTACACTGCCATCTGTATTAAGATGGAGATATCTTCACCGCTATCTGTATAAACTTGGAAATATCTACACCGCTATCTGTATAAACATGGAAATATCTACACCAGTATCTGTATAAACATGGAAATATCTACACCGCTCTCTGTATAAACATGGAAATATAAGCACCGCTATCTCTATGAACATGGAAATATCTACACCGCTATCTGTACGAACATGGAAATATCTACACCGCTATCTGTATCAACATGGAAATAGATGCACCGCTATCTGTATGAACATGGAAATATCTACAGCACTATCTGTATGAACATGGAAATATCTACACCGCTGTCTGTATGAACATGGATATATCTACACAGCCATCTGGATGAACATGGAAATATCTACACCGCTATCTGTATAAACATGGAAATATCTACACCGCTATCAGTGTAAACATGCATACATCCTCGCCGCTATCTGTATAAACATGGATATATCTACAAAGCTATCTGTATGAACATGGAAATATCTACACCGCTATCTGTTTGAACATGGAAATATCTAAACCGCTATCTGCATGAAAATGGAAATATCTACACAGCTATCTGTGTATACATGGAAATATCTACACAGCTATCTCTTTACACATGGAAATAACTACACCGCTATCTGTATGAACATGGATATACCTACACCGCCATCTGTATGAACATGGAAATATCTGCATGGCCATCTGTATGAACATATAAATATCTACCCCGCCATCTGTATTAAGATAGAGAAATCTACACCGCTATCTGTATAAACATGGAAATATCTACACCGCTATCTGTATAAACATGGAAACGTCTACACCGCTATCTGTATAAACCTGGAAATATCTACACCGCTACCTGTATAAACATGGAAATATCAGCACCGCTATCTGTATGAACATGGAAATATCAGCCCCCCTATCTGTATGAACACGGAAATATCTACACCACTATCTGTATGAACATGGAAATATCTACACCGCTATCTGTATGAACATGGAAATATCTTCACCGCCATCTGTATGAACAAGGATATCTCTACACAGCCATCTGGATTAACATGGAAATATCTACACCGCTATCTGTATGAACATGGAAATATCTACACCGCTATCTGTATGAACATGGAAATATCTACACCGCTATCTGTATGAACATGGAAATATCTACACCGCCATCTGTATGAACATGGAAATATCTACACCACTATCTGTATGAACATGGAAATATCTACACCGCTATCTGTATGAACATGGAAATATCTACACCGCTATCTGTATGAACATGGAAATATCTTCACCGCCATCAGTATGAACATGGATATATCTACACAGCCATATGGATGAACATGGAAATATCTACACTGCTATCTGCATGAACATGGAAATAGCTACACCGCTGTCTGTATGAACATGGAAATATCTACACCACTATCTGTATGAACATGGAAATATCTACAACGCTATCTGTATGAACATGGAAATATCTTCACCGCCATCTGTATGAACATGGATATATCTACACAGCCATATGGATGAATATGGAAATATATACACCGCTATCTGCATGAACATGGAGATAGCTACACCGCTATCTGTATGAACATGGAAATAGCTACTCCGCCATCTGTATGAACATGGAAATATCTGCACCGCAATCTGTATGAACATATAAATATCTACACCGCCATCCGTATTAAGATGGAGATATCTACACCGCTATCTGCATAAACCTGGAAATATCTACACCGCTATCTGTATAAACATGGAAATATCCACACCTCTATCTGTATAAACATGGAAATATCCACACCGCTGCCTGTATAAACATGGAAATATCAGCACCGCTATCTGTATGAACATGGAAATATCTACACCGCTATCTGTACGAACATGGAAATATCTACACAGCTATCTGTATGAACATGGAAATAGATACACCGCTATCTGTATGAACATGGAAATATCTATACCACTGTCTGTATGAACATGGAAATATCTACACCGCTCTCTGTATGAACATGGATATATCTACACAGCCATCTGGATGAACATGGAAATATCTACACCGCTATCTGTATGAACATGGAAATATCTACACCGCTATCTGTGTAAACATGCATACATCTTCACCGCTATCTGTATAAAGATGGAAATATCTACACCACTATCTGTATGAACATGGAAATATCTACACCGCTATCTGTTTGAACATGGAAATATCTATACCGCTATCAGCATGAAAATGGAAATATCTACACAGCTATCTGCATATACATGGAAATATAAACACAGCTATCTCTTTGCACATGGAAATAACTACACCGCTATCTGTATGAACATGGAAATATCTACACCGCTATCTCTATGAACATGGAAATATATTCACCACCATCTGTATGAACATGGATATATCTAAACAGCCATATGCATGAACACGGAAATATCTACACCGCCATCTGTATGAACATGGAAATATCTGCATGGCCATCTGTATGAACATATAAATATCTAAACTGCCATCTGTATTAAGATGGAGATATCTACACCGCTATCTGTATAAACATGGAAATATCTACACCGCTAACTGTATAAACTTGGAAATGTCTACACCGCTATCTGTATAAACTTGGAAATATCTACACCGCTACCTGTATAAACATGGAAATATCAGCACCGCTATCTGCATGAACATGGAAATATCAGCCCCTCTATCTGTATGAACATGGAAATATCTACACCACTATCTGTATGAAAATGGAAATATCTACACCGCTATCTGTATGAACATGGAAATATCTTCACCGCCATCTCTATGAACATGGATATATCTACACAGCCATCTGGATGAACATGGAAATAATTACACCGCTATGTGTATGAACATGGAAATAGCTACACCGCTATCTGTATGAACATGGAAATATCTACACCACTATCTGTATGAACATGGAAATATCTACACCGCTATCTGTTTGAACATGGAAATATCTACACCTCTATCTGCATGAAAATGGAAATATCTACACAGATATCTGCATATACATGGAAATATCTACAAAGCTATCTCTTTACACATGGAAATTACTACACCACTATCTCTATAAACATGGAAATATCTACACCGCCATCTGTATGAACATGGAAATATCTGCACCGCCATCTGTATGAACATATAAATATCTACACCGCCATCTGTATTAAGATGGAGATATCTATACCGCTATCTGTATAAACTTGGAAATATCTACACCGCTATCTGTATAAACATGGAAATATCTACACCGCTATCTGTATAAACATGGACATATCTACACCGCTATCTGTATAAACATGGAAATATAAGCACCGCTATCTGTATGAACATGGAAATATCTACACCGCTATCTGAATGAACATGGATATATCTACACAGCCTTCTGGATGAACATGGAAATATCTACACCGCTATCTGTATAAACATGGAAATATCTACACCGCTATCAGTGTAGACATGCATACATCTTCGCCACTATCTGTATAATCATGGATATATCTACACAGCTATCTGTATGAACATGGAAATATCTACACCTCTATCTGTATGAACATGGAAATATCTACACCGCTATCTGTATGAACATGGAAATATCTTCACCGCCATCTGTATGAACATGGATATCTCTACACAGCCATCTGGATTAACATGGAAATATCTACACCGCTATCTCCATGAATATGGAAATAGCTATACCGCCATCTGTATGAACATGCAAATATCTACACCGCCATCTGTATGAACATGGAAATATCTGCACCGCAATCTGTATGAACATATAAATATCTACACCGCCATCTGTATTAAGATGGAGATATCTACACCACTCTCTGTATAAACCTGGAAATATCTACACCGCTATCTGTATAAACATGGAAATATCTACACCGCTATCTGTATAAACATGGAAATATCTGCACCGCTACCTGTATAAACATGGAAATATCAGCACCGCTATCTGTATGAACATGGAAATATCTACACCGCTATCTGTACAAACATGGAAATATCTACACCGCTATCTGTATGAACATGGAAATATCTACACCTCTATCTGTATGAACATGGAAATATCTACAGCACTATCTGTATGAACATGGAAATATCTACACCGCTATCTGTATGAACATGGATATATCTACACAGCCATCTGGATGAACATGGAAATATCTACACCGCTATCTGTATGAACATGGAAATAGCTACACCGCTATCTGTGTAAACATGCATACATCTTCACCGCTATCTGTATAAACATGGAAATATCTACACCGCTATCTGTATGAACATGGAAATATCTACACCGCTATCTGTTTGAACATGGAAATATCTTAACCGCAATCTGCATGAAAATGGAAATATCTTCACAGCTATCTGCCTATACATGGAAATATCTACACAGCTATCTCTTTACACATGGAAATAACTACACCGCTATCTGTATGAACATGGAAATATCTACACCGCCATCTGTATGAACATGGAAATATCTACACCACTATCTGTATGAACATGGAAATATCTCCACCGCTGTCTGTATGAACATGGAAATATCTGCACCGCTATCTGTATGAACATGGAAATATATTCACTGCCATCTGTATGAACATGGATATATCTAAACAGCCATATGGATGAACATGGAAATATCTACACCGCCATCTGTATGAACATGGAAATATCTGCATGGCCATCTGTATGAACATATAAATATCTAAACTGCCATCTGTATTAAGATGGAGATATCTACACCGCTATCTGTATAAACATGGAAATATCTACACCGCTATCTGTATAAACTTGGAAATGTCTACACCGCTATCTGTATAAACTTGGAAATATCTACACCGCTACCTGTATAAACATGGAAATATCAGCACCGCTATCTGCATGAACATGGAAATACCAGCCCCTCTATCTGTATGAACATGGAAATATCTACACCACTATCTGTATGAAAATGGAAATATCTACACCGCTATCTGTATGAACATGGAAATATCTTCACCGCCATCTCTATGAACATGGATATATCTACACAGCCATCTGGATGAACATGGAAATAATTACACCGCTATGTGTATGAACATGGAAATAGCTACACCGCTATCTGTATGAACATGGAAATATCTACACCACTATCTGTATGAACATGGAAATATCTACACCGCTATCTGTTTGAACATGGAAATATCTACACCTCTATCTGCATGAAAATGGAAATATCTACACAGATATCTGCATATACATGGAAATATCTACAAAGCTATCTCTTTACACATGGAAATTACTACACCACTATCTCTATAAACATGGAAATATCTACACCGCCATCTGTATAAACATGGAAATATCTGCACCGCCATCTGTATGAACATATAAATATCTACACCGCCATCTGTATTAAGATGGAGATATCTATACCGCTATCTGTATAAACTTGGAAATATCTACACCGCTATCTGTATAAACATGGAAATATCTACACCGCTATCTGTATAAACATGGACATATCTACACCGCTATCTGTATAAACATGGAAATATAAGCACCGCTATCTGTATGAACATGGAAATATCTACACCGCTATCTGAATGAACATGGATACATCTACAAAGCCATCTGGATGAACATGGAAATATCTGCACCGCTATCTGTATAAACATGGAAATATCTACACCGCTATCAGTGTAAACATGCATACATCTTCGCCACTATCTGTATAATCATGGATATATCTACCCAGCTATCTGTATGAACATGGAAATATCTACACCTCTATCTGTATGAACATGGAAATATCTACACCGCTATCTGTATGAACATGGAAATATCTTCACCGCCATCTGTATGAACATGGATATCTCTACACAGCCATCTGGATTAACATGGAAATATCTACACCGCTATCTCCATGAATATGGAAATTGCTATACCGCCATCTGTATGAACATGCAAATATCTACACCGCCATCTGTATGAACATGGAAATATCTGCACCGCAATCTGTATGAACATATAAATAACTACACCGCCATCTGTATTAAGATGGAGATATCTACACCACTCTCTGTATAAACCTGGAAATATCTACACCGCTATCTGTATGAACATGGAAATATCTACACCGCTATCTGTATAAACATGGAAACATCTGCACCGCTACCTGTATAAACATGGAAATATCAGCACCGCTATCTGTATGAACATGGAAATATCTACACCGCTATCTGTACAAACATGGAAATATCTACACCGCTATCTGTATGAACATGGAAATAGCTACACCGCTATCTGTATGAACATGGAAATATCTACAGCACTATCTGTATGAACATGGAAATATCTACACCGCTATCTGTATGAACATGGATATATCTACACAGCCATCTGGATGAACATGGAAATATCTACACCGCTATCTGTATGAACATGGAAATAGCTACACCGCTATCTGTGTAAACATGCATACATCTTCACCGCTATCTGTATAAACATGGAAATATCTACACCGCTATCTGTATGAACTTGGAAATGTCTACACCGCTATCTGTTTGAACATGGAAATATCTTAACCGCAATCTGCATGAAAATGGAAATATCTTCACAGCTATCTGCCTATACATGGAAATATCTACACAGCTATCTCTTTACACATGGAAATATCTACACCGCCATCTGTATGAACATGGAAATATCTACACCACTATCTGTATGAACATGGAAATATCTACAACTCTGTCTGTATGAACATGGAAATATCTGCACCGCTATCTGTATGAACATGGAAATATATTCACCGCCATCTGTATGAACATGGATATATCTAAACAGCCATATGGATGAACATGGAAATATCTACACCGCCATCTGTATGAACATGGAAATATCTACACCGCCATCTCTATGAACATGGAAATATCTGCACCGCTATGTGTATGAACATGGAAATATCTACACCGCTATCTGTATGAACATGGAAATATCTACACCGCTATCTGTTTGAACATGGAAATATCTACACCGCTATCTGCTTGAAAATGGAAATATCTACTCTGCTATCTGTATGAACATGGATATATCTACACCGCTATCTGTTTGAACATGGAAATATCTACACCGCTATCTGTATGAACATGGAAATATCTACACCGCTATCTGTATGAACATGGAAATATCTTCACCGCCATCTGTATGAACATGGATATATCTACAAAGACATATGGATGAACATGGAAATATCTACACCGCCATCTGTATGAACATGGAAATATCTGCAGGGCCATCTGTATGAACATATAAATATCTAAACTGCCATCAGTATTAAGATGGAGATATCTACACCGCTATCTGTATAAACATGGAAATAACTACACCGCTATCTGTATAAACATGGAAATGTCTACACCGCTATCTGTACAAACTTGGAAATATCTACACCGCGACCTGTATAAACATGAAAATATCAGCACCGCTATCTGTATGAACATGGAAATATCAGCCCCTCTATCTGTATGAACATGGAAATATCTACACCACTATCTGTATGAACATGGAAATATCTACACTGCTATCTGTATGAACATGGAAATATCTTCACCGCCATCTGTATGAACATGGATATATCTACTCTGCCATCTGGATGAAAATGGAAATATCTACACCGCTATCTGTATGAACATGGAAATAGCTACAATGCTATCTGTATGAACATGGAAATATCTACACCTCTATCTGTATGAACATGGAAATTTCTACAGCGCTATCTGTTTGAACATGGAAATATCTACACCGCTATATGCATGAAAATGGAAATATCTACACAGCTATCTGCATATACATGGAAATATCTACAAAGATATCTCTTTACACATGGAAATAACTACACCACTATCTCTATAAACATGGAAATATCTACACCGCCATCTGTATGAACATGGAAATATCTACACCGCCATCTGTATTAAGATGGAGATATCTACAACGATATCTGTATAAACTAGGAAATATCTACACCGCTATCTGTATAAACATGGAAATATCTACACCGCTATCTGTATAAACATGGAAATATCTACACCGCTATGTGTATAAACATGGAAATATTAGCACCGCTATCTGTATGAACATGGAAATATCTACACCGCTATCTGTACGAACATGGAAATATCTACACCGCTATCTGTATGAACATGGAAATAGCTGCACCGCTATCTGTATGAACATGGAAATATCTACAGCACTATCTGTATGAACATGGAAATATCTACACCGCTATCTGAATGAACATGGATATATCTACACAGCCATCTGAATGAACATGGAAATATCTACACCGCTATCTGTATAAACATGGAAATATCTACACCGCTATCAGTGTAAACATGCATACATCTTCGCCACTATCTGTATAATCATGGATATATCTACAAAGCTATCTGTATGAACATGGAAATATCTACACCTCTATCTGTATGAACATGGAAATATCTACACCGCTATCTGTATGAACATGGAAATATCTTCACCGCCATCTGTATGAACATGGATATCTCTACACAGCCATCTGGATTAACATGGAAATATCTACACCGCTATCTCCATGAATATGGAAATAGCTATACCGCCATCTGTATGAACATGCAAATATGTACACCGCCATCTGTATGAACATGGAAATATCTGCACCGCAATCTGTATGAACATATAAATAACTACACGGCCATCTGTATTAAGATGGAGATATCTACACCGCTCTCTGTATAAACCTGGAAATATCTACACCGCTATCTGTATAAACATGGAAATATCTACACCGCTATCTGTATAAACATGGAAATATCTGCACCGCTACCTGTATAAACATGGAAATATCAGCACCGCTATCTGTATGAACATGGAAATATCTACACCGCTATCTGTACGAACATGGAAATATCTACACCGCTATCTGTATGAACATGGAAATAGCTACACCGCTATCTGTATGAACATGGAAATATCTACAGCACTATCTGTATGAACATGGAAATATCTACACCGCTATCTGTATCAACATGGATATATCTACACAGCCATCTGGATGAACATGGAAATATCTACACCGCTATCTGTATGAACATGGAAATAGCTAAACCGCTATCTGTGTAAACATGCATACATCTTCACCGCTATCTGTATAAACATGGAAATATCTACACCGCTATCTGTATGAACATGGAAATATCTACACCGCTATCTGTTTGAACATGGAAATATCTTAACCGCAATCTGCATGAAAATGGAAATATCTTCACAGCTATCTGCCTATACATGGAAATATCTACACAGCTATCTCTTTACACATGGAAATAACTACACCGCTATCTGTATGAACATGGAAATATCTACACCGCCATCTGTATGAACATGGAAATATCTACACCACTATCTGTATGAACATGGAAATATCTCCACCGCTGTCTGTATGAACATGGAAATATCTGCACCGCTATCTGTATGAACATGGAAATATATTCACCGCCATCTGTATGAAAATGGATATATCTAAACAGCCATATGGATGAACATGGAAATATCTACACCGCCATCTGTATGAACATGGAAATATCTGCATGGCCATCTGTATGAACATATAAATATCTAAACTGCCATCTGTATTAAGATGGAGATATCTACACCGCTATCTGTATAAACATGGAAATATCTACACCGCTATCTGTATAAACTTGGAAATGTCTACACCGCTATCTGTATAAACTTGGAAATATCTACACCGCTACCTGTATAAACATGGAAATATCAGCACCGCTATCTGCATGAACATGGAAATATCAGCCCCTCTATCTGTATGAACATGGAAATATCTACACCACTATCTGTATGAAAATGGAAATATCTACACCGCTATCTGTATGAACATGGAAATATCTTCACCGCCATCTCTATGAACATGGATATATCTACACAGCCATCTGGATGAACATGGAAATATCTACACCGCTATGTGTATGAACATGGAAATAGCTACACCGCTATATGTATGAACATGGAAATATCTACACCACTATCTGTATGAACATGGAAATATCTACACCGCTATCTGTTTGAACATGGAAATATCTGCACCTCTATCTGCATGAAAATGGAAATATCTACACAGATATCTGCATATACATGGAAATATCTACAAAGCTATCTCTTTACACATGGAAATTACTACACCACTATCTCTATAAACTTGGAAATATCTACACCGCCATCTGTATGAACATGGAAATATCTGCGCCGCCATCTGTATGAACATATGAATATCTAAACCGCCATCTGTATTAAGATGGAGATATCTATACCGCTATCTGTATAAACTTGGAAATATCTACACCGCTATCTGTATAAACATGGAAATATCTACACCGCTATCTGTATAAACATGTACTTATCTACACCGCTATCTGTATAAACATGGAAATATAAGCACCGCTATCTGTATGAACACGGAAATATCTACACCGCTATCTGAATGAACATGGATATATCTACACAGCCATCTGGATTAACATGGAAATATCTACACCGCTATCTCCATGAATATGGAAATAGCTATACCGCCATCTGTATGAACATGCAAATATCTACACCGCCATCTGTATGAACATGGAAATATCAGCACCGCAATCTGTATGAACATATAAATAACTACACCGCCATCTGTATTAAGATGGAGATATCTACACCGCTCTCTGTATAAACCTGGAAATATCTACACCGCTATCTGTATAAACATGGAAATATCTACACCGCTATCTGTATAAACATGGAAATATCAGCACCGCTACCTGTATAAACATGGAAATATCAGCACCGCTATCTGTATGAACATGGAAATATCTACACCGCTATCTGTACGAACATGGAAATATATACACCGCAAACTGTATGAACATGGAAATAGCTACACCGCTATCTGTATGAACATGGAAATATCTACAGCACTATCTGTATGAACATGGAAATATCTACACCGCTATCTGTATGAACATGGATATATCTACACAGCCATCTGGATGAACATGGAAATATCTACACCGCTATCTGTATGAACATGGAAATAGCTACACCGCTATCTGTGTAAACATGCATACATCTTCACCGCTATCTGTATAAACATGGAAATATCTACACCGCTATCTGTATGAACATGGAAATATCTACACTGCTATCTGTTTGAACATGGAAATATCTTAACCGCAATCTGCATGAAAATGGAAATATCTTCACAGCTATCTGCCTATACATGGAAATATCTACACAGCTATCTCTTTACACATGGAAATAACTACACCGCTATCTGTATGAACATGGAAATATCTACACCGCCATCTGTATGAACATGGAAATATCTACACCACTATCTGTATGAACATGGAAATATCTACACCGCTATCTGTATGAACATGGAAATAACTTCACCGCCGTCTGTATGAACATGGATATATCTACACAGCCATCTGTATGAACATGGAAATATCTACACCGCTATCTGTATAAACATGGAAATATCTACACCGCTATCTGTATAATCATGGAAATATCTACACCGCTACCTGTTTAAACATGGAAATATAAGCACCGCTATCTGTATGAACATGGAAATAGCTACACTGCTATCTGTAGGAACATGGAAATATCTACACCACTATCTGTATGAACATGGAAATTTCTACACCGCTATCTGTTTCAACATGGAAATATGTACACCGCTATATGCATGAAAATGGAAATATCTACACAGCTGTCTGCATATACTTGGAAATATCTACAAAGCTATCTCTTTACACATGGAAATAACTACACCACTATCTCTATAAACATGGATATATCTACACCGCCATCTGTATGAACATGGAAATATCTACACCGCCATCTGTATTAAGATGGAGATATCTACACCGCTATCTGTATAAACTTGGAAATATCTACACCGCTATCTGTATAAACATGGAAATATCTACACCGCTATCTGTATAAACATGGAATTATCTACACCGCTATCTGTATAAACATGGAAATATCAGCACCGCTATCTGTATGAACATGGAAATATCTACACCGCTATCTGTACAAACATGGAAATATCTACACCGCTATCTGTATGAACGTGGAAATAGCTGCACCGCCATCTGTATGAACATGGAAATATCTACAGCACTATCTGTATGAACATGGAAATATCTACACCGCTATCTGTATGAACATGGATATATCTACACAGCCATCTGGATGAACATGGAAATATCTACACTGCTATCTGTATAAACATGGAAATATCAACACCGCTATCAGTGTAAACATGCATACATCTTCTCCACAATCTGTATAAACATGGATATATCTACAAAGCTATCTGTATGAACATGGAAATATCTACACCGCTATCTGTTTGAACATGGAAATATCTAATCCGCCATCTGCATGAAAATGGAAATATCTACACAGCTATCTGCATATACATGGAAATATCTACACAGCTATCTCTTTACACATGGAAATAACTACACCGCTATCTGTGTAAACATGGATATATCTACACCGCCATCTGTATGAACATGGAAATATCTGCATGGCCATCTGTATGAACATTTAAATATCTACCCCGCCATCTGTATTAAGATAGAGATATCTACACCGCTATCTGTATAAACATGGAAATATCTACACCGCTATCTGTATAAACATGGAAATGTCTACACCGCTATCTGTATAAACCTGGAAATATCTACACCGCTACCTGTATAAACATGGAAATATCAGCACCGCTATCTGTATGAACATGGAAATATCAGTCCCCCTATCTGTATGAACATGGAAATATCTACACCACTATCTGTATGAACATGGAAATATCTACACCGCTATCTGTATGAACATGGAAATATCTTCACCGCCATTTGTACGAACACGGATATCTCTACACAGCCATCTGGATTAACATGGAAATATCTACACCGCTATCTCCATGAACATGGAAATAGCTATACCGCCATCAGTATGAACATGCAAATATCTACACCGCCATCTGTATGAACATGGAAATATCCGCACCGCAATGTGTATGAACATATAAATAACTACACCGCCATCTGTATTAAGATGGAGATATCTACACCGCTCTCTGTATAAACCTGGAAATATCTACACCGCTATCTGTATAAACATGGAAATATCTACACCGCTATCTGTATAAACATGGAAATATCTGCACCGCTGCCTGTATAAACATGGAAATATCAGCACCGCTATCTGTATGAACGTGGAAATATCTACACCGCTATCTATACGAACATGGAAATATCTACACCGCTATCTGTATGAACATGGAAATAGCTACACCGCTATCTGTATGAACATGGAAATATCTACAGCACTATCTGTATGAACATGGAAATATCTACACCGCTATCTGTATGAACATGGATATATCTACACAGCCATCTGGATGAACATGGAAATATCTACACCGCTATCTGTATGAACATGGAAGTATCTACACCGCTATCTGTGTAAACATGCATACATCTTCACCGCTATCTGTATAAACATGGAAATATCTAAACGGCTATCTGTATGAACATGGAAATATCTACACCGCTATCTGTTTGAATATGGAAATATCTTAACTGCAATCTGCACGAAAATGGAAATATCTTCACAGGTATCTGCATATACATGGAAATATCTACACAGCTATCTCTTTACACATGGAAATAACTACACCGCTATCTGTATGAACATGGAAATATCTACACCGCAATCTGTATGAACATGGAAATATCTACACCACTATCTGTATGAACATGGAAATATCTTCACCGCTATCTGTATGAACATGGAAATATCTGCACCGCTATCTGTATGAACATGGAAATATCTTCACCGTCATCTGTATGAACATGGATATATCTACACAGCCATATGGATGAACATGGAAATATCTACACCGCCATCTGTATGAACATGGAAATATCTGCACGGCCATCTGTATGAACATATAAATATCTAAACTGCCATCTGTATTAAGATGGAGATATCTACACCGCTATCTGTATAAACATGGAAATATCTACACCGCTATCTGTATAAACATGGAAATGTCTACACCGCTATCTGTATAAACTTGGAAATATCTACACCGCTACCTGTATAAACATGGAAATATCAGCACCGCTATCTGTATGAACATGGAAATATCAGCCCCTCTATCTGAATGAACATGGAAATATCTACACCACTATCTGTATGAAGATGGAAATATCTACACCGCTATCTGTATGAACATGGAAATATCTTCACCGCCATCTCTATGAAAATGGATATATCTACACAGCTTCTGGATGAACATGGAAATATCTACACCGCTATATGTATGAACATGGAAATAGCTACACCGCTATCTGTATGAACATGGAAATATCTACACCACTATCTGTATGAACATGGAAATATCTACACCGCTATCTGTTTGAACATGGAAATATATACACCTCTATCTGCATGAAAATGGAAATATCTACACAGCTATCTGCAAAAACATGGAAATATCTGCAAAGCTATCTCTTTACACATGGAAATAACTACACCACTATCTCTATAAACATGGAAATATCTACACCGCCATCTGTATGAACATGGAAATATCTGCACCGCCATCTGTATGAACATATAAATATCTACACTGCCATCTGTATTAAGATGGAGATATCTTCACCGCTATCTGTATAAACTTGGAAATATCTACACCGCTATCTGTATAAACATGGAAATATCTACACCACTATCTGTATAAACATGGAAATATCTACACCGCTCTCTGTATAAACATGGAAATATAAGCACCGCTATCTCTATGAACATGGAAATATCTACACCGCTATCTGTACGAACATGGAAATATCTACACCGCTATCTGTATCAACATGGAAATAGATGCACCGCTATCTGTATGAACATGGAAATATCTACAGCACTATCTGTATGAACATGGAAATATCTACACCGCTGTCTGTATGAACATGGATATATCTACACAGCCATCTGGATGAACATGGAAATATCTACACCGCTATCTGTATAAACATGGAAATATCTACACCGCTATCAGTGTAAACATGCATACATCCTCGCCGCTATCTGTATAAACATGGATATATCTACAAAGCTATCTGTATGAACATGGAAATATCTACACCGCTATCTGTTTGAACATGGAAATATCTAAACCGCTATCTGCATGAAAATGGAAATATCTACACAGCTATCTGTGTATACATGGAAATATCTACACAGCTATCTCTTTACACATGGAAATAACTACACCGCTATCTGTATGAACATGGATATACCTACACCGCCATCTGTATGAACATGGAAATATCTGCATGGCCATCTGTATGAACATATAAATATCTACCCCGCCATCTGTATTAAGATAGAGAAATCTACACCGCTATCTGTATAAACATGGAAATATCTACACCGCTATCTGTATAAACATGGAAACGTCTACACCGCTATCTGTATAAACCTGGAAATATCTACACCGCTACCTGTATAAACATGGAAATATCAGCACCGCTATCTGTATGAACATGGAAATATCAGCCCCCCTATCTGTATGAACACGGAAATATCTACACCACTATCTGTATGAACATGGAAATATCTACACCGCTATCTGTATGAACATGGAAATATCTTCACCGCCATCTGTATGAACAAGGATATCTCTACACAGCCATCTGGATTAACATGGAAATATCTACACCGCTATCTGTATGAACATGGAAATATCTACACCGCTATCTGTATGAACATGGAAATATCTACACCGCTATCTGTATGAACATGGAAATATCTACACCGCCATCTGTATGAACATGGAAATATCTACACCACTATCTGTATGAACATGGAAATATCTACACCGCTATCTGTATGAACATGGAAATATCTACACCGCTATCTGTATGAACATGGAAATATCTTCACCGCCATCAGTATGAACATGGATATATCTACACAGCCATATGGATGAACATGGAAATATCTACACTGCTATCTGCATGAACATGGAAATAGCTACACCGCTGTCTGTATGAACACGGAAATATCTACACCACTATCTGTATGAACATGGAAATATCTACAACGCTATCTGTATGAACATGGAAATATCTTCACCGCCATCTGTATGAACATGGATATATCTACACAGCCATATGGATGAATATGGAAATATATACACCGCTATCTGCATGAACATGGAGATAGCTACACCGCTATCTGTATGAACATGGAAATAGCTACTCCGCCATCTGTATGAACATGGAAATATCTGCACCGCAATCTGTATGAACATATAAATATCTACACCGCCATCCGTATTAAGATGGAGATATCTACACCGCTATCTGCATAAACCTGGAAATATCTACACCGCTATCTGTATAAACATGGAAATATCCACACCACTATCTGTATAAACATGGAAATATCCACACCGCTGCCTGTATAAACATGGAAATATCAGCACCGCTATCTGTATGAACATGGAAATATCTACACCTCTATCTGTACGAACATGGAAATATCTACACAGCTATCTGTATGAACATGGAAATAGATACACCGCTATCTGTATGAACATGGAAATATCTATACCACTGTCTGTATGAACATGGAAATATCTACACCGCTCTCTGTATGAACATGGATATATCTACACAGCCATCTGGATGAACATGGAAATATCTACACCGCTATCTGTATGAACATGGAAATATCTACACCGCTATCTGTGTAAACATGCATACATCTTCACCGCTATCTGTATAAAGATGGAAATATCTACACCACTATCTGTATGAACATGGAAATATCTACACCGCTATCTGTTTGAACATGGAAATATCTATACCGCTATCAGCATGAAAATGGAAATATCTACACAGCTATCTGCATATACATGGAAATATAAACACAGCTATCTCTTTGCACATGGAAATAACTACACCGCTATCTGTATGAACATGGAAATATCTACACCGCTATCTCTATGAACATGGAAATATATTCACCGCCATCTGTATGAACATGGATATATCTAAACAGCCATATGGATGAACACGGAAATATCTACACCGCCATCTGTATGAACATGGAAATATCTGCATGGCCATCTGTATGAACATATAAATATCTAAACTGCCATCTGTATTAAGATGGAGATATCTACACCGCTATCTGTATAAACATGGAAATATCTACACCGCTAACTGTATAAACTTGGAAATGTCTACACCGCTATCTGTATAAACTTGGAAATATCTACACCGCTACCTGTATAAACATGGAAATATCAGCACCGCTATCTGCATGAACATGGAAATATCAGCCCCTCTATCTGTATGAACATGGAAATATCTACACCACTATCTGTATGAAAATGGAAATATCTACACCGCTATCTGTATGAACATGGAAATATCTTCACCGCCATCTCTATGAACATGGATATATCTACACAGCCATCTGGATGAACATGGAAATAATTACACCGCTATGTGTATGAACATGGAAATAGCTACACCGCTATCTGTATGAACATGGAAATATCTACACCACTATCTGTATGAACATGGAAATATCTACACCGCTATCTGTTTGAACATGGAAATATCTACACCTCTATCTGCATGAAAATGGAAATATCTACACAGATATCTGCATATACATGGAAATATCTACAAAGCTATCTCTTTACACATGGAAATTACTACACCACTATCTCTATAAACATGGAAATATCTACACCGCCATCTGTATGAACATGGAAATATCTGCACCGCCATCTGTATGAACATATAAATATCTACACCGCCATCTGTATTAAGATGGAGATATCTATACCGCTATCTGTATAAACTTGGAAATATCTACACCGCTATCTGTATAAACATGGAAATATCTACACCGCTATCTGTATAAACATGGACATATCTACACCGCTATCTGTATAAACATGGAAATATAAGCACCGCTATCTGTATGAACATGGAAATATCTACACCGCTATCTGAATGAACATGGATATATCTACACAGCCTTCTGGATGAACATGGAAATATCTACACCGCTATCTGTATAAACATGGAAATATCTACACCGCTATCAGTGTAGACATGCATACATCTTCGCCACTATCTGTATAATCATGGATATATCTACACAGCTATCTGTATGAACATGGAAATATCTACACCTCTATCTGTATGAACATGGAAATATCTACACCGCTATCTGTATGAACATGGAAATATCTTCACCGCCATCTGTATGAACATGGATATCTCTACACAGCCATCTGGATTAACATGGAAATATCTACACCGCTATCTCCATGAATATGGAAATAGCTATACCGCCATCTGTATGAACATGCAAATATCTACACCGCCATCTGTATGAACATGGAAATATCTGCACCGCAATCTGTATGAACATATAAATATCTACACCGCCATCTGTATTAAGATGGAGATATCTACACCACTCTCTGTATAAACCTGGAAATATCTACACCGCTATCTGTATAAACATGGAAATATCTTCACCGCTATCTGTATAAACATGGAAATATCTGCACCGCTACCTGTATAAACATGGAAATATCAGCACCGCTATCTGTATGAACATGGAAATATCTACACCGCTATCTGTACAAACATGGAAATATCTACACCGCTATCTGTATGAACATGGAAATAGCTACACCGCTATCTGTATGAACATGGAAATATCTACAGCACTATCTGTATGAACATGGAAATATCTACACCGCTATCTGTATGAACATGAATATATCTACACAGCCATCTGGATGAACATGGAAATATCTACACCGTTATCTGTATGAACATGGAAATAGCTACACCGCTATCTGTGTAAACATGCATACATCTTCACCGCTATCTGTATAATCATGGAAATATCTACACCGCTATCTGTATGAACATGGAAATATCTACACCGCTATCTGTATGAACATGGAAATATCTTAACCGCAATCTGCATGAAAATGGAAATATCTTCACAGCTATCTGCCTATACATGGAAATATCTACACAGCTATCTCTTTACACATGGAAATAACTACACCGCTATCTGTATGAACATGGAAATATCTACACCGCCATCTGTATGAACATGGAAATATCTACACCACTATCTGTATGAACATGGAAATATCTACAACGCTGTCTGTATGAACATGGAAATATCTGCACCGCTATCTGTATGAACATGGAAATATATTCACCGCCATCTGTATGAACATGGATATATCTAAACAGCCATATGGATGAACATGGAAATATCTACACCGCCATCTGTATGAACATGGAAATATCTGCATGGCCATCTGTATGAACATATAAATATCTAAACTGCCATCTGTATTAAGATGGAGATATCTACACCGCTATCTGTATAAACATGGAAATATCTACACCGCTATCTGTATAAACTTGGAAATGTCTACACCGCTATCTGTATAAACTTGGAAATATCTACACCGCTACCTGTATAAACATGGAAATATCAGCACCGCTATCTGCATGAACATGGAAATACCAGCCCCTCTATCTGTATGAACATGGAAATATCTACACCACTATCTGTATGAAAATGGAAATATCTACACCGCTATCTGTATGAACATGGAAATATCTTCACCGCCATCTCTATGAACATGGATATATCTACACAGCCATCTGGATGAACATGGAAATAATTACACCGCTATGTGTATGAACATGGAAATAGCTACACCGCTATCTGTATGAACATGGAAATATCTACACCACTATCTGTATGAACATGGAAATATCTACACCGCTATCTGTTTGAACATGGAAATATCTACACCTCTATCTGCATGAAAATGGAAATATCTACACAGATATCTGCATATACATGGAAATATCTACAAAGCTATCTCTTTACACATGGAAATTACTACACCACTATCTCTATAAACATGGAAATATCTACACCGCCATCTGTATGAACATGGAAATATCTGCACCGCCATCTGTATGAACATATAAATATCTACACCGCCATCTGTATTAAGATGGAGATATCTATACCGCTATCTGTATAAACTTGGAAATATCTACACCGCTATCTGTATAAACATGGAAATATCTACACCGCTATCTGTATAAACATGGACATATCTACACCGCTATCTGTATAAACATGGAAATATAAGCACCGCTATCTGTATGAACATGGAAATATCTACACCGCTATCTGAATGAACATGGATACATCTACACAGCCATCTGGATGAACATGGAAATATCTACACCGCTATCTGTATAAACATGGAAATATCTACACCGCTATCAGTGTAAACATGCATACATCTTCGCCACTATCTGTATAATCATGGATATATCTACCCAGCTATCTGTATGAACATGGAAATATCTACACCTCTATCTGTATGAACATGGAAATATCTACACCGCTATCTGTATGAACATGGAAATATCTTCACCGCCATCTGTATGAACATGGATATCTCTACACAGCCATCTGGATTAACATGGAAATATCTACACCGCTATCTCCATGAATATGGAAATTGCTATACCGCCATCTGTATGAACATGCAAATATCTACACCGCCATCTGTATGAACATGGAAATATCTGCACCGCAATCTGTATGAACATATAAATAACTACACCGCCATCTGTATTAAGATGGAGATATCTACACCACTCTCTGTATAAACCTGGAAATATCTACACCGCTATCTGTATGAACATGGAAATATCTACACCGCTATCTGTATAAACATGGAAACATCTGCACCGCTACCTGTATAAACATGGAAATATCAGCACCGCTATCTGTATGAACATGGAAATATCTACACCGCTATCTGTACAAACATGGAAATATCTACACCGCTATCTGTATGAACATGGAAATAGCTACACCGCTATCTGTATGAACATGGAAATATCTACAGCACTATCTGTATGAACATGGAAATATCTACACCGCTATCTGTATGAACATGGATATATCTACACAGCCATCTGGATGAACATGGAAATATCTACACCGATATCTGTATGAACATGGAAATAGCTACACCGCTATCTGTGTAAACATGCATACATCTTCACCGCTATCTGTATAAACATGGAAATATCTACACCGCTATCTGTATGAACATGGAAATGTCTACACCGCTATCTGTTTGAACATGGAAATATCTTAACCGCAATCTGCATGAAAATGGAAATATCTTCACAGCTATCTGCCTATACATGGAAATATCTACACAGCTATCTCTTTACACATGGAAATAACTACACCGCTATCTGTATGAACATGGAAATATCTACACCTCCATCTGTATGAACATGGAAATATCTACACCACTATCTGTATGAACATGGAAATATCTACAACGCTGTCTGTATGAACATGGAAATATCTGCACCGCTATCTGTATGAACATGGAAATATATTCACCGCCATCTGTATGAACATGGATATATCTAAACAGCCATATGGATGAACATGGAAATATCTACACCGCCATCTGTATGAACATGGAAATATCTACACCGCCATCTCTATGAACATGGAAATATCTGCACCGCTATGTGTATGAACATGGAAATATCTACACCGCTATCTGTATGAACATGGAAATATCTACACCGCTATCTGTTTGAACATGGAAATATCTACACCGCTATCTGCTTGAAAATGGAAATATCTACTCTGCTATCTGTATGAACATGGATATATCTACACCGCTATCTGTTTGAACATGGAAATATCTACACCGCTATCTGTATGAACATGGAAATATCTACACCGCTATCTGTATGAACATGGAAATATCTTCACCGCCATCTGTATGAACATGGATATATCTACAAAGACATATGGATGAACATGGAAATATCTACACCGCCATCTGTATGAACATGGAAATATCTGCAGGGCCATCTGTATGAACATATAAATATCTAAACTGCCATCAGTATTAAGATGGAGATATCTACACCGCTATCTGTATAAACATGGAAATAACTACACCGCTATCTGTATAAACATGGAAATGTCTACACCGCTATCTGTACAAACTTGGAAATATCTACACCGCGACCTGTATAAACATGAAAATATCAGCACCGCTATCTGTATGAACATGGAAATATCAGCCCCTCTATCTGTATGAACATGGAAATATCTACACCACTATCTGTATGAACATGGAAATATCTACACTGCTATCTGTATGAACATGGAAATATCTTCACCGCCATCTGTATGAACATGGATATATCTACTCTGCCATCTGGATGAAAATGGAAATATCTACACCGCTATCTGTATGAACATGGAAATAGCTACAATGCTATCTGTATGAACATGGAAATATCTACACCTCTATCTGTATGAACATGGAAATTTCTACAGCGCTATCTGTTTGAACATGGAAATATCTACACCGCTATATGCATATACATGGAAATATCTACAAAGATATGTCTTTACACATGGAAATAACTACACCACTATCTCTATAAACATGGAAATATCTACACCGCCATCTGTATGAACATGGAAATATCTACACCGCCATCTGTATTAAGATGGAGATATCTACAACGATATCTGTATAAACTAGGAAATATCTACACCGCTATCTGTATAAACATGGAAATATCTACACCGCTATCTGTATAAACATGGAAATATCTACACCGCTATGTGTATAAACATGGAAATATTAGCACCGCTATCTGTATGAACATGGAAATATCTACACCGCTATCTGTACGAACATGGAAATATCTACACCGCTATCTGTATGAACATGGAAATAGCTGCACCGCTATCTGTATGAACATGGAAATATCTACAGCACTATCTGTATGAACATGGAAATATCTACACCGCTATCTGAATGAACATGGATATATCTACACAGCCATCTGAATGAACATGGAAATATCTACACCGCTATCTGTATAAACATGGAAATATCTACACCGCTATCAGTGTAAACATGCATACATCTTAGCCACTATCTGTATAATCATGGATATATCTACAAAGCTATCTGTATGAACATGGAAATATCTACACCTCTATCTGTATGAACATGGAAATATCTACACCGCTATCTGTATGAACATGGAAATATCTTCACCGCCATCTGTATGAACATGGATATCTCTACACAGCCATCTGGATTAACATGGAAATATCTACACCGCTATCTCCATGAATATGGAAATAGCTATACCGCCATCTGTATGAACATGCAAATATCTACACCGCCATCTGTATGAACATGGAAATATCTGCACCGCAATCTGTATGAACATATAAATAACTACACGGCCATCTGTATTAAGATGGAGATATCTACACCGCTCTCTGTATAAACCTGGAAATATCTACACCGCTATCTGTATAAACATGGAAATATCTACACCGCTATCTGTATAAACATGGAAATATCTGCACCGCTACCTGTATAAACATGGAAATATCAGCACCGCTATCTGTATGAACATGGAAATATCTACACCGCTATCTGTACGAACATGGAAATATCTACACCGCTATCTGTATGAACATGGAAATAGCTACACCGCTATCTGTATGAACATGGAAATATCTACAGCACTATCTGTATGAACATGGAAATATCTACACCGCTATCTGTATCAACATGGATATATCTACACAGCCATCTGGATGAACATGGAAATATCTACACCGCTATCTGTATGAACATGGAAATAGCTAAACCGCTATCTGTGTAAACATGCATACATCTTCACCGCTATCTGTATAAACATGGAAATATCTACACCGCTATCTGTATGAACATGGAAATATCTACACCGCTATCTGTTTGAACATGGAAATATCTTAACCGCAATCTGCATGAAAATGGAAATATCTTCACAGCTATCTGCCTATACATGGAAATATCTACACAGCTATCTCTTTACACATGGAAATAACTACACCGCTATCTGTATGAACATGGAAATATCTACACCGCCATCTGTATGAACATGGAAATATCTACACCACTATCTGTATGAACATGGAAATATCTCCACCGCTGTCTGTATGAACATGGAAATATCTGCACCGCTATCTGTATGAACATGGAAATATATTCACCGCCATCTGTATGAAAATGGATATATCTAAACAGCCATATGGATGAACATGGAAATATCTACACCGCCATCTGTATGAACATGGAAATATCTGCATGGCCATCTGTATGAACATATAAATATCTAAACTGCCATCTGTATTAAGATGGAGATATCTACACCGCTATCTGTATAAACATGGAAATATCTACACCGCTATCTGTATAAACTTGGAAATGTCTACACCGCTATCTGTATAAACTTGGAAATATCTACACCGCTACCTGTATAAACATGGAAATATCAGCACCGCTATCTGCATGAACATGGAAATATCAGCCCCTCTATCTGTATGAACATGGAAATATCTACACCACTATCTGTATGAAAATGGAAATATCTACACCGCTATCTGTATGAACATGGAAATATCTTCACCGCCATCTCTATGAACATGGATATATCTACACAGCCATCTGGATGAACATGGAAATATCTACACCGCTATGTGTATGAACATGGAAATAGCTACACCGCTATATGTATGAACATGGAAATATCTACACCACTATCTGTATGAACATGGAAATATCTACACCGCTATCTGTTTGAACATGGAAATATCTGCACCTCTATCTGCATGAAAATGGAAATATCTACACAGATATCTGCATATACATGGAAATATCTACAAAGCTATCTCTTTACACATGGAAATTACTACACCACTATCTCTATAAACATGGAAATATCTACACCGCCATCTGTATGAACATGGAAATATCTGCGCCGCCATCTGTATGAACATATGAATATCTAAACCGCCATCTGTATTAAGATGGAGATATCTATACCGCTATCTGTATAAACTTGGAAATATCTACACCGCTATCTGTATAAACATGGAAATATCTACACCGCTATCTGTATAAACATGTACTTATCTACACCGCTATCTGTATAAACATGGAAATATAAGCACCGCTATCTGTATGAACACGGAAATATCTACACCGCTATCTGAATGAACATGGATATATCTACACAGCCATCTGGATGAACATGGAAATATCTATACCGCTATCTGTATAAACATGGAAATATCTACACCGATATCAGTGTAAACATGCATACATCTTCGCCACTATCTGTATAATCATGGATATATCTACACAGCTATCTGTATGAACATGGAAATATCTACACCTCTATCTGTATGAACATGGAAATATCTACACCGCTATCTGTATGAACATGGAAATATCTTCACCGCCATCTGTATGAACATGGATATCTCTACACAGCCATCTGGATTAACATGGAAATATCTACACCGCTATCTCCATGAATATGGAAATAGCTATACCGCCATCTGTATGAACATGCAAATATCTACACTGCCATCTGTATGAACATGGAAATATCAGCACCGCAATCTGTATGAACATATAAATAACTACACCGCCATCTGTATTAAGATGGAGATATCTACACCGCTCTCTGTATAAACCTGGAAATATCTACACCGCTATCTGTATAAACATGGAAATATCTACACCGCTATCTGTATAAACATGGAAATATCAGCACCGCTACCTGTATAAACATGGAAATATCAGCGCCGCTATCTGTATGAACATGGAAATATCTACACCGCTATCTGTACGAACATGGAAATATATACACCGCAATCTGTATGAACATGGAAATAGCTACACCGCTATCTGTATGAACATGGAAATATCTACAGCACTATCTGTATGAACATGGAAATAGCTACACCGCTATCTGTGTAAACATGCATACATCTTCACCGCTATCTGTATAAACATGGAAATATCTACACCGCTATCTGTATGAACATGGAAATATCTACACTGCTATCTGTTTGAACATGGAAATATCTTAACCGCAATCTGCATGAAAATGGAAATATCTTCACAGCTATCTGCCTATACATGGAAATATCTACACAGCTATCTCTTTACACATGGAAATAACTACACCGCTATCTGTATGAACATGGAAATATCTACACCGCCATCTGTATGAACATGGAAATATCTACACCACTATCTGTATGAACATGGAAATATCTACACCGCTATCTGTATGAACATGGAAATAACTTCACCGCCGTCTGTATGAACATGGATATATCTACACAGCCATCTGTATGAACATGGAAATATCTACACCGCTATCTGTATAAACATGGAAATATCTACACCGCTATCTGTATAATCATGGAAATATCTACACCGCTACCTGTTTAAACATGGAAATATAAGCACCGCTATCTGTATGAACATGGAAATAGCTACACTGCTATCTGTAGGAACATGGAAATATCTACACCACTATCTGTATGAACATGGAAATTTCTACACCGCTATCTGTTTCAACATGGAAATATGTACACCGCTATATGCATGAAAATGGAAATATCTACACAGCTGTCTGCATATACTTGGAAATATCTACAAAGCTATCTCTTTACACATGGAAATAACTACACCACTATCTCTATAAACATGGATATATCTACACCGCCATCTGTATGAACATGGAAATATCTACACCGCCATCTGTATTAAGATGGAGATATCTACACCGCTATCTGTATAAACTTGGAAATATCTACACCGCTATCTGTATAAACATGGAAATATCTACACCGCTATCTGTATAAACATGGAATTATCTACACCGCTATCTGTATAAACATGGAAATATCTGCACCGCTATCTGTATGAACATGGAAATATCTACACCGCTATCTGTACAAACATGGAAATATCTACACCGCTATCTGTATGAACGTGGAAATAGCTGCACCGCCATCTGTATGAACATGGAAATATCTACAGCACTATCTGTATGAACATGGAAATATCTACACCGCTATCTGTATGAACATGGATATATCTACACAGCCATCTGGATGAACATGGAAATATCTACACTGCTATCTGTATAAACATGGAAATATCAACACCGCTATCAGTGTAAACATGCATACATCTTCTCCACAATCTGTATAAACATGGATATATCTACAAAGCTATCTGTATGAACATGGAAATATCTACACCGCTATCTGTTTGAACATGGAAATATCTAATCCGCCATCTGCATGAAAATGGAAATATCTACACAGCTATCTGCATATACATGGAAATATCTACACAGCTATCTCTTTACACATGGAAATAACTACACCGCTATCTGTGTAAACATGGATATATCTACACCGCCATCTGTATGAACATGGAAATATCTGCATGGCCATCTGTATGAACATTTAAATATCTACCCCGCCATCTGTATTAAGATAGAGATATCTACACCGCTATCTGTATAAACATGGAAATATCTACACCGCTATCTGTATAAACATGGAAATGTCTACACCGCTATCTGTATAAACCTGGAAATATCTACACCGCTACCTGTATAAACATGGAAATATCAGCACCGCTATCTGTATGAACATGGAAATATCAGTCCCCCTATCTGTATGAACATGGAAATATCTACACCACTATCTGTATGAACATGGAAATATCTACACCGCTATCTGTATGAACATGGAAATATCTTCACCGCCATTTGTATGAACACGGATATCTCTACACAGCCATCTGGATTAACATGGAAATATCTACACCGCTATCTCCATGAACATGGAAATAGCTATACCGCCATCAGTATGAACATGCAAATATCTACACCGCCATCTGTATGAACATGGAAATATCCGCACCGCAATGTGTATGAACATATAAATAACTACACCGCCATCTGTATTAAGATGGAGATATCTACACCGCTCTCTGTATAAACCTGGAAATATCTACACCGCTATCTGTATAAACATGGAAATATCTACACCGCTATCTGTATAAACATGGAAATATCTGCACCGCTGCCTGTATAAACATGGAAATATCAGCACCGCTATCTGTATGAACGTGGAAATATCTACACCGCTATCTATACGAACATGGAAATATCTACACCGCTATCTGTATGAACATGGAAATAGCTACACCGCTATCTGTATGAACATGGAAATATCTACAGCACTATCTGTATGAACATGGAAATATCTACACCGCTATCTGTATGAACATGGATATATCTACACAGCCATCTGGATGAACATGGAAATATCTACACCGCTATCTGTATTAACATGGAAATATCTACACCGCTATCTGTGTAAACATGCATACATCTTCACCGCTATCTGTATAAACATGGAAATATCTAAACGGCTATCTGTATGAACATGGAAATATCTACACCGCTATCTGTTTGAATATGGAAATATCTTAACTGCAATCTGCACGAAAATGGAAATATCTTCACAGGTATCTGCATATACATGGAAATATCTACACAGCTATCTCTTTACACATGGAAATAACTACACCGCTATCTGTATGAACATGGAAATATCTACACCGCCATCTGTATGAACATGGAAATATCTACACCACTATCTGTATGAACATGGAAATATCTACACCGCTATCTGTATGAACATGGAAATATCTGCACCGCTATCTGTATGAACATGGAAATATCTTCACCGTCATCTGTATGAACATGGATATATCTACACAGCCATATGGATGAACATGGAAATATCTACACTGCCATCTGTATGAACATGGAAATATCTGCAAGGCCATCTGTATGAACATATAAATATCTAAACTGCCATCTGTATTAAGATGGAGATATCTACACCGCTATCTGTATAAACATGGAAATATCTACACCGCTATCTGTATAAACATGGAAATGTCTACACCGCTATCTGTATAAACTTGGAAATATCTACACCGCTACCTGTATAAACATGGAAATAGCACCGCTATCTGTATGAACATGGAAATATCAGCCCCTCTATCTGAATGAACATGGAAATATCTACACCACTATCTGTATGAAGATGGAAATATCTACACCGCTATCTGTATGAACATGGAAATATCTTCACCGCCATCTCTATGAAAATGGATATATCTACACAGCTTCTGGATGAACATGGAAATATCTACACCACTATCTGTATGAACATGGAAATATCTACACCGCTATCTGTTTGAACATGGAAATATATACACCTCTATCTGCATGAAAATGGAAATATCTACACAGCTATCTGCAAAAACATGGAAATATCTGCAAAGCTATCTCTTTACACATGGAAATAACTACACCACTATCTCTATAAACATGGAAATATCTACACCGCCATCTGTATGAACATGAAAATATCTGCACCGCCATCTGTATGAACATATAAATATCTACACTGCCATCTGTATTAAGATGGAGATATCTTCACCGCTATCTGTATAAACTTGGAAATATCTACACCGCTATCTGTATAAACATGGAAATATCTACACCACTATCTGTATAAACATGGAAATATCTACACCGCTCTCTGTATAAACATGGAAATATAAGCACCGCTATCTCTATGAACATGGAAATATCTACACCGCTATCTGTACGAACATGGAAATATCTCCACCGCTATCTGTATCAACATGGAAATAGATGCACCGCTATCTGTATGAACATGGAAATATCTACACCGCTGTCTGTATGAACATGGATATATCTACACAGCCATCTGGATGAACATGGAAATATCTACACCGCTATCTGTATAAACATGGAAATATCTACACCGCTATCAGTGTAAACATGCATACATCCTCGCCGCTATCTGTATAAACATGGATATATCTACAAAGCTATCTGTATGAACATGGAAATATCTACACCGCTATCTGTTTGAACATGGAAATATCTAAACCGCTATCTGCATGAAAATGGAAATATCTACACAGCTATCTGTGTATACATGGAAATATCTACACAGCTATCTCTTTACACATGGAAATAACTACACCGCTATCTGTATGAACATGGATATACCTACACCGCCATCTGTATGAACATGGAAATATCTGCATGGCCATCTGTATGAACATATAAATATCTACCCCGCCATCTGTATTAAGATAGAGAAATCTACACCGCTATCTGTATAAACATGGAAATATCTACACCGCTATCTGTATAAACATGGAAACGTCTACACCGCTATCTGTATAAACCTGGAAATATCTACACCGCTACCTGTATAAACATGGAAATATCAGCACCGCTATCTGTATGAACATGGAAATATCAGCCCCCCTATCTGTATGAACACGGAAATATCTACACCACTATCTGTATGAACATGGAAATATCTACACCGCTATCTGTATGAACATGGAAATATCTTCACCGCCATCTGTATGAACAAGGATATCTCTACACAGCCATCTGGATTAACATGGAAATATCTACACCGCTATCTGTATGAACATGGAAATATCTACACCGCTATCTGTATGAACATGGAAATATCTACACCGCTATCTGTATGAACATGGAAATATCTACACCGCCATCTGTATGAACATGGAAATATCTACACCACTATCTGTATGAACATGGAAATATCTACACCGCTATCTGTATGAACATGGAAATATCTACACTGCTATCTGTATGAACATGGAAATATCTTCACCGCCATCAGTATGAACATGGATATATCTACACAGCTATATGGATGAACATGGAAATATCTACACTGCTATCTGCATGAACATGGAAATAGCTACACCGCTGTCTGTATGAACATGGAAATATCTACACCACTATCTGTATGAACATGGAAATATATACACCGCTATCTGTAAGAACATGGAAATATCTTCACCGCCATCTGTATGAACATGGATATATCTACACAGCCATATGGATGAATATGGAAATATATACACCGCTATCTGCATGAACATGGAGATAGCTACACCGCTATCTGTATGAACATGGAAATATCTACTCCGCCATCTGTATGAACATGGAAATATCTGCACCGCAATCTGTATGAACATATAAATATCTACACCGCCATCCGTATTAAGATGGAGATATCTACACCGCTATCTGCATAAAGCTGGAAATATCTACACCGCTATCTGTATAAACATGGAAATATCCACACCGCTATCTGTATAAACATGGAAATATCCACACCGCTGCCTGTATAAACATGGAAATATCAGCACCGCTATCTGTATGAACATGGAAATATCTACACCGCTATCTGTACAAACATGGAAATATCTACACAGCTATCTGTATGAACATGGAAATAGATACACCGCTATCTGTATGAACATGGAAATATCTATACCACTGTCTGTATGAACATGGAAATATCTACACCGCTCTCTGTATGAACATGGATATATCTACACAGCCATCTGGATGAACATGAAAATATCTACACCGCTATCTGTATGAACATGGAAATATCTACACCGCTATCTGTGTAAACATGCATACATCTTCACCGCTATCTGTATAAAGATGGAAATATCTACACCACTATCTGTATGAACATGGAAATATCTACACCGCTATCTGTTTGAACATGGAAATATCTATACCGCTATCAGCATGAAAATGGAAATATCTACACAGCTATCTGCATATACATGGAAATATCTACACAGCTATCTCTTTGCACATGGAAATAACTACACCGCTATCTGTATGAACATGGAAATATCTACACCGCTATCTCTATGAACATGGAAATATCTGCACGGCCCTCTGTATGAACATATAAATATCTACACCGCCATCTGTATTAAGATGGAGATATCTACACCGCTATCTGTATAAACCTGGAAATATCTACAACGCTATCTGTATAAACATGGAAATATCCACACCGCTATCTGTATAAACATGGAAATATCCACACCGCTGCCTGTATAAACATGGAAATATCAGCACCGCTATCTGTATGAACATGGAAATATCTACACCACTATCTGTATGAACATGGAAATATCTACACCGCTATCTGTATGAACATGGAAATATCTACACCACTATCTGTATGACCATGGAAATATCTACACCGCTATCTGTATGAACATGGAAATAACTTCACCGCCATCTGTATGAACATGGATATATCTACACAGCCATCTGTATGAACATGGAAATATCTACACCGCTATCTGTACGAACATGGAAATATCTACATCGCCATCTGTATGAACATGGAAATATCTGCACGGCCATCTGTATGAACATATAAATATCTACACTGCCATCTGTATTAAGATGGAGATATCTACACCGCTATCTGTATAAACATGGAAATATCTACACCGCTATCTGTATAAACATGTAAATATCTACACCGCTACCTGTATAAACATGTAAATATCAGCACCGCTATCTGTATGAACATGGAAATATCAGCCCCTCTATCTGTATGAAGATGGAAATATCTACACCACTATCTGTATGAACTTGGAAATATCTACACCGCTATCTGTATGAACATGGAAATATCTGCACCACTATCTGTATGAACACGGAAATATCTACACCGCTATCTGTATGAACATGGAAATAAATTCACCGCCGTCTGTATGAACATGGATATATCTACACAGCCATCTGTATGAACATGGAAATATCTACACCGCTATCTGTATAAACATGGAAATATCTACACCGCTATCTGTATAATCATGGAAATATCTACACCGCTACCTGTATAAACATGGAAATATAAGCACCGCTATCTGTATGAACATGGAAATATCTACAACGCTATCTGTTCGCACATGGAAATATCTACACCGCTATCTGTATGAACATGGAAATAGCTACACCGCTATCTGTATGAACATGGAAATATCTACAGCACTATCTGTATGAACATGGAAATATCTACACCACTATCTGTATGAACATGGATATATCTACACAGCCTTCTGGATGAACATGGAAATATCTACACCGCTATCTGTATGAACATGGAAATATCTACACCGCTATCTGTGTAAACATGCATACATCTTCACCGCTCTCTGTATAAACATGGAAATATCTACACCGCTATCTGTATGAACATGGAAATATCAGCACCGCTATCTGTATGAACATGGAAATATCAGCCCCTCTATCTGAATGAACATGGAAATATCTACACCACTATCTGTATGAAGATGGAAATATCTACACCGCTATCTGTATGAACATGGAAATATCTTCACCGCCATCTCTATGAACATGGATATATCTACACAGCTTCTGGATGAACATGGAAATATCTACACCGCTATATGTATGAACATGGAAATAGCTACACCGCTATCTGTATGAACATGGAAATATCTACACCACTATCTGTATGAACATGGAAATATCTACACCGCTATCTGTTTGAACATGGAAATATATACACCTCTATCTGCATGAAAATGGAAATATCTACACAGCTATCTGCAAAAACATGGAAATATCTACAAAGCTATCTCTTTACACATGGAAATAACTACACCACTATCTCTATAAACATGGAAATATCTACACCGCCATCTGTATGAACATGGAAATATCTGCACCGCCATCTGTATGAATACATAAATATCAACACTGCCATCTGTATTAAGATGGAGATATCTTCACCGCTATCTGTATAAACTTGGAAATATCTACACCGCTATCTGTATAAACATGGAAATATCTACACCACTATCTGTATAAACATGGAAATATCTACACCGCTATCTGTATAAACATGGAAATATAAGCACCGCTATCTGTATGAACATGGAAATATCTACACCGCTATCTGTACGAACATGGAAATATCTACACCGCTATCTGTATGAACATGGAAATATCTACACCGCTATCTGTACGAACATGGAAATATCTACATCGCCATCTGTATGAACATGGAAATATCTGCACGGCCATCTGTATGAACATATAAATATCTACACTGCCATCTGTATTAAGATGGAGATATCTACACCGCTATCTGTATAAACATGGAAATATCTACACCGCTATCTGTATAAACATGTAAATATCTACACCGCTACCTGTATAAACATGTAAATATCAGCACCGCTATCTGTATGAACATGGAAATATCAGCCCCTCTATCTGTATGAAGATGGAAATATCTACACCACTATCTGTATGAACTTCGAAATATCTACACCGCTATCTGTATGAACATGGAAATATCTACACCACTATCTGTATGAACACGGAAATATCTACACCGCTATCTGTATGAACATGGAAATAACTTCACCGCCGTCTGTATGAACATGGATATATCTACACAGCCATCTGTATGAACATGAAAATATCTACACCGCTATCTCTATAAACATGGAAATATCTACACCGCTATCTGTATAATCATGGAAATATCTACACCGCTACCTGTATAAACATGGAAATATAAGCACCGCTATCTGTATGAACATGGATATATCTACAACGCTATCTGTTCGAACATGGAAATATCTACACCGCTATCTGTATGAACATGGAAATAGCTACACCGCTATCTGTATGAACATGGAAATATCTACAGCACTATCTGTATGAACATGGAAATATCTACACCGCTATCTGTATGAACATGGATATATCTACACAGCCATCTGGATGAACATGGAAATATCTACACCGCTATCTGTATGAACATGGAAATATCTACACCGCTATCTGTTTGTACATGGAAATATCTAAACCACAATCTGCATGAAAAAGGAAATATCTTCACAGCTATCTGCATATACTGGAAATATCTACACAGCTATCTCTTTACACATGGAAATAACTACACCGCTATCTGTATGAACATGGAAATATCTACACCGCCATCTTTATGAACATGGAAATATCTACACCGCTATCTGTATGAACATGGAAATATCTACACCGCTATCTGTATGAACATGGAAATATCTACACCACTATCTGTATGAACATGGAAATATCTTCACCGCCATCTGTATGAACATGGATATATCTACAAAGACATATGGATGAACATGGAAATATCTACACCGCCATCTGTATGAACATGGAAATATCTGCAGGGCCATCTGTATGAACATATAAATATCTAAACTGCCATCAGTATTAAGATGGAGATATCTACACCGCTATCTGTATAAACATGGAAATATCTACACCGCTATCTGTATAAACATGGAAATGTCTACACCGCTATCTGCAAAACTTGGAAATATCTACACCGCGACCTGTATAAACATGGAAATATCTACACCGCTATCTGTATGAACATGGAAATATAAGCACCGCTATCTGTATGAACATGGAAATATCTACACCGCTATCTGTTTGAACATGGAAATATCTACACCGCTATCTGTATGAACATGGAAAAAGCTACACCGCTATCTGTATGAACATGGAAATATCTACAGCGCTATGTGTATGAACATGGAAATATCTACACCGCTATCTGTTTGAACATGGATATATCTACACAGCCATCTGGATGAACATGGAAATATCTACACCGCTATCTGTATGAACATGGAAATATCTACACCGCTATCTGTGTAAACATGCATACATCTTCACCGCTATCTGTATAAACATGGAAATATCTACACCGCTATCTGTATGAACATGGAAATATCTACACCGCTATCTGTTTGAACATGGAAATATCTAAACCACAATCTTCATGAAAATGGAAATATCTTCACAGCTATCTGCATATACATGGAAATATCTACACAGCTATCTCTTTACACATGGAAATAACTACACCGCTATCTGTATGAACATGGAAGTCTCTACACCGCCATCTGTATGAACATGGAAATATCTGCACGGCCGTCTGTATGAACATATAAATATCTACACCGCCATCTGTATTAAGATGGAGGAATCTACCCCGCTATCTGTATAAACATGGAAATATCTACACCGCTACCTGTATAAACATGGAAATATCAGCACCGCTATCTGTATGAACATGGAAATATCAGCCCCTCTATCTGTATGAACATGGAAATATCTACACCACTATCTGTATGAACATGGAAATATCTACACCGCTATCTGTATGAGCATGGAAATATCTTCACCGCCATCTGTATGAACATGGATATATCTACACAGCCATCTGTATGAACATGGAAATATCTACACCACTATCTGTATGAACATGGAAATATCTACACCGCTATCTGTATAAACATGGAAATATCTGCACCGCTATCGGTATAGACATCCGTATTTGCTCTTAATTTATACCCAACGATGGGATGTTTCATATGATAAAAAGACCAAATACAGAATTAGTCTATATTTTTTCTGGCAATTGATCTCTGCAATAATCAAACCTCAAAGACAATCAAACCTGAAATCTAAGCTACTTATTAAATAGCTTGGTTTTTAGGTTGCACGTTGCTGTGTATGCTGGCTTCATAGAAAATGCAAGTAGCAATGGCCATTTTTTAATAGTCATTAGCCTTGAAGCTCTCCTAGTTTTGAATCACATAGAAATAGAAATCAAATCTCACTAGATTTTTTTTTTTTTGAAACAGGGTCTGGCTTGGTTGCCCAGGCTGAAGAGCAGGGCATGATCTTGGCTCACACCTCTGCCTCTCGGACTCAAGCCATCCTCCCACCTCAGCCTTAGAGTAGCTGGGACCACAGGCATGTGCCACCATATCCAGCTAATATTTTTATTTTTGTACCAATGGGGTTTGTCATCTTTCCCAGGCAGGCCTCAAACTCCAAGACTCAAGCAATCCACCTGCCTTGAATTCCCAAAGTACTGGGTTTACAGGTGACAGCCACTACGCCCAGCAACTAAACTTCTAAAAATCAATTTAACATAAAATTATCTAAGCGTGCAAGGAAAGATAAGAAGCCTAAGGAACCAGTGAGTTGAAGAATAAATGCAGTTCAAATCATACATGTAAACAACATGATGTGATGTGGTAGGAATCATCTAACATGCTTTAAAGCATGAGTAAAAGGTCTTTACTTAGAAAACTGGATCTTAGTTTAGGATATCTTTAGATAAGAGTATGAAAAGTCATATCATATTGATAAGTAAAGTGCTTCCTTTGGCTAATTTTAAGGATAGGACATTTATTTTCATATAATTCATAGGAATCTTAGACTTAAAAATAAAATTTCCCTTCTCAAATCCTTACTTTCATACATTTTTTGCATTTCTTTCACTTTTGTGTTAATGGCCTATGTCTCAACATATTCTATTAAGCCTTCTGGAAGCACATACTTTGTTTCCAGCCTCTTCAGAGAACCATCACTCCAATTCCTAGGCTTCTGAAGAAGCAGACCCAAGCTTATAGTTATTACATATTTCCAAATCTAGGTGACCAACAAAAATTGATACTTTTCCCATCATACCTTTAAGTTAATAATCAGGTGTATGCTGAGAGGTAAAGACCCAAGAGTGTTGGTTGTCTAATTGTGCAGCTGTATAAACAAATCTTAATGCTTGAAAATATTCAAAGGTTATTCTCACGTTGATTGTTGGTAACTATGTGTAACAACATGAAAAGAAAAAAAAATCAAAGAATTACGTCTGAGGATAATACACAATCTCTAAGGGTAAGAAGAGCAACAAAAATTCTGCTTCAATTACCACTGAAATAATATATTTATCCTGTAAAATCTATGGTGGCTGGTTGTAAAAATTAGGCATTAGCAAACTGATAAAGACTTTTTAATGAAAACATTATGAAACATAGTTTTTAAAAAGTTAAATACACCCACACCAGTTTTTCACATTCTTTGGGCTGCTTTAATGCTGCCATTAAATAATTGATTTAGTTGTGACATAGATCCTATGTTCCATGGAGTCTACCATTCATAAAGATGCAATGTAAGGTAACAAAAATATAAATTATGTGTGTGGGGGGGAGAAGTCAAGAGTATTTTTATGTGACAGAAGTTAAGTTGTTATCAGTGTAAAATAGTCTGTTACAAATACAGGACTCTGTATGTTAGTTTCACTAACCAGAAAGAAAGAAATTACAGCAGATACACACACACACACCAAAAAAGGGAAAAGAAACAAAGCTTAGCACCACAGAAAACCACCAAACTAGAGGGATAAACAATAAGAAAGGAAGAAGTGAACAAGTAATCTAAAAAACAACTAATGAAATGGTAGAAGGAAGTCCTAATTTATCAATAATAAACTTGAATAGAAGTGGATTAAACTCTACTTAAAAGATATAAAGTGGATGAATGGATTCAGATAGCAAAACCCACCTATATGCTGCCTACATGATACTTACCTCACTATTAAAGACAAATAGACTGAAAGTGAAGAGATGGAAAAATATATTTTATGCAAACAAATGAAAAGCAAGCAGGAGTAGCCACAGTCATGTCATATTTTAAAAGGCTTTAAATAAAAAAACTATATAAAAAAAGAATGTCACTGTATAATGAAATGATAAAAGGCCCAATTCAATACGAGGACATAACATATATATTACTTAGGTGTAACTATATATGTACCCAACACCAGAACAACCAGATATATAAAGCAAATATTAGATTTAAAGGTAGAGATAGACTGCAATACAATATTAGTAGGAAATTTCAACACTCCACTTTAAAAATGGACAGATTCTATGAAGAGAAAATCAACCAAAAAATGACAGACTCAAACTATACCATAGACCAAATGGACCTAGCAGGTAAAGAAGATCTCACCTGATATGGTTTGGCTGTATATCCCCACCCAAATCTCATCTTGATTATAGCTCCCATAATTCATACATGTTGTGGGAGGGAACCAGTGGGAGATAATTGAATCATGGGGGCGGTTCCCCCATACTGTTCTTGTGGTAGTGAATACGTCTAACAAGATCTGATGGTTTTATAAGGGGGAACCCTTTCACTTGGTTCTCAATTCTATTTTGTTTGCTACCATGTAAGATGTGTCTTTCGCCTTCCATCATGATTGGGAGACCTCCCCAGCCACGTGGAACTATGAGTCCACTAAACCTCTTTTTCTCTGTAAATTACCCAGTCTCAGGTATGTCTTTATCAGCAGTATGAAAACAGACTAATACATCATCCAACAGCTGCAGAATACAAATTATTCTCAACTGTACACCAAACATTCTCTAGGACCAATCATACATTATGACACATAATAAGTCTTAACAAACTTAAGAAGACAGATATCATATGAAGTATCTTTTCTGATTACAGTGATATAAAGCCAGAAATCAACAACAGGAAAGCCCTTGGAAATTTTATAAAAACATGGAAATTAAATAGCATGCACCCAAGAAATCAATAGGTCTCATTAAGACATTAATAGGAAAATTTCAAAAGTCGCTGAGACAAGTAAGAATGAAAATCCAACATACCCAAACCTATGGAACGTAGCAAAAGCAGTTCTAAGACGGAAATTTATATCAATAAAAGCCTACACCAAAAAAGAAGAAAGATTTTCAAATCACAAAGCAAAATTATACACTTCAAGTAACTAGAACATCAAAAACAAACTAAACCCAAAATTGGTAGAAGGAAGGAAATAATAAAGCTCACAGCAGATATAAATGAAACAGACACTAAAAAATATTTCAAAAGATAAATAAGACAAAGTGTAAAGGTAAAACTGACAAACCTTTAGCTAAACTAAGACAAAAGGAGAGAAAATTCAAATAAATAAAAGATGAAAAAGGAGACATTACAACTGATACACCACAGAAATAGAAGGGATTGTAAGACATTACTCATAACTATATGCCAACAAATTTGATAATGTAGAATAAAATGAATAAATTTCTGCACACATACAACTACCCAGATTAAATTGTGAGGAAATATAACATCTGAACACATCAAGAATGAGTTTGGAAATTGAATCAATAATAAAACATCTTCCATCAAAACAACAACAACAACAACCAACACCCAGGACCTGATGTCTTCACTGCTGAATTCTACCAAACAGTTAAAGAATAACTACCAATTCTCCACAAACTTTTCCACAAAAGTAATGAGGAAGGAATACTTCCATACTCATCTTATGAGGCTCGCAACATCCTGATTCTAAAACCAGACAAAGACACGCACAAAATGAAAATAACAGGCCAATATTCCTGAAGAACATAGATACAAAAATTCTCAACAAGATACAAGTGAACTGACTTCGACAGCACACTAAAAAGAGTATTCACTATAATCAAGTGGGGTTCATCCCAGGGATGAAAGGATGGCTTAACATGCACAAATCAGTAAATATGATACACCACCACAATAGAAAGAAGAACAAAAACCATGTGATCATTTCAACAGATGCAAAAAGAACACTTGACAAAAGTCAACATTCCTTTATGATAAAAACTGTCAAGAAAGTAGATATAGGAGTGTACCTCAACGCAGTAAAGGCCATATGTGACAAACCCACAGCTAACATCTTATTTATGGTGAATAGTTAAATGCTTTTCCTCTATGATATGGAGGAAGACAAGGATGTCAACTTCTACCACTTCTATTTAGCATAGTACTGGAGGTCAGAGCCAGAGCAATTAGACAAAAGAAATAAATAAGAGGGATCCAAACTGGAAAGAAGGAAGTCAGATTGTTTCTGTTTGTAGAAAATGTGATCTCACATACATATGTATACATCTATATATATGATCATATAGATATATATGATCTCTCTCTCTTTAGGGTTCTTTCTATATATACTTATATAGAGTGAGAACCCTAAAGACTTGACCAAAAACTACTAGAAATCATAAATAAATTCAGTAAAGTTGTAGTATACAAAATCAACACAGAAAATTCAGTGTTGTTTCTATACACTAATAGTGAACTATCTGAAAAAGTCATCAAGAAAGGAATTCCATTTACAATAGCTACCAAGAAATCTGCAGATAAATTTAATCAAGGTCGTGAAAGATCTCTACAATGAAAACTATAACACACTGATGGAAAAATTTACGATCCACAAAAAATGGACACTATATACTCATGGAATGGAAGAACTGATACTATTGAAATGACCATACTAACAAAATGTCCTACAGATTCAATGCAATCCCTATCAAAATACCAATGAAATTCTTCACAGAAATAGAAAAAAATACCCTAAAATTTGTATGAAACCAGAAAAGACCCCAAATAACCAAAGCAATCCTGTGCAAAAATAACAAAGCTGGAGGCACCACACTACCTGACTTCAAAATATACTACAAAGCCATAGTAAGCAAAACAGCATGGCACTGCCATAAAGCAAACACATAGACCAATGGAAGAGAATATACAGCTCAGAAATAAATTCTCATACCTAAAGTCAACTGATTTTCAAAAAAGGAGTCAAGAGCACACACAGGGGTAAAGACAGTCTCTTCATTAAATGGTACTGAGAAGATTGGATATCTACATGTGGGATAATGAAATTAGACCCCTATCTTTTACCTTATACAAAAATCAACTCAAATGCGATTAAAGACCTAAAGGTAAGATTGAAAACTATGAAAAACTACTAGAAGATAACATGTGGGAAATTCTCTATAACTTTGGGTTCTACAAGGATTTTTTAAATGAGACGTCAAAAGCACAGGCAACAAAAGCAAAAAGAGATAAATGGGGTTTCATCAAACTAAAATGCTTTTGCACAGCAAAGGAAACTTAACAGAGTGAAAAAACAACTTACAGAATGGGATACAATATTTGCAAACTATACATCTGCTAAGGAGTTAATGCCCAGATTATATAACAAACTTAAACAACTCAACAGCAAAAACATAAATAACTTATTTAAAAATGGGCAAAACTGGGAGGCTGAGGCAGGCGGATTGCCTGAGGTCAGGAGTTTGAGACCAGCCTGACCAATATGGTGAAATCATTTCTCTACTAAAAATACAAAAATTTAGCCAAACATGATGGCGTGTGCCTGTAACCCCAGCTACTCAGCAGGCTGAGGCAGGGGAATTGCTTGAACCAGGGAGATGGAGGTTGCCGTGAGCCCCGATTGCACCACTGCACTCCAGCTTGGGCAACAGAGCAAGACTCCTTCGCAAAAAAAAAAAAAAAAAAAAGGACAAAATAAACTAAAAGAAATGCCACAAGAGAAAATATAGAAAGGGTCAAGACGAATATATAATAAAATCATGTTCAACATCACTAACCATCAGGGAAATGCAAATCAAAACCGCAATGAGATACCAGTTCACCCATTAGAATGGCTATTAGCAAAAAGGTAAAAGATAACAAGAGTTGGCAAGGAAGTGGAGAAAACGGAACACTTACGCACTGTTGATGGGGTTGTAAACTAGTACAACCATTAAGCAAAACTTTATGGAAGTTCGCTAAAAAATAAAAAATAAAAAAAAAAACAATCATTCGATCACATAACCCAGCAATCCCACTACTGGGTATATATCCATAGGAAATGAAATCATTGTGTTTGAAAAATATCTGCACTCTTATGTTTACTGTAGCACTATTTCTAATAATCAGATATGGAATCAACCTATGTGTATAAAAACAAACAAGTGAATTATATATATATAATATATATTATGTATATTATATATAATACATATTATGTATATTATATATAATATATTATGTATAATATATAATATATTATATATTAATATATTATTAATATTAATGTATTATATATTAATATTAATAATATTAATAATAAATAATAAGTATTATTTAATAATTATTAATAATTAATAATAATTAATAATAATTAATACTAATATTAATATATTATTAATATATAACATATATTATATGTATAATATACATTATATATTATGTATATTTTATATATAATACATATTATGTATATTATATACATAATATATATTATGTATATTATAATATATATAATGTATAATGTATATAATATACGTTATGTATATTATATATAATATACATTATGTATGTTATGTATATTATATATCACATATAATATATATTATTATTATATATAATTATATATAATTATAATTATAATTATATATAATTTTATGTGTAATTATAATTATGCATAAAATTAATTATAATTATATATAATTTTATGTGTAATTATAATTATACATAAAATTATATATGTATATATATATATATATATATGGACACACAATGAAATACTATTCAGCCATAAAAAAAGAATGAAATTCTGCCAGTTGCAACAACATGGATGACCCTGTAGGATACAATGTTAAGTGAAATAAGCCAGACACAGAAAGCAAATACCGCATGATCTCGCTCATATGTGGAATCTTAAAAAAAAAAATGTTAATAGAGAAGTAGAGTAGAATAGTGGTTACCAAACAGTGAGGAAGAAGCGGGGAGGGCAAAATGGAGATAGATTGGTTAACAGTTATGAAATCACAATTATATAGGAAGAATAAGTTGTAGTGTTCTTTGCAAAGCAGGGTGACTATAGTTAAAAGTAAAGTATTGTATATTACAAAGTATCTAGAAGAAAGGATTTTGAAATTTCTTATTAAAAAGAAATGATGAATGCATGAGGTAATTAATACACTAACTATCCTTATTGGATCATTAGACAACATACATATTCATTGAAACATCAAATTGTATCCTATAAATCTATATAATTACAATGTGAAAATTTTTTAAAAATAAATTAATGAATTAAATAACAATTTTAAAATGTTCTCAATCACCAATGCAAAGTTTAGGAGCTTTGTTCTTGACTCAGCCTTAAGACTGAAAACTAATGTGTTAGAAATATTTGTAGATCCTCTCAATTTTGAAAGAATCCTAGCTAAACTACTGAAATATAAAATATATTCTATGTAATATGCTCTTAGGTATATTCTTAGGTGAACTCTGCTTTTAGATGAAGCTTATAAAAATGAAAAACGTATCTGAAATAAAATTTTAAAGTATTTGGAAAATTACAGCTTAATCTCTTAAAGACAAATTTTCTGTACAGTAACCTTTTTATGTGCTTTTGAAATGGGGTATACAATTATTTTCCCTGATGTGAGACAAAATATAGAAAGTTGGCATTTTATCTAAGAAGTTAACTTAGGAAGAAAGAGTGAGAGGCAGAGGAATGAGGGAAGAAAGGAAGGCTGATGATGGGATACCTTATCAAGTTGCCTAATGCTGTATTGGAACCTAATAGGCCTTCTAAGGAGTTTTATTACATAATGCAAGACTCCTCAATCTGGGAGGAGGAAAGGGCTTTATTTTTGAGTGGTCACAGGTTGCCCCATGGGCATAAACTCTACCAAGCTGCTAGGTTACACCTACATGAGCATCCCACCTGCTTAAGTAAGAGCAGCCACAAACTGTGGGCCATTCCAGGTAAGTGTCATATCACACCTGCACCAACTAGTCAAAGCCTGGGTCAAAGCCTGTGCAGAACTGATCGCTACAGCAGAGGCTAAAATAAGAAATGGGGCTAAGAGAGTGAAAAGCAGTGCCCATATGTATCCAAAAACAGGTTGAAGATATCTTTAGGAAGGAACAGATAATTTTTTTTATTCATACAATAACAGATGCATATGAACTCCTCGACTAGTCACCCATTCCTGTCAGCCCTTGGGCTTCATAACTAAATCATTCTTCCTTTGTAATCCAGTCCCACATTTTCAGCTATCTCTATATGTTTATTATCTTAAATATTTCTTTGCTCTATACTCTTCCCCTAGTCTTCAACCAATTTCTTTCTTTATTGTCCCAACCCACAGACTGTTATTTCCACTTCGATGTCCCATAGAAGCTTCAAGGGTTTGAAATACCTAAAAAAACAACTCATCTTTCTCCCTAAAACTCCCTCTCCTTCTCCCACTTCAAAATTTCAACTAATGGCTCCCCCTGTTATTCCCACCAGAATCCTGAATGATCCCTGTTTCTCCTCATTCACTCCATACATGTAAATCTCATTAACGTTACTTTCTAGATATTTCATGAATCCTTTCCATTCATTCTGTACTAGAAAGTGTTCCCAGTTTAGACCCTGGTGGTTGGTGGCCTCTTACCTAGGCGCTCTCTCTCTCTCTCTCTCTCTCTCTGTGGGTGTGGGTGTGGGTGTGTGTGTCCTGAGAATTTATTTACTTCTGGTTTTTGTTTGTTTTTTAGTATCCAGAATCTACAGGGAACTTAAATCAATTAGAAAAAAAATAACCCAATTAAAAAATGGGCAAAGGACATGAACAAACACTTCTCAAAAGAACACATACAAATGGCCAACAAATACACGAAAAAAAATGCTTAGAATCACTAATCATCAGAAAAATGCAAATCAAAACACAATGAGATACCATTTCATACCGGTTGGAATGGCTATTATTAAAAAGTCAAAATACAACAGATGCCAGCAGGGCTGTAGACAAGAGGAAGTGTCTGTATATTTTTAGCTATAGCCCTACTTCAAACGTGTCCCCATTACAGCCAAAAGAGCAGCCTATCTAAAGGACTGTTCTGATCAGCTCACTTACCTGACTGAAACCTTCAGTGACTCCCATGGCCTGCAGGTCAATGCACTAATTCATGACTATAACATCTGAGATATCCTTGATCTGGCTACTGGTCTAGCCCTCTCTGACTCACGCTTTATAAACCATGCATTCTGGAACTTTTTAGTTGTTTCCCACATCAGCATGCTACTTCCCATCCATGTAGATTTGCAGAGACCTCCTCATCTTTTTAATTCCCAGTTCCCACTCTCAACATGGGCCATCTCCTACCCACACTTCAAAACCTAAGCAAAACAACACCTTCCGTGACACCTCCATGCTGAGTCAGATGCCATCCCCTTTGTATTGTAGTTCTTTGCTTGTGTGCCTTTGTCTCACTTTGTTCTCTTTAAAATAAACTCCATGAGGACAATGATCACCTGCTATTTGTGTTAATATCTGCACCTAGTGGCATAGTGTCTGGAGTATAGTAGGATCTATTTTCAAGGAAAAAAAGATTATATCTATACCAATAGACATGAATTAGCGCTTTTTTTTTTTAAAAGATAAGCTCCCTTTGAACTAAGTCAATGTTTACAAGAAGAGTTATACTAAAAAGTTCACTTTTGCTGCTTACGTTTCATTTATTTCAGGCAATTAATTCATTGTTATTGGTAAATCGATACTTTTTATTGATACTGAAAAGAGAGAAATAAACTAATGACTATCTCTGTTAGAGTAGATTTGTTCATATCTATCAGTAAAATGTTAATTATCTGAAAGTCAATAATAAAACATAAACTGTGATCTTAAATGTTTTTTAGGGGCTCAAAAATAATTAGAATTCATGTCAGCATATAAAAAAGATCAGAGTATTTTTAAGATATGATAAAATTTTATTTTAGTTTCTTAATAGGGATTTTTGTGACCTTATAGAGTTCAACTAATTATAATTTTAAAAATAGGATTGATAGAGTTTTAGAATTAGAAACAATTTATAGATTATTTTATTTTTCTTTTGAGGAATCAGGTCATCAGAAGATCAAGGAACACCTATAATGTCACTAGATCCTAATTTAATTTAAATTTTAGAATCCAGGTATTCTAACTCCTGTCTTGATACTATTTCTACTTTATTATGTTGCTTCCCAGGGCTTTAAAAAATAAAAGCTGGGAAATTACATTTGCTTTGCATATACAGCACCAATTATCAAATTCAGCATAAAAGCATAACATGTATACATCAAAAAGAAAACATAAAAACTTCAAATTAAAAGCATCTCAAAACAATTGAATATAATAGGGAAACCTTATACAAATGCAACACTCACCCATTAATAAAAAGAAACCAATTGGAGAAAAAAGAAATTCAATATAAACATGTTGGAATATAACCTAATTCATTTTAATCCAATGCTTCAAATTGAAAAAAATTAGCACTAGTGTTATTTTCCTTTATCATTACAATCTTGCTTTTCATTACATTATGCTATGTTTTGTATTAAACATAAAATCAATTTTTCACCTTAACACATGCTAGAAATACAGAGTCACCATATTGGAAATCAGTAGAAAGTGTCTTTGTTTCTACTTTTTTTTCTTTGAAAAAGCTTTGGGAAAAAAAATCATTTACAATGTTTAATTTTAATAACTTAAAGAATGTAATTGATTTTTGTTTGTTTTTGACATGGAGTTTCACTCTTGTCACTCAGGCTGGAGTACAATGGCATGATCTCGGCTCACTGTAACCTCCACCTCCCAGGTTCAAATGATTCTCCTGTCTCAGCCTCCCGAGTAGCTGGGATGACAGGCACTCGCCACCACACCCGGCTAATTTTTGTATTTTTAGTAGAGATGGGGTTTCATCATGTTGGCCAGGCTGGTCTCAAACTCCTGACCTCAGGCGATCCGCCAACCTCGGCCTCCCAAAGAGCTGGGACTACAGGCGTGAGCCACCGTGCCCAGCCAATTGAATAGTTTTTAACTCAGAGGATAAATGCTTGAGGGGATGGAAAGCCCATTCCTCATGACGTGATTATTTCACACTGCATGCCTGTATCAAAACATCTCATGTACCCCACAAATATATAAACCTCCTATGTACCCACAAAAATTTTATAAAATAATGAAAATATTTTAAAACTAAAAAAAGGGTTTTTTAATTAAGCAACTTTATTTAAATAAAATCATTCTTCCTCATCCTCAGTCCTGGGATCTACCAGAAAGAATTAGCAACATCTTAAAGATGACAAAGTGTTAAAGATAAGCTGCTATTAAGTAAAAGTGTGAAGTGTGGAGGGGACAAGCTGGATGCCTGAACCATTTTGTTCTATCTTTAGGACAGTGAAAGAGCAAGAAGCAGGGTTGGGTGGGGGACATATATTCTGTTGAGCATTGTCACCACTATATTCACTGAAATTCATCTGCATGCTTGTATGTATACTTTTGATTCGCCTGATACACTGAAAATTATATGAAATTGTTCTCTATTCTTTAGATAATTATAATCTAAGTGCTAATATGAAGCTTAGAATTTATATGAAATATGTATGCCCACAACAAGACATTTCAGCTATTTCCTAGATAATAATCTCACTTCACCCTGCACAAAACAGGCACATGATCATGTCACTCTGACCTGGTTTGAGTCCAAGGAGGCTTTTGTTTTTAAAATAATTTAGGTTAGTAGTTAAAATATGAACTTTGGGCCAGGAGTGGGAGCTCATGCCTATAATCCCAGCACTTCGGGAGGCTGAGGCGGGCGGATGACTTGAAGTCAGGAGTAGGAGACTGGACTGGCCAACATGCTGAAACCCCATCTCTACTAAAAAAAAAAAAAATAGAAAACTTAGCTGGGTGTGGTGGCGGGCACCTATAATCCCAGCTACTTGGGAGACTGAGGCAGGAGAATTGCTTGAGCCTGGGAAGTGGAGGTTGCAGTGAGCAGAGATCTTACCACTACACTCCAAAACAAACAACAAACAAAAAAATTCTAGAGTCACACTGAAAATCTTAACAACCTGCTTCTACTACCCATTTTTTTAATTTTTATTTTGACCTGATTTTAGATTGATAGCAAAATGCACAAATAACACAAAGTGCCCCCTATGTCCCTCACCCTACTTCCCCTAATGCTAACATTTTCAGAGCCATCCTTATTTTCTCTATAAAAGAGCAGAGTTCTCCTTTTAGAGATTTGGAAAGATTATTAAAAGATAAGTTACAAAATACAGTACCTGACACGTGTAAAATATTAAATAAATACTAGCCATGCTTAATTATTTTGTTTTAAGTCTATATGAGTCAAGTTTTAGTAGAAATATGGGCTAGAAAAAAAAAACAGAAAGCGGGACTCTGTGATCCGACTTGGGCTTATAGAACAGACTGCACTAGTTTGTTCTCATGCTGCTAATAAAGTCATACCCAAGACCGGGTAATTTAGAAAGGAAAGAGGTTTAAGGAACTCACAATTCCACATGGCTGGGGAGGCCTCACAGTCACGGCAGAAGGCAAAAAAGAAGCAAAGGCACATCTTAAATGGTAGCAGAGAAGAAAGCTTGTGTAGGGAAGCTCCCATTTTAAAAGCATCAGATCTCGTGAGACTTATTCGCTACCAGGAGAACAGTAGGGGGAACCCGCCCCTATGATTCAATGATCTCCACCTGACTCCATCCTTGACATGCGGGGATAATTACAATCAAGGTGAGATTCGGATGGAGACACAGCCGAATCATATCAATGACTAATGAGAGTTACGTCCAGAACCTAATGAAAACCTGTCTGAGGCCACATTCCCTGTAAAGCAGATTTGAGATAGAGATTTGTGTAGAGAACATTTAACTGGGTAAAATCCTAGGAACCAACAACTGTGGCGAAAAAGCTGAATTGGATAAAGGGAGTTGAGATGTGAGGCAGTCACAACAAATACCTCAGCTAATCTCAAGGGGGAGCTGAGAAGCTGGGGCGACCCTTCAGAGTTGCCCTAAATTGAGGCAGGAGTATGGAGTTTTAATACCTTTCACTGGCCATTCTTCAGATACGAGTTGTCCCCAAGGATGGACATCAGCTTGACAAGTTATTAATTAGATCTCCTGAGAATAAATTCTAGAGAGAATCAGCTGAGAGGCATGATTTGCCAACACTCCCAATAGCTGGGCAAACTTCAGTTTTGAGGGAGGATTTGGGTTACACACAAAAGTCTCCACAACCAATTATTCATGGGAAATTCTATGTAGGCAGAGCTATTTCATGGCCAGTTAATCAAAACTACATAATCTATTTGGTTAAGCAAAAGAAATTAAAAAGATAAAATAAAATCTATGTATTAACACTCAAAAGTTTTTTAATGCATTTGCCTTGCATTTCGTATGTTTTGCCTTGCCTTTTATATGTTTTGCCTTGCATTTGTTTATTTGCTTTTAAGAACCTTTAGAGAACAATAATTACTAATATAATATGGAGTAGCACAGCATAGACGAGGGAAGCTAACTCTCTCCCTTTTCCCAGAACCTGGAACAGCTAAAGATCCTAAGCATTGTCAGCTTTGGTATCTGACATAGTTTGGATGTTTGTCCCCTTCAAATCTCACGTTAAAATGTGATCCCCAATGTTGGAGATAGATGCCTCCTGAATGGCTTGGTGCTGTCCTCTTGGTAATGAATGAGTTCTTACCCTGTGAGTTCATGCGATATCTGGTTGTTTAAAAGAGACTGACACCTCCTCCCTGTCTCTCTTGCTTCCTCTCTCACCATGTGATATGCTGGTTTCCCTTCACCTTCCACCATGATTGGAAGGTTCCTGAGGCCCTCCCTGGAAGCAGGTGCCAGTACTATGCTTCATGTACAGCCTTCACAACAAGGAGCCAAATAAACCGCATTTCTTTATAAATTACCCAGCCTCAGGTATTTCTTTATAACAATGCAAATGGGCTAACAGAGTATCATTCATGGACAGTGAGTGTATTAGTCAATTTTCATGCTGCTGATAAAGACATACCCAAGACTGGGTCATTTATAAAGAAAAAGAGGTTTAATGAATTCACAGTTCCACATGGCTGAGGAGGCCTCACAGTTATGGCAGAAGGCGAAAGGCGCATCTTACATGGCAGCAGGCAAACAGCAAATGAGAACCAAGTGAAAGGCGAAAGGGGTTTCCCCTTATAAAACCATCAGATCTCATGAGACTTATTCACTACCACTAGAACAGTGTGGGGAAAACTGCCCCCATGATCCACTTACCTCTCACTGGGTCCCTCCCACAACATGTGAATTATGGGAGCTACAGTGCAAGATGAGATTTCAGTGGGGACACAGCCAAACCATATCAGACAGTAATAACTTTCAATTAAATATAGCTAGACTTTCTGTCAGTGGGTCACAGCAGTCTAGAGAACACATTGAAAAACTCTGGGAACAGCAGATATAGAGGTCAGATCTAGAGATTTTGAACAAAGTTTAGTGCTACAATGCATTGGTGACCACAGACAAAAGGTGTCTGTTGTTGTTATAGTTTGTTTTCTGTCTTGTTTTTCATCATGGGAGGACAAAAAGAAAAAATGGGGGCAATGGTGAAGGAGAAATGAAAAAGACCTGCTTTTCTATGGGTGGAAGCGACTAAACGAGAGAATAAATTTGGATCACACAACAAATGCAAATCAAGTTAGAAGCATGAAAGGCATGATTAAGGCCATGGTTCTAATAGAGATCAGCCAGCGGAACCAGGATCATGCCACACCGAGAGAGGCTGCAGAGCCATTGCCTTCTCTCCTGTCAAAGCTAAATTAATGAAATGGAACTCACAGAAGCACTATGTAATCAAATATTGGTGGGACACAAGCAAATTCTGAAAAAGTTTCATTGATCAGTGATAATATCTTTTGGTGTAAATATCTCCTCAAAACATTTCAGGAAAAAAAAATAAAGCTATAATTTTACTTTAGAAATATTTAACTTTGTTATACTAGTTTACTTATTTTTTACCTAATACTTCTGATATATTGTTATGTAGGTTAAAGATGCTCGATTCATGCCACTGTGGAAACCACACATAATTTAGGCAATAATGCAAATTCTTTTCAAATTCTTTTATCAGTGTATTCACTTTATTTTTATTTCAAACACAATACAAAATTACAGGATGCTATCAAAGTGATGCTACAAAACCCCACTAAAATTTTTTCAATTCTTCAAATCACACACTTACACACACACACACACACACACCACATGCATTCCCCGTACAGACCTTTTTTTGGGGGGCCTGAGTAAATAATTGCATTTTATTTTCAATTTTTCATTTTGAAATAATTAAAGACTTACCAAAAATGTTGCAAAACTACGTGCCTTTTTGAAGTAAAGTCTTGAAAAAGTTGTTTGGTATATCCTTTATAGTAATAAAAGAAAACACGTGTATATTCTGTTGATTAAAGGCATGCTGAGATCGTCAGACATGTGACTTCATCAGAGACTCCAATATAGAGCGCAGCTGTAACGACATCCTAAGAGTGTTCTAACTGAAATGTGTTGGAAGAAGGTTCTAATTTTTTTCAACCCTTCTCAAGTTGGCACTCAGCAGATTTCCACTCTATAAAAGTAACTCCTGCTCTGCAACTAATGTTCACAGATAAGCTCCAAACATATTTACAGCTCCATTTAAGTATAATGTACACACAGTAAAATTCACCCTTTTCAATGTGCAATTTAATGGGTTATGGCAGATGAATATCATCATTTGACCACAATCATGATCAAGATACAGAAAATCTGCATCATCACAAAACGTTTTCTTTTGCTGTTTTGCATTTGATCTTTTCTCCATTCCTGAACACAGGCAACCACTAATCTGCTTCTGTTTCTACAGTTTGCATTTTCTAGAGTATCCTATTAGTGGAATGATACATTGGTGTCTTTCATGTCTAGCTTCTTTCACTGAGCATAATGCTTTTGATATTCATTTATATTGCTGTTGTATCAGTTTGCTCCTTTTTATTGTTGAGTGGTACTCCATCTACAACTGGTTTATCCATTTACAAGTTGATGGACACATCTGCTATGAACTTCAAGGATGAGGCTTGGTACGGATATGTTTATATTTATTTTGAGTCGCAGTGGAATTATTTGGCTATATGATCAGTACTAAGTTTAACATTAAAAGAAACTGCCAAACTGCTTTCCAAAATGTCTGTACCATTTTGAAGTCCCACTAGCCAGGTGTGAATAGCAATTCTTCACATCATGTGGTATGGTCAGTTCTGCTCGTGTCAGCCACTCCAGTGGGTGTACAGTGGTACCTCAATGTGGTTTTAACTTGAATTTCCCTGATGACGGGTAATGTTAAGTATCTTTTCATTTGTGTATTGGACATCATCTCTTTTTAAATTAAAATATCTGTACAAATATTTGGCCCATTTAGGTCAAAATATTACGTTAAATGAGTTATTTGTGTTTTGTTATTTAGTTTTTTAGTTATGTGTACATTCTAGATGAAAGTTCTTTATCAGACATATTTAAAATTATTCTGTCCCAATCTTTGGTTTGCCTTTTCATTTTTTGATGCTATGTTTTAAGTTGCAAAAGTCTTAATTTCATGAAGTCCAACTTACTATTTTTTTCCATTTTCATCCATCCTTTTCTTATCTAAAAAATTTTTAGCTATAGTAAGATTATTAAAAATTTTTCCTATTCAGTAAGCTTTATACTTTTTATATTTACATTATGTATAAAATACATGTTGAGTTAATTTGAGGATATGGTGTGAGGTAATTCTGAAGTTCATATTCTCCATTTAATATCCAATTTTAATAGTACCATCTTTATAAAGACATTGATTTCCTTATTGAAATATTTTGGCAACTTTGGCCATGTAAGGCAGGATATATTTCTAAATTATTTATTCTGTTTCACTGATATATATGTCTTCTTCATGCCAGTAAGTTTACTGTACTGTTTAGTGTAGCTTTACAATATGTCTTGAAATTTGGAAAGTTTTCCAACTTTATTCTTCTTTCTAAAACATGCTCTGGCTATTCTAGGACTTCTGCATTTAAAAAAAAAAATTAGAATCAGCTTTGTAATTTCTCCAAAAAGGCCTATAGGTTTGACTGGGATTGTGCCAAATCTGGAGATCAGTTTCAGAAGAATTATCATCTAATAAGTATGACATGTATATTTACCAATGAACTTGATACATATTTCTACCTATTCAATCTCTCGTATTAGTGATTTAGAAATTTTGGATCAGCATACCTTTTATTAAATTTATTCTGAATTATTTTATTATTTTTGAGGCTATTATAAGTTAAATTGCTTACATAATTTTATTTTCTAATTGGTGTTGATTGTGTATAGAAACACAATTGATTTTATTTATTGATCTTTCATCCTACAACTTTGTTAAATTCACTTCATACCTCTAGCACACTTCTGCAGATGCCTAAGGATTTTCTATGTATATGTTTACATCACGTGAGAATAGTATTTTTCTTTCTTCCCAACTTGGGTGTCACTTATTTCTTATTTTCTTTTCTTTTCTCTTTATTTCTTTCTTCTTTCTGTCCATTCCTCCTTCCTTCCCTTCTTTCTTTCTCCCTGTTTTAGAATCAGTTTTGTAATTTATCCAAAAGGACCTATAAGGTTTCATGGGAATTCCACTGAATCTAGAGATCAATTTCAGGAGAATTATCATCTCATAAGTATTAAATATTTATCAATGAACTTGGTATATATTTCCACTTATTTAATATTGAATGCAATACTTTAAAGAACTAGGGAGAGAGGACATCATTGCATTTTTCATAATCTTATGTAGAAAGTATTAAGGCTTTCACCATTTTAAGTAAGATGTTTGCTATAGATTTTTTGTAAACACATAATCAGTTTGAAAATGTACTTTTCTATCCTCAGTTTGCTGGGAGTTTTTAATTTAAAAAATGTGTTACATTTTGTAAATTCCTTTTTTGCATCTATTGAGAGTGTCACGTGATTTTTCTTTTTTCTGTCAGCATGGTAGATTTTCAGTTGTTGAAACCAACTTGAGATAAACCCCACTTGGTTAAAACACATTATCATTTTTAAATATTCCTAGACTCAATTTGCTAATATTGTATTAAGAATGTTGCATCTAAGTTCATAATGGTTATCAGTCTGTCATTTTTGAGTTGTGATATCTGTATTTGTTTCTGATATCGAGAGAATCCACGTAAAACATCTACTTCTGTCATCAGTAATAATCTGACCAGGGATAACACCAACAGTTAGAGAGGAACCTGTCATTACCTGTGGCAGCAGAGATATCAGAGATTCCAAAAAGAAAAGCAAGGTTAAAATTTCAAATATAATCACATGAAATATCAGAAAGCCAGGGGATAGAAATATAGGAGAGCAAAATCTTAGAGGTCAAAACAAGTAGTTAAGTACTGCACATGATAATAAAAAGTAAAATCTTTTCCTAAGGCAGAGCCTGGCTGCTGCCTAGCTTCTTTGACAATTCTTGGTAGGCTTTCATGGCTTTATAAGGGCTTATACTTTAGGTAAAGTTATAGTCAGGGAAACGGTGGGTGTAGGTTGGCTCTGTAGAAATGAAGCATTACAGGAGCACTGCAGTGAGAAAGAAACTGATACTGATGATACTTCGGTCACACTAATAATACATGCTAATGATAATCATAGCAATCATGGTAATGACAGACAATATATATATAATATTAACATGCTTCTATTTGCACATATACATATGTGAATAGAAACATTGATTTAAAGACATGAAAGTATAGAAATAGCCTACACCTGATAAAGATATGCTCATACACAATAACAAACCTCAGTATAAACAGAGATTTTGATGTATCACAGAATTCTGCAATAGATCACAATTTTGACACTATGGGAAGTGTCATTTTCAGAACTTTTCTTTATCTCCATTATCTCCATTCTCTATTTCCAACATTCCTGGAGACTGAACTCAAGGATCAGTAAATATTCTCAACCTTAACCATAGCAGACTTCATTCATCCCATATATGCTTGTTATTTTTCCCCATTGACAGAAGGCATTGTACCATGAAATATACAACATATCTCTGACACACCTGACGAAAACAAACAATGGGGAAAGATTGACTATTTAATAAATGGTGATGGGGAAACTGGCTAGCCAAATGAAGAAAGCTGAAAGTGGACCCCTTCCTTACACCTTATAAAATAATTAACTCAAGATGGATTAAAGACTTAAACATAAGATCTAAAACCATAAAAACTCTAGAAGACAACCTAGCCAATACCATTCAGAACATAGGCATAGGCAAAGACTTCACGACTAAAACACCAAAAGCAGTGGCAACAAAAGCCAAAATTGAGAAATGGGATCTAATTAAACTAAAGATAGCTTCTGCACAGCAAAAGACACTATCATCGGAGTGAACACACAACCTACAGAGTGGGAGAAAATTTTTGCAATCTATCCATCTAACAAAGGGCTAATATCCAGAATCTACAAGGAACTTAAACAAATTTACAAGAAAAAAACAACCCCATCAAAAAGTGGGAAAAGGATATGAACAGACACTTCTCAAAAGAAGACATTTATGCGGCCAATAAACACATGAGAAAAAGCTCATCATAGGCTGGGCGTGGTGGCTCACGCCTGTAATCCCATCACTTTGGGAGGCCAAGGCGAGTGGATCACAAGGTCAGGAGTTTGAGACTTGCTTGGCCACTATGGTGAAACTCTGTCTCTACCAAAAACACACAAAAAAACTTTAGCCAGGCGTGGTGGTATATATCTGTAATCCCAGCTACTCAAGAGGCTAAGGCAGGAGAATTGCTTGAACCCATTAGGTGGAGGTTGCAGTGAGCCGAAATTGTGCCACTGCACTCCACCCTGGGTGACAGAGTGAGGCTGTCTCGAGGAAAAAAAAAAAAAAACCTCATCACCCCTGGTCCAATGAGATACCATCTCGCGCCAGTTAGAATGGCAATCATTAAAAAGTCAGGAAACAACAGGTGCTAGAGAGGATGTGGAGAAATAGGAATGCTTTTACACTGTTGGTGGGAGTGTAAATTAGTTCAACCATTGTGGAAGACAGTGTAGCAATTCCTCAAGGATCCAGAACTAGAAATATCATTTGACCTAACAGTCTCATTACTAGGTACACATCCAAAGGATTATAAATCATTTTACTATAAAGACACATTCACACATACGTTTATTGCAGCACTATTCACAAGAGCAAAGACTAGGAACCAACCCAAATGCCCATCAATGATAGACTGGATAAAGAATATGTGGCACATATACACCATGGAATACCATGCAGCTATAAAAAAGGATGGATTAATGTCTTTTGCAGAGACATGGATGAAGCTGGAAACCATCATTCTCAGCAAACTATCACAAGAACAGAAAACCAAACACCACATGTTCTCACTCATAAGTGGGAGTTGAACAATGAGAACACATAGACACAGGGAGGGGAACATCACACACTGGGGCCTGTCAGTGGGTAGGAAGGAAAGAGGAGGGATAGCATTAGGAGAAATACTTCATGTAGATGACGAGTTGATGGGTGCAGCAAACCACGACAGCACATGTATACCTATTTCACAAAACTGCAAGTTCTGCAAATGTATCCCAGAACTTAAAGTGTATGTATGTGTGTATATATATACACACACAAATGTAAATGTAAATGTAAATAAATTGAAAATGGTAAAAATAGAAATATGTTTCCTACACAAATAGCGACATAATAAAGCAAGATAGAATGTATGTTTGAGTTAAAAAAAATTGCTTAGAAGACAACTTGAATTCCATTCCAAGGAACTAGTTTTCAAAAGTTTACAACCAGATTTCAGTTTGGCAAAAGGCAACAATGCTGTTTTGAAAATAATTTCTGAAAAGAGCTTCCCCAGCAGTTCCAAATGGCAGTCCTGATACAAGGAAGTAGGGGCAATTTTGTTACCACCAGGAACACTGAATTTATTTTCAGACCTTGAAATTCTGGGAGGCCCTCGAATAATAATCAACTACAATATTTTACTTTACATAGAAATATTGTTTTAATGTTAATATAAAAGCTTGTATATGAACTAAAATTGTCAATCTGCCACTTTTAAGAAAGAAGAATCCATTATGTCCCTAATCTATAGTGAGTTGATATGTTCCATAAGCAGTTCTGGAAGGAGGCTACACTTAGAGCATAAATTGGTATAGATCGCTTTGCTCTCACAGATAGCGACACAATATTTTCTGCTGAATGGGAAAAAGTTTGAAGGCATAAATCAAGATAAAGCAATCATCTGACAAAGAATTACAAAGAGGCCCCATACCTTTTTCTTAGTGAACTCCGTGTGACACATTGATTTTCCACTGAAGATAAAAGCCAAAATCATGTGTCATCAATAGAAAGCAAGCAAAACTATTTGGTTCAATATGTTATGGTACTTAACGAAAAAAAACTTGCAGAGAAAAGACAAATCTAAAATGTTGCACATGATTCAAACAAGTCTGGATCAGAAGAGACATTTCAGAGGTCACTGCTAGAGAGTCGAGGATACATTAGAGAGAAATAAACTCCTGCTTTTTTGTTTATCTACTTACATACACAGATACTGTCTGATGAAGATGATTGATATCAGGTATGGTATTTGATGGTATAGTCATTTACAAAATAATTCATCCCTTATGATCTAATGCAATTTTCTTCATATTACACGTGTATATTTAAATACTTCCTTGTGAAGTGGAGGCTAGCCAGGCTGCTGTTAGCATATCCAGTACATTTCTGCAAATTCCAAAATGGCAAATCCCACAGTTGAAATTTCAACCTCTCTAGCGTCCCTCGGCTGGAGTGCATAATCACGGCAAAAGTCTGCAACATCAGAGGTGGCCGCCACAGACACAAAGTCTATGTTTCTCACTCCATTCTACCAAATCTAGTCAGCAGTCTGGGTGAGGGGGCTTGGCAGTATCTATGAGCAGAAAGCATTCAAATGGCTGGTATATGTGCTTCTGGGGAAACTAAGGGGAAAAAAGAGAGAGGGAGGGAGGGAGGGAACAAGAAAGAAGAAGGAAACTCAAGGAGAGAGGAAGGGAAGGAGGCTGGCAAGAAGGGATGGAGGGAGCAAGGGAGGGAGGAATAAAGGAAGGAAGTTACACCAAGTTTCAAAACTGGCCACGGACTGAGAAGGATTAAGAGACAAACGGAATTGAAAGCATTTATGTTCATACTCGGTATTTTTCTTACCCATTCTTGCAAATTAGTAATTTAAAAATTTTCATTTCCACAAATCCACGTGTTTTCTTGTTCCTCTCTCTCCGCTCTTTTTCCTTCTTTCCTTCCTGACTTTCTTCTTTCTTTTCAACATAGGTTATATAAATGTGTGAGAGCTATCACTAGTCTACATTAATCATCAGGATTTCCCTGTATATTTCCAATTAAGATGACCCATAATAATATTCTACTGTAATTTTGGAGGGTCCAAAATACTAGATGGCATTTAGTGTTTTGGAAATCATGACAAGTCTAACAGGACTCTAAAAAACCTATCAAGACATCTGATGTGTTTTCTTGCCCATACACTCTTTAATGAGGTCTGCTTGACCCTTTCTTCTTCCCTTCTCTAGTCATGGGTTCTTCACACTGAAAACTAAGCTTTGCATCAGTGTTTGACGAACAGGTGACATAATAAACTGCAGTTACATTTTAAATTCAGCTCAAGATGGTAGATGAGAAATCTAAGATTGTGAAGTGAGATTTAGCATGCTGTTCAGTATGCAACAAATCTGAGTGTTGCTCACACAGGATTCATACCAACAGGCTCCTTCCAAAACCTTTCAATGCAAATTCTAGCAAATGCACACTTGGAAGAAAAATGTTCCATGAAGTTGTATATGTAAATTTATACTTTCAGCATTTATGTATATAATTTCAGGGGAAGTGGGATCAACTTAACATTATTAAACATAGTCCAATGATACTTACAACATAACTTCAGAAACATTTTATTACTAGAAGTATTTTAAAAAGGATGTACCATTTAGGATTTAAGACACACCCCACAAATGAAAAAACAAATGAGATTATAAACAACATTTTTTAAGAAAATTATGCCATCTCTTTCACTACAAAATCCTCCTGGGGGAAAAATATCTTTTCCTTCATTATTAAAGGATGTTATCAGAGCACAGTGGAATTCTTTCAGATTTAGTCAGAAGGTTCTCTGGAGTTGAGAGATCTATTGGAGAATATTTTCTTTGAAAGTCCATGTCCTTTCCCCAGGCCTACATCATATATAAATAAACATTTCAGAAAAGGGGCCATGTTAGGAAAAAGTGGGTTGAAGATTGTAAGACCTGGTTCCTGGGTGCCAAATAATTCACAAGTTGGAATAAGCTGGGTTTCTGTAACACTTCTCTATGACTGCCATTGATACTGAACTATGCCAAGGCACTAAGTCCTACCAAGGAAAAGCAGGAGGAAAACAGGTGTAAGAAAACGTTTCCTGTCAGTGTGTCCAGAGATAGCATGAGTCAACAGCGGCTCCTCATGAAGCCATCGATTCATAACACTGGAGTATCTAGAATGCATCTGGGTCGAATTATTAAAAAGAAAGTTCTTCTCAAGCTAGTTGTAATGGTAGCTACTTTAAAAAATTAATGTTCTGCGATTCTGATAAAAACCTATGTGGTGAACCAACAATAAAGGCGGCTGGAGATATTGGTATGAAATAGTTATTTTTCCTTATATACCTGGACGTTCATATAAGAAATTATACTTTTGGAAGGTCTGTCATATTCTCAGTGTATAAGAGTTGAATCATTTTTAGAAGTTATTGTCAGAATTTTGCTTTAATAGTGCAATAAAGTGTGCATTCTCTCTCTCTTATTTTCATTCAACAGCCTCTACAAATTGAGCCTGGCTCAAAGGTCTTTCCCTCTTGGAATATGACTCTTCCCCTGTCCCTCTACATAGGCTGTTCTATAACAAATTATTTTGCTGTCTTGATTTTTCAGAGACCTCATGCTAGTAGTAGAGAGCCAGGAGAAAGTGAGATGTCCTATATAAAAGGCCTGCTAGAAAAAGAAATCAGCACTGAGTTCTAAGGATACTGAACAACTTTTTAAAAAACAAGCAAGCCATATTAAACACATTAGTTACAACCAAATTAGATAAAACCATGAAAATTATCCAAGAAGAAAAAGTACATCACCTGTCTAGGTTTAAAATTGCTTAAGGCTGCCATCCAAGGACCATCTATGATAACAAATACAGTAGTCTGTATTGACACAAAGTTTTAGTGATAGACGTAATTACATTCTTCTGCTGGTGGTGTTCTAGAATAAATGGAATATCTGCTGATCAAATCTGAATGCATCCCATAATATTAGCATGTAGGATCCCAGATCTGCAGGCACTATCTCTTTCTCAGATCTACACTTTGAATATTATGTTAGTTAAAATGAGAAGTATGTTAGAAAATGTCTTTTACAAAAGAAATATTGGCTGAGTATGGTGGCTCATGCCTGTAATCCCAACACTCTGGGAGGCCAAGGTGAGAAGATCTCTTGAGCTCAAGAATTTGAGACCAGCTTGGGCAACATATCTATAAAAAATTTTAAAACTTAGCCGGTGTGGTGGTGCACACCTATAGGCACAGCTACTTCAGAGGCTGAATCAAGAGGATCACTTGAGCTTGGGAGTTTGAGGTTGCAGTGAACTATGAACATGGCACTGAACTCCAGTCTGGGCAACAGAGTGAGAACTTGTCTTCAAAAAAATAAAAAAGAAGAAAAAAATAGGAAATATTGTGTTCACATATGCTATGGTACTCTTTCTTATATAAACTATTTCTTTGCAGTATTCTAGAGGATTTAAGACAAATTTACCACTGAATAATTTCATATGGTATATTATTGCATTAGTATAGTATGTTATTATATAATTAGTATAAGTGACCAGTGCTGCAACAACCACATTCCAAAAAGTATTGTGATCCTCCAAAATTACAATGTCTAAATGACATTATTCTCCTTCATGAGACCATTATACCTTAATTTTTCAGCACCATGAAAATCTACAAATGCCCTCTAAAATATATTTAGAAAACGTGGGGAAAAAATAGATACAGTTTCAGAAGATACATATATTTTGAAAATTAGCCTTTTTGGAATAAATTATTCTTTATGACATATAAATAAACACATTTTTCAGACTGGCGGGGTAACATTTGCATCAGTCAAAATAATTAGATTACTAAAACCTGTAATCTTATTAGAAAAATGGTTTATTCAGAGAATCATTGGAATTATTAGCCTTCAAGCTGCTATAGATTGAATCTGATCAAAATAATTAAGATAATATTATTTCATTTTTCAGTATAATATCTCCTTAGTATTTTTGTTTCTTATTTAATATGTGATTATATTTACTTCTGTGAATAATATGGATGAAGATCATTACAGTGTCAAGATCACTGGGTTCAGAGCACAGAAACCTCAAGTCTATTCTTTTTTCTTAAATACCTGTAAGACTTTAAAGAAGACAGAGTTTCTGGACTCTAATTTCTCTATCTGTAGAATAAATGGGTTAGACCAAATAACTCCTTTCTGCTTATAAATTTTCTAATTATATGACTGAGCTTACACCTGGAAAACAGTCTATCTCCTGTATAAATTAATGATAGAAATGAAAACCACCACGTTTCATGAAATTAACCACATAAATATCAACATCAACTGCTCAGAAGGACTTAAGTGCAAGTATCACAGGAATTCTGAAGCACAGAGAACTAAATATAAGAAATGTAACATTCTTCGTATTTTCAAAGAAGATTTTAATAATATATGTAAACACAGTAGCCTGTTCATAAGAAAAAAGAAAAGGGACGTCTTAGCATATTCAGGGTTCAACCAAAACTACTACTGGAATGTAAATCAAAGTAATATTCACCTAACTGTCATAATTGGCATGAATAATTTTAAGTAAAACACTTTTATTTGATATTAAATGTGAACAATAAGCCAAAACAGAGAAAATTAATAAATTGATCATTTATTGAAACTGAAATAAAAATATATAATTATTGAAGTCTCTTATATACATAAACCAATCATTGCTTAAATGAGCTGACATACTAGCTCCATAGTTTTATGTCACTAAGGAACTCTTTTGAACACAATAAAGAAACCAGAATTGAGCACAAAGAATGATGAACTGGGAAGTTCATGGCTTTCTATCTACTAATTAGGAGTACAATCATTCAGTCAAACAGCCACTCAACAAACATTTAGCATACAGCTTCTGGATACCAGGTACTGGTGTAGGTGCTAGAGCAACAAGGAAATAGTCCCTGCATTCAGTGAGCTCACAGGCAAGTAAACAAGTAAGTATAAAGACTGCATGACTGATTGGGAGCGGTGGTTCATGCCTGTAATCCCAGCACTTTGGGAGGCCAACGTGGGCAGATCACGAGGTCAAGAGATCGAGACCATCCTGGCCAACATAGTGAAACCCCGTCTCTACTAAAAATACAAAAATTAGCTGGGCACGGTGGTGCACGCCTGTAGTTACTTGGGAGGCTGAGGCAAGAGAATCAGTTGAACCTGGAAGGTAAAGGTTGCAGTGAGCTGAGATCACACCACTGCACTCCAGCCTGGTGACAGAGTGAGACTCTGTCTCAAAAAAAAAAAAAAAAAAAAAGACTCCATGATAAATGTGTATCTACAAAGGGCACAAAGGAATGAGTAGCTAATCCCCAAAGCCATATGGAGCAGTCAGTATAAGCTTCAGGAAAAGAAATTGAAGTAAAAACCTAACCTGAATCTGAAAAAAATGAGTAGGTATTTTCCAAGCACGTTTCAGGGGAAAAGTTGCAGGATGCAGAAGTCCTCCCAAGTACAAAAAGAGAATGAACTCTGGACAACTGGCAATTTATGGCACACAGGAATCAGTAAATGTAGGGATGAGAGGCACACAGAAACATGGGCAAAAACAGGAATTTTGACTTTATTCCATAAATCATGGAAAGCCACCAATGGGTTTTAAGTAATAAAATACTAAGACCAGGTTTGCATTTTAGAAAGATCAATTTGATTTCAGTGAGGAGGTCCAAAAATGAGAGCAGCAAGGCCAGATAGAAGTCCTGCTGCAACTAGCTATGGTTAGAGATGCAGACCAAAACTAAGGTGAAATCATTTAGAAGAAAGAACGTGGATATAAGAGCCATTGGTTTGGCCTCTCCACATCATTTTTTTAATTTTATTTTCATTTATTTATTTATTTATTTTTTGAGACAGAGTCTCGCTCTGTCACCCAGGCTGGAGTGCAGTGGTGTGATCTTGGCTCACTGCAAGTTCTGCCTCCCGGGTTCACACTATTCTCCTGCCTCAGCCTCCCGAGTAGCTGGGACTACAGGCACGTGCCACCACGCCCAGCTAATTTTTTTCTATTTTTTAGTAGAGATGGGGTTTCACCATGTTAGCCAGGATGGTCTCGATCTCCTGACCTCGTGATCCACCCACCTCGGCCTCCCAATGTGCTGGGATTACAGGCTTGAGCCACCATGCCCAGCTGGCCTCTCCACATCTTTACTGTTATACTGATAACATGGGGATGAAAATAAATATTATTTGTATTTAAACTATTATTGTTATGTGAAAATTAAACAAATAACATACTATGATAACATCGGAGGTTCAAGAAATATTAAGTCTTGAAAATAGGAAAGATGAAAGGAAGGAAACAGGGAGTGGGGAGGAAAGTAGGAGAAAGGAGAGAATATAGGAATGAGAGAGGAGGAAAATAATAAGAAAGAAGTAGAAAGCTAGGTACGGTGGCTCATGACTGTAATCCCAGCGCTTTGGGAGGCCGAATCAGGCAGATCACAAGGTCAGGAGTTCAAGACCAGCCTGGCCAATATGGTAAAACCTTGTCTCCACTAAAAATACAAAAATTAGCTGGGTGTGGTGGCAGGCACCTATAGTCCCAGCTACTCGGGAGGCTGAGGCAGGAGAATCACTTGACCCTGGGAGGCAGAGGTTGCAGTGAGCTGAGATCACACCACTGCACTCCAGCCTGGGTGACAGAGAAAGATGCTGTCTCAAAAAAAAAAAAAGAAAAAGAAAAAAAAAAAAGAAAGAAGTAGAAAAAGATATAGTATTTCTTAATCAGCAGAAGCTACTCTTATTTTTCAATACTCTACCTTTCTAATGTATCACTGACAAGGAAAGGTCTTGAATAATTGACTGAAGTCAGAATAGGTAAGGCACTCTACCTGTGGATACATGAGAGGCCTTAAAAAGTTCATGGAAAATGTATATTATGAAAAAAACTATGCAAAGGTTTCAATTTTGGCAGCAAAATAAACTCATACTAATTTATTATAGCATGTTTGAACAGGATCTAGTTTGAGACAGTAAGAAGGAGTAGACATTAGTTTGAAAAGAGCCCCTAGCAGAGCAATGTAAATTCTGCTAAAATTGAAGCAAGAACAAACATTAGATTATGATGAAGCTTGAGTGAAAGAATGGTGAAATCACTGATGCTTTACAAGAAGCTTGAGGGGACAATGCACCAAAGAAATCAGTAGTTCACAAGCGGACAGCTTTTTTAAAGAAGAAACGAGATGATGTGGAAGATGAAGTCCACAGGGACAGATCATCCATATCAATTTGCAAGGAAAAAAATTAATCTTGTTTGTGCCCTAATTGAAGAGGACTGATAATCAACAGCACAAACAATAGCCAACATCGTAGACATCTTAATTGGTTCAGCTTACACAGTTCTGACTAAAAAATTAAAGTTGAACCAACTTTCCACTGCATGGGTGCCAAAAGTGTTGTGCTCAGATCAGCTGCAGACAAGAGGAGAGCTCTCAATGGAAATTTTAAAGAACTAGGGTCAAGATCCTGAAGGATTTCTTTGAAGAATTGTAACAGAAGATAAAACATGGCTTTCCCAGTATGATCCTGAGGGCAAAACACAATCAAAGCAATGGCTACCAAAGGTGGAAGTGGTCCAGTCAAAGCTAAAGGGGATCACTCAAGAGCAAAGGTCACGGCAACAGTTTTTTGGGGACATTCCAGGCATTTTGCTTGTTGACTTTGTGGAAGGTCAAAGAACAATAATATCTGCATATCATGAGAGTGTTTTGAATAAGTTAGCCAAAGTTTTAGGGCAAAATACCTGGGAAAGCTTTAGCAGACAGTCCTCTAACACCACAATGTTTCTGCTCATTCCTGTCATCAAGCAAAGGCAATTTTGTGAGAGTCTCAATGGGAAATTGTCAGGCATCCACCTTACAGCTCTGATTTGGCTCCTTCTGACTTCTTTTTGTTTCCCAATCTCAACAAATGTGGAAAGGGCACCCATTTTTCTTAAGTTAATAATGTATAAGAGACTGCATTGACATTGTTAAGTTCCCAGGACCATCAGTTCTTTAGGGATGAAAACCGAAGATCACATTTTCAATGTTTATCTTTTAACTTCATTTTTCCACAAACTTTTTGAAGTTTCTCCATACAAATGTCTCCATACAAATGAGCACTTGCAAAATAAGCAGAGAGTCTCATTCAATGGACAGAAAGTTCTGTGCCATCTAAAAATTATCTTAAGCAAGTTCAATGTGTAGCAACAGACTGTATTGATAAATATCAGTTAGGTTGACTTCTGCAATGACCATGATGGAGTAACAAGAACTAGACTTTCTCTCCCTCCTGAAACAACCAAAAAAATGGCCAAAATGTATGCCACAAAAGTTTGCAAGACCCTGTAAAGTCAGTCTCAAACAAGGTGAGCCTATCAACTGCCCTAATTTATGCCTGGAGAAAGTTTTCCAGCCCACTACTCCAGGAGAAAAGCCCAAGAGGAGCCCATCGTTCTCCCTGAGCTGAGGGGACAGAGCTGAGAGTCCACAGAAACCATGTTGACATGAGCTCTCAGGACAAGGTTTCTGAGAAGAAGCGGCTGCACAGAAAGAGAACTCCAGAGCTCTGCAAAGGGTCCCCCTAAAGTACATAGCTAAGTAATTGTTAGGACAGGCCTAGAGAAAAGTACCTACGGTTGGGGAAACAACACCCAGATAAGATGAAAAGTAACAGTACACATGCTCACCAAGGTCCAGTAATAGTGCTTATTTTATCAGCCAAACCAGAAACACCTCAAGATTCCCAGGGATACCCAGAAGGATCTTGCCTCACTAGTTGGGAGTGATTAGCTCTAAAATGAGAACTGGTCTGATCCCACCTAATGAATTTTTAAAGCAAGACCAAAAAGAGTCAAACTCTTTCCAACTAAACTTAAATACATACCAATACAAAGATCAAGAATATTTATATATACTTCCAGCACTCAATAAGATAAAAGTCACCATATCTGACATCCAGACACAGTTTAGCAGAGACACAACAGTAACAACAAAAGACAGAAGAACGTGGCTCATAATAAGGAGAAAAATCACTGAGTCAGAACTGATCCAGAGTAAATCAAGGTGCCAGAGTTATCAGTTAAGAACATTCAAATGCTTATTGAAACAGTATTCTATATGTTCTAAAATAGAGACATGCAAGATACACTAAAAGAGGCTGGGCGCAGTGGCTCACGCCTGTAATCTCAGCATTTTGTGAGGCCGAGGCAGGTGGATCACGAAGTCAGGAGTTCAGGACCAGCCTGACCAATATGGTGAAATCCCATCTCTACTAAAAATACAAAAATTAGCGGGGCATAGTAGCATGCGGCTGTAGTCCCAGCTACATGGTAGGCTGATAGCACGTTAGTCATTAAAGAAGAAAAGATAGACACCTCTCAAAATAAAATAGAGAGAGAAAATAAACTTTTAAAAAACATGAACAGAGCAATAGTAGACAGTAAATTTCAAGTAACTGAATTTACGTGTAATCTCAGTTCCCAAAGGAGAGGAGAGGGAAGATGTGAAAACATTTGGGACTTTGAGTCAGGCAAAGCTTTCTTTGATATGACCCCACAGCATGATTTATATAATAATATATTGATAAGAAGAACTCATCAAATTTAAAAAAAAGAATCTGCTCTTCAAAAGAATCTATTAAGAGACTGAAAAGACAAGCTGCAGGCTGGGAGAAAATATTTGCAATTCATATATCTGATGAAAGGCTTGCATCAAAAATATATTTTAAAAGCTCAAAATTTAATAATGAAAAACAAACAACCCCATTTAAAACTTGGGTGAAAGACTGGAACAGACATTTCAAAGTAGACATTTGTTTGGTAAATAAGCACATATGCTCAACATAATTAATGCTTAGGGCAATGCAAATTAAAACCAAAATGAGACGCCACTATCTATTTTTAAATAGCTAAGATTAGCATGACTGATAATAGCCAAGCACTGGCTTGGATGTGGAGAAGCTGAAACTCTCATACACTGCTGATGGGAATACAAAAAAGTGTAACCTTTGAAAAACAGTTTAAGAGTCCCTTAAAAAGTTAAACATACTTCTGCTGTAAGACTCAGCCATTGCACTCCTGGGTATTTACCCAAGAGAGATAAAAGTAGGTGTTCATATAATGATATCAACACAAATGTTCATAGCACATGTATTCATAATAGCCCAAACTAGAAACAGTCTAAATATCAATCAATACATTAATGAATTAACTTGCTTTATCCGAATTAATTATGGATACATACTATAACATGAATGAATCTCAAAATAACTATACTAAGTGAAACAAGGCAGACTCTAGAGGTAAAACATGCAGAGAAAAAAACATAAAATGTCAGACAAAAAAGTGCATAGTGTAAAATTTTATTTATATACATTTTTTGACTGTATAAATTACTGTCCAGTGACAGAAAGCAGTTTGGTGGTTTTTAAGGGCCAGGAATGAGGGGCCAGAGAAATGTATTATAAAGAGGCATCAGGAAACTGGAGGTGAAGTATATTTCCATCACCTCGATTGTGTGCTGATGGTTTCTAAACTTTCAATATTTTTAGTTTATTATATGTTATACAAAATAAAGCTTGTAATAAAAATCAAAAGATTGAGCCATCCTTATTTTCTCTATAAAAGAGCAGAATTCTCCTTTTAGAGATTTGGAAAGATTATTAAAAGATAAGTTACAAAATACAGTACCTGACACGTGTAAAATATTAAATAATTACTAGCCATGCTTAATTATTTTGTTTTAAGTCTATATGAGTCAAGTTTTAGTAGAAATATGGGCTAGAAAAAAAAAACAGAAAGCGGGACTCTGTGATCCGACTTGGGCTTATAGAACAGACTGCACTAGTTTGTTCTCATGCTGCTAATAAAGTCATACCCAAGACCGGGTAATTTAGAAAGGAAAGAGGTTTAATGAACTCACAATTCCACATGGCTGGGGAGGCCTCACAGTCACGGCAGAAGGCAAAAAAGAAGCAAAGGCACATCTTAAATGGTAGCAGAGAAGAAAGCTTGTGTAGGGAAACTCCCATTTTAAAAGCATCAGATCTCGTGAGACTTATTCGCTACCAGGAGAACAGTAGGGGGAACCCGCCCCTATGATTCAATGATCTCCACCTGACTCCATCCTTGACATGCGGGGATAATTACAATCAAGGTGAGATTCGGGTGGAGACACAGCCGAATCATATCAATGACTAATGAGAGTTACGTCCAGAACCTAATGAAAACCTGTCTGAGGCCACATTCCCTGTAAAGCAGATTTGAGATAGAGATTTGTGTAGAGAATATTTAACTGGGTAAAATCCTAGGAGCCAACAACTGTGGCGAAAAAGCTGAACTGGACAAAGGGAGTTGAGATGTGAGGCAGTCACAACAAATACCTCAGCTAATCTCAAGGGGGAGCTGAGAAGCTGGGGTGACCCTTCAGAGTTGCCCTAAATTGAGGCAGGAGTATGGAGTTTTAATACCTTTCACTGGCCATTCTTCAGATACGAGTTGTCCCCAAGGATGGACATCAGCTTGACAAGTTATTAATTAGATCTCCTGAGAATAAATTCTAGAGAGAATCAGCTGAGAGGCATGATTTGCCAACACTCCCAATAACTGGGCAAACTTCAGTTTTGAGGGAGGATTTGGGTTACACATAAAAGTCTCCACAACCAATTATTCATGGGAAATTCTATGTAGGCAGAGCTATTTCATGGCCAGTTAATCAAAACTACATAATCTATTTGGTTAAGCAAAAGAAATTAAAAAGATAAAATAAAATCTATATATTAACACTCAAAAGTTTTTAATGCATTTGCCTTGCATTTCGTATGTTTTGCCTTGCATTTCGTATATTTTGCCTTGCATTTGTTTATTTGCTTTCAAAAACCTTTAGAGAACAATAATTACTAATATAATATGGAGTAGCACAGCATAGATGAGGGAAGCTAACTCTCTCCCTTTTCCCAGAACCTGGAACAGCTAAAGATCCTAAGCATTGTCAGCTTTGGTATCTGACATAGTTTGGATGTTTGTCCCCTTCAAATCTCACGTTAAAATGTGATCCCCAATGTTGGAGATAGATGCCTCCTGAATTGCTTGGTGCTGTCCTCTTGGTAATGAATGAGTTCTTACCCTGTGAGTTCATGCGATATCTGGTTGTTTAAAAGAGACTGACACCTCTTCCCTGTCTCTCTTGCTTCCGCTCTCACCATGTGATACGCTGGTTTCCCTTCACCTTCCAACATGACTGGAAGGTTCCTGATACCCTCCCTGGAAGCAGGTGCCAGTACTATGCTTCATGTACAGCCTTCACAACAAGGAGCCAAATAAACCTCATTTCTTTATAAATAACCCAGCCTCAGGTATTTCTTTATAACAATGCAAATGGGCTAACAGAGTATCATTCATGGACAGTGAGTGTATTAGTCAATTTTCATGCTGCTGATAAAGACATACCCAAGACTGGGTAATTTATAAAGAAAAAGAGGTTTAATGAATTCACATATCTGTACCGCTACCTGTATAAATATGGAAATATCTTCACCGCTACCTGTACAAACATGGAAATATCTACACCGCCATCTCTTTAAACATGGAAATATCTACACTGCTATGTGTATAAACAAGGAAATATCTACAGCGCCATCTCTATAAACATGGAAATATCTACACCGCTATCTGTATGAACATGAAAATATCTACAGCGCCATCTGTATAAATATGGAAGTATCTACACCGCCATCTGTATAAATATGGAAATAACTACACCGCCATCTGTATAAACATGGAAATATCTATACCGCCATCTGCATAAACATGGAAATATATACACCGCCACATATATAAACATGGAAATATCCAAGCCGCCATCTCTATAAACTTGGAAATATCTACACCGCGATCTCTGTAAACATGGAAATATCTACACCGCTATGTGTATCAACATGGAAATATCTATACCGCTATCTCTATAAACATGGAAATATCTACACCGCTATCTGTATAAACATGGAAATATTTACAACGCTATCTGTATGAACATGGAAATATCTACACCGCTATCTGTATAAGCATGGAAATACCTACACCGCTATCTGTATAAACATGGAAATACCTACACCGCCATCTGTATAAACACGGAAATATCTACACCGCCATCTCTATAAACATTGAAATATCTACAACGCCATCTGTATGAATATGGAAATAACTACACCGCCACCTGTATAAACATGGAAATATCTACACCGCCATCTGTTTAAACATGGAAATATCTACACCGCTATATGTATAAACATGGAAATATCTAAAACGCTATCTCTATAAACATGGAAATATCTACACCGCTATCTGTATAAACATGGAAATACCTACACCGCCATCTGTATAAACATGGAAATATCTACACCGCCATCTCTATAAACATGGAAATATCTCCACCGCCATCTCTATAAACATGGAAATAATTACACCGCTATCTCTATAAACATGGATATATCTACACCGCTATCTGAATAAACATGGCAATATCTACACTGCTGTCTGTGAAACAGGGAATTATCGACACCGCTATATCTATAAACATGGAAATATCTACACGACTATGTCTATAAACATGGAAATATCTACACCAATATCTCTGTAAACATAGAAATATCTATACCGCTATGTGTATAAACATGGAAATATCTACACCGCTATGGGTATAAACATGGAAATATCTACACCGACATCTGCATAAACATGGAAATATCTACACCGTCGTCTCTATAAACATTGAAATATCTACACCGGCATCTGTATGCACATGGAAATATCTAAACCGCCATGTGTATAAATATGGAAATATCTACAAAGCTATCTGTATGAACATGGAAATATCGACACCACCATCTGTATAAACAAGTAAATAACTATAATGCCATCTCCATAAACATGGAAATATCTACACCGCTATCTGTATAAACATGGAAATATCTACACCGCTATCTGTATAAACATGGAAATATCTACATCACTCTCTGTATAATCATGGAAATATCTTCAGCGCTATCTGTATAAAAATGGAAATATCTACACAGCTATCTGTCAATACAAGGAAATATCTACACCGCCATCCCTATAAACATGTAAATATCTACATTGCCATCTGAATAAACATGGGAATATCTACACCGCTATCTGTATGTACATGGAAATATCTACACCGCTATCTGTATAAACATGGAAATATCTACACTGCTATCTGTAAAACAGGGAAATATCTACACCGCTATCTGTATAAACGTGGAAATATCTACAACGCTCTCTCTATAAACATGGAAATACCTACACCGATATCTCCATAAACATGGAAATATCGACACTGCTATGTGTAAAAACATGGAAATATCTACACCGCCATGTCTATAAACATGTAAATATCTACACCGTCATCTGTATAAACATGAAAATATCTACACCCAGTCTGTATCAAAATGGAAATATCCACACCGCCATCTGTATGATCATGGAAATATCTACACCGTTATATGTATAAACACAGAAATATCTACACCGCTATCGGTATAAACATGGAAATGTCTGCACTGCTATCTGTATAAACATGGAAATATCTACTCTGCTATCTGTAAAACAGGGAAATATCTACACCGCTAACTCTATAAACATGGAAATAACTACAATGCTCTCTGTATAAACATGGAAATATCTACACCGCTGTCTGTATAAACATGGAAATATCTTCACCGCTTTCTGTATAAACATGTAAATATCTACACCGCTATCTATATAAACATGGAAATATCTACACCGCTATCTGTGTAATCATGGAAATATCTACACCGCTATCTGTATAAACATGGAAATATCTACACCGTTATCTCAATAAACATGGAAATATCTACACCGCTATCTGTATGAACATGGAAATATCTACACTGCCATCTGTATAAACTTGGAAATATCTACACCGCCATCTCTATAAACATGGTAATATCTACACCGCCCTCGGTATGAACATGGAAATATCAACAACGTCATCTGTATGAACATGGAAATAACTACACAGACATCTGTGTGAACATGGAAATACCTACACCGACATCTGTATGAACATGGAAATATCTACACCGCCATCTGTATGAACATGCAAATATCTTCAACGCCATCTGTATGAAGATGGAAATATCTACACCGCCTTCTGTATGAACATGGAAATATCTACACCGCTATCTGTATGAACATGGAAATACCTACAAACCTATCTCTATAAACATCGAAATATTTAAACCGCTATCTGTATAAACAAGGAAATATCTACACCGCCATCTCTATAAACATGGAAATATCTACACTGCCATCTGTATAAACATGGAAATATCTACACCGCTATCTGTATAAACATGGAAATATCTACACTGCTTTCTGTGAAACAGGGAAATTTCTACACTGCTATCTCTATAAACATGGAAATAACTACACCACAATCTCTATAATCATGGAAATATCTACACCACTATCTCTATAAACATGGAAATATCTACACCACTATCTCTATAAACATGGAAATATCTACACCGCTATATGTATCAACATGGAAATATCTACACCGCTATCTCTATAAACATGGAAATATCTACACCGCTATCTGTATAAACATGGAAATATTTACAACGCTATCTGTATGAACATGGAAATATCTACACCGCTATCTGTAGAAGCATGGAAATACCTACACCGCTATCTGTATAAACGTGGAAATACCTAAACCGCCATCTGTATAAACATGGAAATATCTACACTGCTTTCTGTGAAACAGGGAAATTTCTACACTGCTATCTCTATAAACATGGAAATAACTACACCACAATCTCTATAATCATGGAAATATCTACACCAATATCTCTATAAACATGGAAATATCTACACCACTATCTCTATAAACATGGAAATATCTACACCGCTATTTGTATAAACATGGAAATATCAACACTGCTATCTGAATAAACATGGAAATATCTACAGCAATAAGTGTATAAACATGGAAATATCTACACAGCCATCTCTATAAACATGGAAATATCTACACCGCCGTCGGTGAGAACATGGAAATATCTGTACGCCATCTCTATAAACTTGGAAATATCTACACCGCCATCTGTATCAGCTTGCAAATATCTACACCGCCAGCTGAATGATGATGGAAATATCTACACGGCTATCTGTATAAACACAGAAATATCTGCACTGCTATCTGTATAAACATGGAAATATCTACACCGATATCTGTATAAACATGGAAATATATACCCTGCTATCTCTACAAACATGGAAATATCTATAACGCTATCTGTATAAACATGGAAATATCTACACCGCTATCTGTATAAAGATGGAAATATCTACACCGCTATCTGTATAAACTTGTAAATATCTTCACTGCTATCTGTGTAAACATGGAAATATTGACACCGCTATCTCTATAAACATGGAAATATCTACATTGCTCTCTGTATAAACATGGAAATATCTGCACCGCTATCTGTAAAAACGTGGAAATATCTACACCGCTATCTCTATAAACACTGAAATATCTACCCCGCTATATCTATAAACATGGAAATATCCACACTGCCATCTGTATAAACATGGAACTATCTACACCGCTATCTGTACAAGCATGGCAATATCTACTCCGCTATCTGTATAAACATGGAAATATCTACAACACTATCTCTATAAAGAAGGAAATATCTACACCGCCATCTCTGTAAACATGGAAATATCTACACCGCTATCTGTTTGAACATTTAAATATATACACCGCTCTCTGTATAAACATGGAAATATCTACACCGCCATCTGCATGAACATGGAAATAACAACACAGCCATCTGTAAGAAGATGGAATTATCTACACCGCCATCTGTATCAACATGGAAATATATACACCGCCATCTGTATCAACATGGAAATATCTTCACCGACATCTGTAGGAGCGTGGAAAAACCTACACCTCTAACTGTATGAACATGGAAATATCTACACTGCTATCTGTAAAACAGGGAAATATCTTCACCGCTATCTATATAAACATGGAAATATCTACACCGCTATCTGAATAAACATGGAAATATCTACACCGCTATCTGTATAAACATGGAAATATCTACACCGCTATCTGTGTAAACATGGAAATATCTACACCGCTATCTCTATAAACATGGAAATAACTACACCGCCATCTGTATAAACATGGAAATATCTACACCGTCATCTGTATAAACATAGAAATATCTACACCACCATCTGTATCAAAATGGAATTATCTACACCGCCATCTTTATGATCATGGAAATATCTACAATGTTATCTGTATGAACACAGAAGTATCTACAGATCTATCTGCATAAATATGGAAATATCTACACTGTTATCTGTTTAAACATGGAAATAACTAGACTGCTATCTCTATAAACATGGAAATATCTACACCACCATCGGTAAAAACTTGGAAATGACTACACTGCTCTCTGTATAAACATGTAAATATCTACACCGCCATCTGTAAGAACATGGAATTATCTACACCGCCATCTGTATCAACATGGAAATATATACACCGCCTTCTGTATCAACATGGAAATATCTTCACCGCCCTCTGTATGAACCTGGAAATATCTCTACTGCCATCTGTATGAAAATGGAAAAATCTACACCGCTATCTGTATGAACATGGAAATATCTACACTGCTATCTGTATGATCATGGAAATATCTACACCGCTTTCCATTTGAACATGGAAATATCTACCCCGCTATCTGTATAAACATGGAAATATCTACAATGTTATCTCAATAAACATGGAAATAACTACACCGCTATCTGTATAAACATGGAAATATCTAGACCTTCATCTCTAAAAACATGGAAATATCTACACTGCCATCTGTATAAGCATGGAAATATCTACACGGCCTTCTGTACAAACATGGAAATATCTACACCGCCATCTGTATAAAGATGGAAATATCTACAGCGCTATCTGTATAAACATGGAAATATCTACACCGCTATCTGTATAAACATGAAAATATTTACACCGCTATCTGTATAAACATGGAAATATCTACACCATTATCTGTATAAACATGGAAGTATCCACACCGTTATCTCTATAAACATGTAAATAAGTACACTGCTATCTCTGTAAACATGGAAATATCTAGATCGCCATCTCTATAAACATGGAAATATCTACAACGCCATCTGTATAAACATGGAAATATCTACACCGCCAACCATATAAAGATGGATATATCTACACCGCTATCTGTATAAACATGGAAAAATCTTCACCACTATCTGTATAAACATGGAAATGTCTACACGGCCATCTCTATAAACATGGATATATCTACAATTCTATCTGTGTAAACATGGAAATGTCTACGCCGCTATCTGGGTAAACATGGAAATACCTACTCCGCTATCTGAATAAACACAGAAATATCTACAGTGCTATCTGTATAAACATGGAAATATCTACACCGTTATCTGTATAAACTTGGAAATAACTACACTGCTATCTCTATAAACATGGAAATATCTGCACCGCTATCTTTATAAACATGGAAATATCTACATTGCTATCTGTAAAACAGGGAAATATCTACACCGCTATCTCTATAAACATCTAAATATCTACAGTGCTCTCTGTATAAACATGGAAATATCTACACCGCTATCTGCAAAAACATGGAAATATCTACGCCGCTATCCCTATAAACATGGAAATATGTACACCGCTATATCTATAAACATGGAATTATCTACACTGCCATCTGTATAAACATGGAAATATCAACACCGCTATCTGTATAAACATGGAAATATCTACACTGCTATCTGTATAAACATGGAAATTCCTTCATCGCTATCTTTATAAACACGGAAATATCTACACCGCCATCTCTTTAAACATGGAAATATCTACACCGCAATCGGTATAAATGTGGAAATATCTACACCACTATCTCTATAAACATGGAAATATCTACACCACCATCTGTATGAACACGGAAATATCTTCACCGCTATCTGTATAAACATGCAAATATCTACACCACTAACTCTATAAACATGGAAATATCTACACCACTAAATCTATAAACATGGAAATACCTACACTGCCATCTGTATAAACATGGAAATAGCTACAGCGCCATCAGTATGAACAAGGAAATATCTACACCACCATCGGTATGAACATGGAAATATCTACACAGCCATCTGTATGAACACTGAAATATCTTCACGCCATCTGTATGAACATGGAAATATCTGCACCGCCATCTGTATGAACATGGAAATATCTACACAGCCATCTGTATAAAGATGGAATTATGAACACCGCTATCTGTATGGACTTGGGAATATCTACCCCACTATCTGTATAAACAAGGAAATATCTACTCCGCTATCTGAATAAACATGGAAATATCTACACCGCTATGTGAATAAACATGGAAATATCTACAGTGCTATCTGTACAAACATGGAAATAGCTACACCGCTATCTGTATAAACATGGAAATATTTACACCGCTATCTGAATAAACATGGAAATATCTACAGTGCTATCTGTACAAACATGGAAATAGCTACACCGCTATCTGTATAAACTTGGAAATATCTACACCGCTATCTCAATAAACATGGAAAAATCTTCACCGCTATCTGTATAAACTTGGAAATATCTACACAGCTATCTGTATAAACATGGAAATATCTAAAACGCTACCTCTATGACTTGGAAATATCTAAACAGCTCTCTGTATAAACAAGGAAATATCTACAACGCCATCTCTATAAACATGGAAATGTTTACACCGCCATCTGCATAAATATGGAAATATCTACACCGCTATCTGTAAGAACATGGTAATATGTACATCCCTATCTGTATAAACATGGAAATATCTACATCGCTATCTCTATAACATGGAAATGTCTACACCGCTATCTGTATAAAGAAGGAAATATCTACACTGCCATCTGTATAAACATGGAAATATCTACACCGCTATGTGTATGAATATGAAAATATTTACAGCGCCATCGGTATAAAATCGCAAGTATCAAAACCGCTATCTCTATAAAGATGGAAATATCTACACTGCCATCTGTATGAACATGGAAATATGTACACCGCCATCTGTATGAACATGGAAATATCTACACCACTATCTCTATAAACATGGAAATATCTACACTGCTATCTGTTTAAACAAGGAAATATCTACAACGCCATGTCTATAAGTATGAAAATATCTACACTGCCACCTCTATAAACAGGGAAATATCTAAACCATCATCCGTATGAGCATGGAAATATCTACAACGTGATCTCTCTAAAGATGCAAATATCTACACCGCTGTCTGTACAAACATGGGAATACCTACACCGCTATCTGTAAAAACATGGAAATATCTACACTGCTTTCTGAATGAACATGGAAATACCTTCACCTCTATCTGTATAAAGATGGAAATTTCTACACTGCCATCTGCATAAACATGGAAGTATCTACACCGCTATCTTTATATACAAGGAAATATCTACACCGCTATCCGTATAAATATGGAAATTACTTCATCGCTATCTCTATCAACATCGAAATATCTACACCGCTATCTCTGTAAACATGGAAATATCAACACTGCTATCTGTATGAACATGGAAATATCTACACAGCTATCTGTGTAAACATGCATACATCTTCACCGCTATCTGCATGAAAATGGAAATATCTACACAGCTATCTGCATATACATGGAAATATCAACAAAGCTATCTCTTTACACATGGAAATAACTACACTGCTATCACTATAAACATGGAAATATCTACACCGCCATCTGCATGAACATGGAAATATCTGCACTGCCATCTGTATGAACATATAAATATCTACACCGCCATCTGTATTAAGATGGAGATATCTACACCGGTTTCTGTATAAACATGGAAATATCTACACCGCTATCTGTATAAACATGGAAATATCTACACCGGTTTCTGTATAAACATGGAAATATCTACACCACTACCAGTATAAACATGGAAATATCAGCACCGCTATCTCCATGAACATGGAAATAGCTACACCGCCATCTGGATGAACATGGAAAGATCTACACCGCTATCTGTATGAACATGGAAATATCTACACCACTATCTGTATGAACATGGAAATATCTACACTGATATCAGTATGAACATGGAAATATCTTCACCGCCATCTGTATGAACATGGATATATCTACACAGCCATCTGGATGAACATGGAAATATCTACACTGCTATCTGTATGAACATGGATATAGCTACACCGCTACCTGTATGAACATGGAAATACCTACACCGCTATCTGAATGAACATGGAAATATCTACACCGCTGTCTGTATGAACATGGAAATATCTACACCGCTTTCTGAATGAACATGGAAATATCTACACCGATATCTGTGTAAACATGCATACACCTTCACCGCTATCTGTATAAACATGGAAATATCTACACCGCTATGTGTATGAACATGGAAATATCTACACCGCTATCTGTTTGAACATGGAAATATCTACACCACTATCTGCATGAAAATGGAAATATCTACACAGCTATCTGCATATACCTGGAAATATCTACACAGCTATCTCTTTACACATGGAAATAACTACACTGCTATCTCTATAAACATGGAAATATCTACACCGCCATCTGTTTGAACATGGAAATATCTGCACCGCCATCTGTATGAACATATAAATATCTACAGCGCCATCTGTATTAAGATGGAGATACCTACACCACTATCTGTATAACCATGGAACTATCTACACCGCTATCTGTATAAACATGGAAATATCTACACCGCTATCTGTATAAACATGGAAATATCTACACCGCTACCCGTAAAAACATGGAAATATCAGCACCGCTATCTGTATGAACATGGAAATATCTACACCGCTATCAGTATGAACATGGAAATATCCACACCGCTATCTGTATGAACATGGAAATATCTACACCGCTATCTGTCTAAACAGGGAAATATATACACCACTGTCTGCATGAAAATGGAAATTGCTACACAGCTATCTGCATATACATGGAAATATCTACAGAGGTATCTCTTTACACATGGAAATAACTTCACCGCTATCTGAATGAACATGGAAATATCCACACCGCCATCTGTATGAACATGGAAATATCTGCACTGCCATCTGTATGAACATATAAATATCTACACCGCCATCTGTATTAAGATGGAGATATCTACACCGCTATCTGTATAAACATGGAAATATCTACACCGCTATCTGTATAAACATGGAAATATCTACACCGCTATCTGTATAAACATGGAAATATCTACACCGCTACCTGTATGAACATGGAAATATCAGCACCGCTATCTGTATGAACATGGAAATATCTACACAGCTATCTGCATGAACATGGAAATATCTACACCGCTATCTGTATGAACATGCAAATATCTACACCGCTATCTGTATGAACATGGAAATATCTACACCGCTGTCTGCATGAAAATGGAAATATCTACACAGCTATCTCCATATACATGGAAATATCTACACCGCTATCTGTATGAACATGGAAATATCTACACCGCTGTCTGCATGAAAATGGAAATATCTACACAGCTATCTCCATATACATGGAAATATCTACACAGCTATCTCTTTACACACGGAAATAACTACACTGCTATCTCTATAAACACGGAAATATCTACACCGCCATCTGTATGAACATGGAAATATCTGCACCGTCATCTGTATGAACATATATATATTTACACCGCCATCTGTATTAAGAAGGAGATAACTACACCGCTATCTGTATAAACATGGAAATATCTACACCGCTATCTGTATAAACATGAAAATATCTACACCACTATCTGTATAAACATGGAAATATCTACTCCGCTACCTGTATAAACATGGAAATATCAGCACCGCTATCTGTATGAACATGGAAATATCTACACCGCTATCTCTATGAACATGGAAATATCTACACCGCTATCTGTATGAACATGGAAATAGCTACACCGCTATCTGTATGAACATGGAAATATCTACACCGCTTCCTGTATAAACATGGAAATATCAGCACCGCTATCTGTTTGAAGATGGAAATATCTACACCGCTATCTGCATGAAAATGGAAATAGCTACACAGCGATCTGCATATACATGGAAATATCTACACAGCTATCTCTTTACACATGGAAATAACTACACTGCTATCACTATAAACATGGTAATATCTACACCGCCATCTCTATGAACATGGAAATATCTGCACCGCCATCTGTATGAACATATAAATATCTACACCGCCATCTGTATTAAGATGGAGATATCTACACCGTTATCTGTATAAACATGGAAATATCTACACCGCTATTTGTAGAAACACGGAAATATCTACACTGCTATCTGTATAAACATGGAAATATCAACACCGCTACCTGTATAAACATGGAAATATCAGCACTGCAATCTGTAGGAACATGGAAATATCTACACCGCAATCTGTATGAACATGGAAATATCTACTCCACTATTTGTATGAACATGGAAATAGCTACACAGCCATCTGGATGAACATTTAAATATCTACACCGCTATCTGTATGAACATGGATATATCTACACAGCCATCTGGATGAACATGGAAATATCTACATCACTATCTGTATGAACATGGAAATAACTACACCGCTATCTGTATGAACATGGAAATATCTACACCGCTATCTGTATGAACATGGAAATATCTTCACCGCCATCTGTATGAACATGGATATATCTACACAGCCATCTGTATGAACATGGAAATATATACACCGCTATCTGTATGAACATGGAAATATCTACACCGCTGTCTGCATGAAAATGGAAATAACTACACAGCTATCTCCATATACATGGAAATATCTACACAGCTATCTCTTTACACACGGAAATAACTACACTGCTATCTCTATAAACATGGAAATATCTACACCGCCATCTGTATGAACATGGAAATATCTGCACCGTCATCTGTATGAACATATATATATTTACACCGCCATCTGTATTAAGAAGGAGATAACTACACCGCTATCTGTATAAACATGGAAATATCTACACCGCTATCTGTATAAACATGAAAATATCTACACCACTATCTGTATAAACATGGAAATATCTACTCCGCTACCTGTATAAACATGGAAATATCAGCACCGCTATCTGTATGAACATGGAAATATCTACACCGCTATCTCTATGAACATGGAAATATCTACACCGCTATCTGTATGAACATGGAAATAGCTACACCGCTATCTGTATGAACATGGAAATATCTACACCGCTTCCTGTATAAACATGGAAATATCAGCACCGCTATCTGTATGAATATGGAAATAGCTACAGCGCTATCTGTATGAACTTGGAAATATCTACACCGATATCTCTATGAACATGGGAATATCTTCACTGCAATCTGTATGAACATGGATATATCTACACAGCCATCTGGAGGAACAAGGAAATATCAGCACCGCTGTTTTTATGAACAAGGAAATATCTACACCGCTATCTCTTTGAACATGGAAATATCTACACCGCTATCTGTATGAACATGGAAATATCTTCACCGCCATCTGTATGAACATGGATATATCTACACAGCCATCTGGATGAACATGAAAATATCTACACCGCAATCTGTATGAACATGGAAATATCTACACCGCTATCTGTGTAAACATGCATACATCTTCACCGCTATCTTTATAAACATGGAAATATCTACACTGCTATCTGTATGAACATGGAAATATCTACACCGCTATCTGTTTGAACATGGAAATATCTACACCGCTATCTGCATGAAAATGGAAATAGCTACACAGCTATCTGCATATACATGGAAATATCTACACAGCTATCTCTTTACACATGGAAATAACTACACCGCTATCACTATAAACATGGTAATATCTACACCGCCATCTGTATGAACATGGAAATATCTGCACCGCCATCTGTATGAACATATAAATATCTACACCGCCATCTGTATTAAGATGGAGATATCTACACCGCTATCTGTATAAACATGGAAATATCTACACCGCTATGTGTAGAAACACGGAAATATCTACACTGCTATCTGTATAAACATGGAAATATCAACACCGCTACCTGTATAAACATGGAAATATCAGCACTGCAATCTGTAGGAACATGGAAATATCTACACCGCAATTTGTATGAACATGGAAATATCTACTCCACTATTTGTATGAACATGGAAATAGCTACACAGCCATCTGGATGAACATTTAAATATCTACACCGCTATCTGTATGAACATGGATATATCTACACAGCCATCTGGATGAACATGGAAATATCTACATCACTATCTGTATGAACATGGAAATAACTACACCGCTATCTGTATGAACATGGAAATATCTACACCGCTATCTGTATGAACATGGAAATATCTTCACCGCCATCTGTATGAACATGGATATATCTACACAGCCATCTGGATGAACATGGAAATATCTGCACCGCTATCTGTATGAACTTGGAAATATCTACACGGCTATCTGTATGAACATGGATGTATCTACACAGCCATCTGGATGAACATGGAAATATCTACAACGCAATCTGTGTAAACATGCATATATCTTCACCGCTGTCTGTATAAACATGGAAATATCTACACCGTTATCTTTATGAACATGGAAATATCTACACCGCGAACTGTTTGAACAGGGAAATATATACACCGCTATCTGCATGAAAATGGAAATATCTACACAGCTATCTGCATATACATGGAAATATCTACACCGCTATTCGTATAAGCATGGAAACATGTACACCGCTACTTGTATCATCATGGAAGTATCAGCACCGCTATCGGTATGAACATGACAATATCTACAGGGCTATCAGTGTGAACATGGAAATATCTACACCGCTATCTGTATGAACATGGAAATATCATCACCGCCATCTGTATGAACATAGATATATCTACACAGCCATATGGATGAACATGGAAATATCTACAGTGCTATCTGCATGAACATGGAAATAGCTTCACCGCTATCTGTATGAACATGGAAATATCTGCACCGCCATCTGAATGAGCATATAAATATCTACACTGCCATCTGTATTAAGATGGAGTTATCTACACCGCTATCTGTATAAACTTGGAAATATCTACACCGCTATCTGTATAAAAATGGAAATATCTACACCGCTATCTGTATAAACATGGAAATATCCACACCGCTACCTGTATAAACATGGAAATATCCACACCGCTACCTGTATAAACATGGAAATATCAGCACCGCTATCTGTATGAACATGGAAATATCTACACCGCTATCTGTATAAACTTGGAAATAGCTACACCGCTATCTGTACAAACATGGAAATATCTACACGGCTATCTGTATAAACATGGAAATATCTACGCCGCTCTCTGTATAAACATGGAAACATAAGCACCGCTATCTGTATGAACATGGAAATATCTACACCGCTATCTGTACGAACATGGAAATATCTACACCGCTATCTGTATGAACATGGAAATAGCTGCACCTCTATCTGTACGAACATGGAAATATCTACAGCCCTATCTGTATGAACAAGGAAATATCTACACCGCTATCTCTTTACACATGGAAATAACTACACCGCTATCTGTATGAAAATGGATATATTTACAGCGCCATCGGTATGAACATGGAAATATCTGCACGGCCATCTGTATGAACATATAAATATCTACACCGCCATCTGTATTCAGATGGAGATATCTACACCACTATCTGTATAAACATGGAAACATCTACACCGCCATCTGTATGAACATGGAAATAGCTACACTGCTATCTGTATGAACATGGAAATATCTACACTACTATCTGTATGAACATGGAAATGTCTACACCGCTATCTGTATGAACATGGATATATCTACACAGCCATCTGGATGAACATGGAAATATCTACACCGCTATCTGTGGGAACATGGAAATATCTACACCGCTTTCTGTGTAAACATGCATACATCTTCACCACTATCTGTTTAAACATGGAAATATCTACACCACTATCTGTATGAACATGGAAATATCTACACCGCTATCTGTTTGAACATGGAAATATCTAAACCGCTATCTGCATGAAAATGGAAATATCTACACAGCTATCCGCATATACATGGAAATATCTACACTGCTATCTCTTTACACATGAAAATATCTACACCGCCATCCGTATGAACATGGAAATATCTACACCGCTATCTCTATATACATGGAAATATCTACACCGTTATCTCTATGAACATGGAAATAACTACACCGCTATCTCTTTAAATATGGAAATACCTACACCGCCATCCGTATGAACATGGAAAGATCTACATCGCTATCTCTATGAACATGGAAATATCTAAACCGCTATCTGCATGAAAATGGAAATATCTACACAGCTATCTGCATATACATGGAAATATCTACACAGCTATCTATTTACACATGGAAATAACTACACGGCTATCTGTATGAACATGGAAATATCTACACCGGCATCTGTATGAACATGGAAATATCTGCACCGCCATCTGTATGAACATATAAATATCTACACCGGCATCTGTATTAAGATGGAGGTATCTACACCGCTATCTGTATAAACTTGGAAATATCTACACCGCTATCTGTATAAACATGGAAATATCTACACCGCTATCTGTATAAACATGGAAATATCTTCACCGATACCTTTATAAACATGGAAATATAAGCACCGCTATCTGTATGAACATGGAAATATCTACACCGCTATCAGTACGAACATGGAAATATCTACACCGCTATCTGTATGAACATGAAAATAGCTGCACCGCTATCTGTATGAACATGCAAATATCTACAGCACTATCTGTGTGAACATGGAAATATCTACACCCCTATCTCTATGAACATGGATATATCTAAACAGCCATCTGGATGAACATGGAAATATCTACACCGCTATCTGTATGAACATGGAAATATCTACACCGCTATCTGTGAAAACATGCATACAACTTCACCGCTATCTGTATAAACATGGATATATCTACACCGCTATCTGTTTGAACATGGAAACATCTAAACCGCTATCTGCATGAAAATGGAAATATCTACACAGCTATCTGCATATACATGGAAATATCTACACAACTATCTCTTTACACATTGAAATAACTACACCGCTATCGGTATGAACATGGAAATATCTACACCGCCATCTGTATGAACATGGAAATATCTGCACGGCCTTCTGTATGAACATAAAAATATCTACACCGCCATCTGTATTAGGATGGAGATATCTACACCGCTATCTGTATAAACATGGAAATATCTACACCGCTATTTGTATATACATGGAAATGTCTACACCGCTATCTGTATAAACTTGAAAATATCTACACCGCTACCTGTATAAACATGGAAATATCAGCACCGCTATCTGTATGAACATGGAAATATCACCCCCTCTATCTGTATGAACATGGAAATATCTACACCACTGTCTGTATGAACATGGAAATATCTACACCGCTATCGTATGAAACTGGAAATATCTTCACCGCCATCTGTATTAAGATGGAGATATCTACACAGCCATCTGGATGAACACGGAAATATCTACACTGCTATCTGTATGAACATGGAAATATCTACACCGCTATCTGTATGAACATGGAAATATCTACACCACTATCTGTATGAACATGGAAATATCTACACCGCTATCTGTTTGAACAAGGAAATATCTACACCGCTATCTGCATAAAAATGGAAATATCTACACAGCTATCTGCATATACATTTAAATATCTACAAAGCTATCTCTTTACACATGGAAATAACTACACCACTATCTCTATAAACATGGAAATATCTACACCGCCATCTGTATGAACATGGAAATATCTGCACCACCATCTGTATGAACATATAAATATCTACACCGCCATCTGTATTAAGATGGAGATATCTACACCGCTATCTGTATAAACTTGGAAATAGCTACACCGCTATCTGTACAAACATGGAAGTATCTACACGGCTATCTGTGTAAACATGGAAATATCTACACCGCTATCTGTATAAACATGGAAACATAAGCACCGCTATCTGTATGAACATGGAAATATCTACACCGCTATCAGTACGAACATGGAAATATCTACACCGCTATCTGTATGAACATGGAAATAGCTGCACCGCTATCTGTATGAACATGGAAATATCTACAGCCCTATCTGTATGAACACGGAAATATCTACACCGCTATCTCTTTACACATGGAAATAACTACACCGCTATCTGTATGAAAATGGATATATTTACAGCGCCATCGGTATGAACATGGAAATATCTGCACGGCCATCTGTATGAACATATAAATATCTACACCGCCATCTGTATTCAGATGGAGATATCTACACCACTATCTGTATAAACATGGAAATATCTACACCGCTATCTGTATAAACATGGAAATCTCTACACCGCTATCTGTATAAACCTGGAAATATCTACACCGCTACCTGTATAAACATGGAAATATCAACACCGCTATCTGTATGAACATGGATATATCAGCCCCCCTATCTGTATGAACATGGAAATATCTACACCACTATCTGTATGAACATGGAAATATCTACACCGCTATCTGTATGAACATGGAAATATCTTCACCGCCATCTGTATGAACAGGGATATCTCTACACAGCCATCTGGATGAACATGGAAATATCTACACCGCTATCTCCATGAACATGGAAATAGCTACACCGCCATCTGTATGAACATGCAATTATCCACACCGCCATCTGTATGAACATGGAAATATCTGCACCGCCATCTGTATGAACATATAAATAACTACACCACCATCTGTATTAAGATGGAGATATCTACACCGCTATCTGTATAAACCTGGAAATTTCTACACCGCTATCTGTATAAACATGGAAATATCTACACCAATATCTATATAAACATGGAAATATATGCACCGCTACCTGTATAAACATGGAAATATCAGCAACGCTATCTGTATGAACATGGAAATATCTACACCGCTCTCTGTTTAAACATGGAAATATCTACACCGCTATCTGTATGAACATGGAAATAGCTACACCGCTATCTGTATGAACATGGAAATATCTACACCACTATCTGTATGAACATGGAAATGTCTACACCGCTATCTGTATGAACATGGATATATCTACACAGCCATCTGGATGAACATGGAAATATCTACACCGCTATCTTTGGGAACATGGAAATATCTACACCGCTTTCTGTGTAAACATGCATACATCTTCACCGCTATCTGTATAAACATGGAAATATCTACACCACTATCTGTATGAACATGGAAATATCTACACCGCTATCTGTTTGAACATGGAAATATCTAAACCGCTATCTGCATGAAAATGGAAATATCTACACAGCTATCTGCATATACATGGAAATATCTACACAGCTATCTCTTTACACATGGAAATATCTACACCGCTATCTCTATATACATGGAAATATCTACACCGTTATCTCTATGAACATGGAAATAACTACACCGCTATCCCTTTAAATATGGAAATACCTACACCGCCATCCGTATGAACATGGAAAGATCTACATCGCTATCTCTATGAACATGGAAATATCTAAACCGCTATCTGCATGAAAATGGAAATATCTACACAGCTATCTGCATATACATGGAAATATCTACACAGCTATCTATTTACACATGGAAATAACTACACGGCTATCTGTATGAACATGGAAATATCTACACCGGCATCTCTATGAACATGGAAATATCTGCACCGCCATCTGTATGAACATATAAATATCTACACCGGCATCTGTATTAAGATGGAGATATCTACACCGCTATCTGTATAAAGTTGGAAATATCTACACCGCTATCTGTATAAACATGGAAATATCTACACCGCTATCTGTATAAACATGGAAATATCTTCAGCGCTACCTTTATAAACATGGAAATATAAGCACCGCTATCTGTATGAACATGGAAATATCTACACCGCTATCAGTACGAACATGGAAATATCTACACCGCTATCTGTATGAACATGAAAATAGCTGCAACGCTATCTGTATGAACATGGAAATATCTACAGCACTATCTGTATGAACATGGAAATATCTACACCCCTATCTCTATGAACATGTATATATCTACACAGCCATCTGGATGAACATGGAAATATCTACACCGCTATCTGTATGAACATGGAAATATCTACACCGCTATCTGTGAAAACGTGCATATATCTTCACCGCTATCTGTGTAAACATGGATATATCTACACCGCTATCTGTTTGAACATGGAAACATCTAAACCGCTATCTGCATGAAAATGGAAATATCTACAGAGCTATCTGCATATACATGGAAATATCTACACAACTATCTCTTTACACATGGAAATAACTACACCGCTATCGGTATGAACATGGAAATAGCTACACCGCCATCTGTATGAACATGGAAATATCTGCACGGCCTTCTGTATGAACATACAAATATCTACACCGCCGTCTGTATTAAGATGGAGATATCTACACCGCTATCTGTATAAACATGGAAATATCTACACCGCTATTTGTATATACATGGAAATGTCTACACCGCTATCTGTATAAACTTGAAAATATCTACACCGCTATCTGTATAAACATGGAAATATCAGCACCGCTATCTGTATGAACATGGAAATATCACCCCCTCTATCTGTATGAACATGGAAATATCTACACCACTATCTGTATGAACATGGAAATATCTACACCGCTATCATATGAACCTGGAAATATCTTCACCGCCATCTGTATTAAGATGGAGATATCTACACAGCCATCTGGATGAACACGGAAATATCTACACTGCTATCTGTATGAACATGGAAATATCTACACCACTATCTGTATGAACATGGAAATATCTACACCGCTATCTGTTTGAACAAGGAAATATCTACACCGCTATCTGCATAAAAATGGAAATATCTACACAGCTATCTGCATATACATTTAAATATCTACAAAGCTATCTCTTTACACATGGAAATAACTACACCACTATCTCTATAAACATGGAAATATCTACACCGCCATCTGTTTGAACATGGAAATATCTGCACCACCATCTGTATGAACATATAAATATCTACACCGCCATCTGTATTAAGATGGAGATATCTACACCGCTATCTGTATAAACTTGGAAATAGCTACACCGCTATCTGTACAAACATGGAAGTATCTACACGGCTATCTGTGTAAACATGGAAATATCTACACCGCTATCTGTATAAACATGGAAACATAAGCACCGCTATCTGTATGAACATGGAAATATCTACACCGCTATCAGTACGAACATGGAAATATCTACACCGCTATCTGTATGAACATGGAAATAGCTGCACCGCTATCTGTATGAACATGGAAATATCTACAGCCCTATCTGTATGAACACGGAAATATCTACACCGCTATCTCTTTACACATGGAAATAACTACACCGCTATCTGTATGAAAATGGATATATTTACAGCGCCATCGGTATGAACATGGAAATATCTGCACGGCCATCTGTATGAACATATAAATATCTACACCGCCATCTGTATTCAGATGGAGATATCTACACCACTATCTGTATAAACATGGAAATATCTACACCGCTATCTGTATAAACATGGAAATCTCTACACCGCTATCTGTATAAACCTGGAAATATCTACACCGCTACCTGTATAAACATGGAAATATCAACACCGCTATCTGTATGAACATGGATATATCAGCCCCCCTATCTGTATGAACATGGAAATATCTACACCACTATCTGTATGAACATGGAAATATCTACACCGCTATCTGTATGAACATGGAAATATCTTCACCGCCATCTGTATGAACAGGGATATCTCTACACAGCCATCTGGATGAACATGGAAATATCTACACCGCTATCTCCATGAACATGGAAATAGCTACACCGCCATCTGTATGAACATGCAATTATCCACACCGCCATCTGTATGAACATGGAAATATCTGCACCGCCATCTGTATGAACATATAAATAACTACACCACCATCTGTATTAAGATGGAGATATATACACCGCTATCTGTATAAACCTGGAAATATCTACACCGCTATCTGTATAAACATGGAAATATATGCACCGCTACCTGTATAAACATGGAAATATCAGCAACGCTATCTGTATGAACATGGAAATATCTACACCGCTCTCTGTTTAAACATGGAAATATCTACACCGCTATCTGTATGAACATGGAAATAGCTACACCGCTATCTGTATGAACATGGAAATATCTACACCACTATCTGTATGAACATGGAAATGTCTACACCGCTATCTGTATGAACATGGATATATCTACACAGCCATCTGGATGAACATGCAAATATCTACACCGCTATCTTTGGGAACATGGAAATATCTACACCGCTTTCTGTGTAAACATGCATACATCTTCACCGCTATCTGTATAAACATGGAAATATCTACACCACTATCTGTATGAACATGGAAATATCTACACCGCTATCTGTTTGAACATGGAAATATCTAAACCGCTATCTGCATGAAAATGGAAATATATACACAGCTATCTGCATATACATGGAAATATCTACACAGCTATCTCTTTACACATGAAAATATCTACACCGCCATCCGTATGAACATGGAAATATCTACACCGCTATCTGTATATACATGGAAATATCTACACCGTTATCTCTATGAACATGGAAATAACTACACCGCTATCTCTTTAAATATGGAAATACCTACACCGCCATCCGTATGAACATGGAAAGATCTACATCGCTATCTCTATGAACATGGAAATATCTAAACCGCTATCTGCATGAAAATGGAAATATCTACACAGCTATCTGCATATACATGGAAATATCTACACAGCTATCTATTTACACATGGAAATAACTACACGGCTATCTGTATGAACATGGAAATATCTACACCGGCATCTGTATGAACATGGAAATATCTGCACCGCCATCTGTATGAACATATAAATATCTACACCGGCATCTGTACTAAGATGGAGATATCTACACCGCTATCTGTATAAACTTGGAAATATCTACACCGCTATCTGTATAAACATGGAAATATCTACACCGCTATCTGTATAAACATGGAAATATCTTCACCGCTACCTTTATAAACATGGAAATATAAGCACCGCTATCTGTATGAACATGGAAATATCTACACCGCTATCAGTACGAACATGGAAATATCTACACAGCTATCTGTATGAACATGGAAATATCTTCACCGCCATCTGCATGAACAGGGATATCTCTACACAGCCATCTGGATGAACATGGAAATATCTACACCGCTATCTCCATGAACATGGAAATAGCTACACCGCCATCTGTATGAACATGCAATTATCCACACCGCCATCTGTATGAACATGGAAATATCTGCACCGCCATCTGTATGAACATATAAATAACTACACCACCATCTGTATTAAGATGGAGATATCTACACCGCTATCTCTATAAACCTGGAAATATCTTCACCGCTATCTGTATAAACATGGAAATATCTACACCGCTATCTATATAAACATGGAAATATATGCACCGCTACCTGTATAAACATGGAAATATCAGCAACGCTATCTGTATGAACATGGAAATATCTACACCGCTCTCTGTTTAAACATGGAAATATCTACACCGCTATCTGTATGAACATGGAAATAGCTACACCGCTATCTGTATGAACATGGAAATATCTACACCACTATCTGTATGAACATGGAAATGTCTACACCGCTATCTGTATGAACATGGATATATCTACACAGCCATCTGGATGAACATGGAAATATCTACACCGCTATCTTTGGGAACATGGAAATATCTACACCGCTTTCTGTGTAAACATGCATACATCTTCACCGCTATCTGTATAAACATGGAAATATCTACACCACTATCTGTATGAACATGGAAATATCTACACCGCTATCTGTTTGAACATGGAAATATCTAAACCGCTATCTGCATGAAAATGGAAATATCTACACAGCTATCTGCATATAAATGGAAATATCTACACAGCTATCTCTTTACACATGAAAATATCTAAACCGCCATCCGTATGAACATGGAAATATCTACACCGCTATCTGTATATACATGGAAATATCTACACCGTTATCTCTATGAACATGGAAATAACTACACCGCTATCTCTTTAAATATGGAAATACCTACACCGCCATCCGTATGAACATGGAAAGATCTACATCGCTATCTCTATGAACATGGAAATATCTAAACCGCTATCTGCATGAAAATGGAAATATCTACACAGCTATCTGCATATACATGGAAATATCTACACAGCTATCTATTTACACATGGAAATAACTACACGGCTATCTGTATGAACATGGAAATATCTACACCGGCATCTGTATGAACATGGAAATATCTGCACCGCCATCTGTATGAACATATAAATATCTACACCGGCATCTGTATTAAGATGGAGATATCTACACCGCTATCTGTATAAACTTGGAAATATCTACACCGCTATCTGTATAAACATGGAAATATCTACACCGCTATCTGTATAAACATGGAAATATCTTCAGCGCTACCTTTATAAACATGGAAATATAAGCACCGCTATCTGTATGAACATGGAAATAGCTACACCGCTATCTGTATGAACATGGAAATATCTACACCACTATCTGTATGAACATGGAAATGTCTACACCGCTATCTGTATGAACATGGATATATCTACACAGCCATCTGGATGAACATGGAAATATCTACACCGCTATCTTTGGGAACATGGAAATATCTACACCGCTTTCTGTGTAAACATGCATACATCTTCACCGCTATCTGTATAAACATGGAAATATCTACACCACTATCTGTATGAACATGGAAATATCTACACCGCTATCTGTTTGAACATGGAAATATCTAAACCGCTATCTGCATGAAAATGGAAATATATACACAGCTATCTGCATATACATGGAAATATCTACACAGCTATCTCTTTACACATGAAAATATCTACACCGCCATCCGTATGAACATGGAAATATCTACACCGCTATCTGTATATACATGGAAATATCTACACCGTTATCTCTATGAACATGGAAATAACTACACCGCTATCTCTTTAAATATGGAAATACCTACACCGCCATCCGTATGAACATGGAAAGATCTACATCGCTATCTCTATGAACATGGAAATATCTAAACCGCTATCTGCATGAAAATGGAAATATCTACACAGCTATCTGGATATACATGGAAATATCTACACAGCTATCTATTTACACATGGAAATAACTACACGGCTATCTGTATGAACATGGAAATATCTACACCGGCATCTGTATGAACATGGAAATATCTGCACCGCCATCTGTATGAACATATAAATATCTACACCGGCATCTGTATTAAGATGGAGATATCTACACCGCTATCTGTATAAACTTGGAAATATCTACACCGCTATCTGTATAAACATGGAAATATCTACACCGCTATCTGTATAAACATGGGAATATCTTCACCGCTACCTTTATAAACATGGAAATATAAGCACCGCTATCTGTATGAACATGGAAATATCTACACCGCTATCAGTACGAACATGGAAATATCTACACAGCTATCTGTATGAACATGGAAATATCTTCACCGCCATCTGTATGAACAGGGATATCTCTACACAGCCATCTGGATGAACATGGAAATATCTACACCTCTATCTCCATGAACATGGAAATAGCTACACCGCCATCTGTATGAACATGCAATTATCCACACCGCCATCTGTATGAACATGGAAATATCTGCACCGCCATCTGTATGAACATATAAATAACTACACCACCATCTGTATTAAGATGGAGATATCTACACCGCTATCTCTATAAACCTGGAAATATCTTCACCGCTATCTGTATAAACATGGAAATATCTACACCGCTATCTATATAAACATGGAAATATATGCACCGCTACCTGTATAAACATGGAAATATCAGCAACGCTATCTGTATGAACATGGAAATATCTACACCGCTCTCTGTTTAAACATGGAAATATCTACACCGCTATCTGTATGAACATGGAAATAGCTACACAGCTATCTGTATGAACATGGAAATATCTACACCACTATCTGTATGAACATGGAAATGTCTACACCGCTATCTGTATGAACATGGATATATCTACACAGCCATCTGGATGAACATGGAAATATCTACACCGCTATCTTTGGGAACATGGAAATATCTACACCGCTTTCTGTGTAAACATGCATACATCTTCACCGCTATCTGTATAAACATGGAAATATCTACACCACTATCTGTATGAACATGGAAATATCTACACCGCTATCTGTTTGAACATGGAAATATCTAAACCGCTATCTGCATGAAAATGGAAATATCTACACAGCTATCTGCATATACATGGAAATATCTACACAGCTATCTCTTTACACATGAAAATATCTAAACCGCCATCCGTATGAACATGGAAATATCTACACCGCTATCTGTATATACATGGAAATATCTACACCGTTATCTCTATGAACATGGAAATAACTACACCGCTATCTCTTTAAATATGGAAATACCTACACCGCCATCCGTATGAACATGGAAAGATCTACATCGCTATCTCTATGAACATGGAAATATCTAAACCGCTATCTGCATGAAAATGGAAATATCTACACAGCTATCTGCATATACATGGAAATATCTACACAGCTATCTATTTACACATGGAAATAACTACACGGGTATCTGTATGAACATGGAAATATCTACACCGGCATCTGTATGAACATGGAAATATCTGCACCGCCATCTGTATGAACATATAAATATCTACACCGGCATCTGTATTAAGATGGAGATATCTACACCGCTATCTGTATAAACTTGGAAATATCTACACCGCTATCTGTATAAACATGGAAATATCTACACCGCTATCTGTATAAACATGGAAATATCTTCAGCGCTACCTTTATAAACATGGAAATATAAGCACCGCTATCTGTATGAACATGGAAATATCTACACCGCTATCAGTACGAACATGGAAATATCTACACCGCTATCTGTATGAACATGAAAATAGCTGCAACGCTATCTGTATGAACATGGAAATATCTACAGCACTATCTGTATGAACATGGAAATATCTACACCCCTATCTCTATGAACATGGATATATCTACACAGCCATCTGGATGAACATGGAAATATCTACACCGCTATCTGTATGAACATGGAAATATCTACACCGCTATCTGTGAAAACATGCATACATCTTCACCGCTATCTGTATAAACATGGATATATCTACACCGCTATCTGTTTGAACATGGAAACATCAAAACCGCTATCTGCATGAATATGGAAATATCTACACAGCTATCTGCATATACATGGAAATATCTACACAACTATCTCTTTACACATGGAAATAACTACACCGCTATCGGTATGAACATGGAAATATCTACACCGCCATCTGTATGAACATGGAAATATCTGCACGGCCTTCTGTATGAACATACAAATATCTACACCGCCATCGGTATTAAGATGGAGATATCTACACCGCTATCTGTATAAACATGGAAATATCTACACCGCTATTTGTATATACATGGAAATGTCTACACCGCTATCTGTATAAACTTGAAAATATCTACACCGCTACCTGTATAAACATGGAAATATCAGCACCGCTATCTGTATGAACATGGAAATATCACCCCCTCTATCTGTATGAATATGGAAATATCTACACCACTATCTGTATGAACTTGGAAATATCTACACCGCTATCGTATGAACCTGGAAATATCTTCACCGCCATCTGTATTAAGATGGAGATATCTACACAGCCATCTGGATGAACACGGAAATATCTACACTGCTATCTGTATGAACATGGAAATATCTACACCGCTATCTGTATGAACATGGAAATATCTACACCACTATCTGTATGAACATGGAAATATCTACACCGCTATCTGTTTGAACAAGGAAATATCTACACCGCTATCTGCATAAAAATGGAAATATCTACACAGCTATCTGCATATACATTTAAATATCTACAAAGCTATCTCTTTACACATGGAAATAACTACACCACTATCTCTATAAACATGGAAATATCTACACCGCCATCTGTATGAAAAAGGAAATATCTGCACCACCATCTGTATGAACATATAAATATCTACACCGCCATCTGTATTAAGATGGAGATATCTACACCGCTATCTGTATAAACTTGGAAATAGCTACACCGCTATCTGTACAAACATGGAAGTATCTACACGGCTATCTGTGTAAACATGGAAATATCTACACCGCTATCTGCATAAACATGGAAACATAAGCACCGCTATCTGTATGAACATGGAAATATCTACACCGCTATCAGTACGAACATGGAAATATCTACACCGCTATCTGTATGAACATGGAAATAGCTGCACCGCTATCTGTATGAACATGGAAATATCTACAGCCCTATCTGTATGAACACGGAAATATCTACACCGCTATCTCTTTACACATGGAAATAACTACACCGCTATCTGTATGAAAATGGATATATTTACAGCGCCATCGGTATGAACATGGAAATATCTGCACGGCCATCTGTATGAACATATAAATATCTACACCGCCATCTGTATTCAGATGGAGATATCTACACCACTATCTGTATAAACATGGAAATATCTACACCGCTATCTGTATAAACATGGAAATCTCTACACCGCTATCTGTATAAACCTGGAAATATCTACACCGCTACCTGTATAAACATGGAAATATCAACACCGCTATCTGTATGAACATGGATATATCAGCCCCCCTATCTGTATGAACATGGAAATATCTACACCACTATCTGTATAAACATGGAAATATCTACACCGCTATCTGTATGAACATGGAAATATCTTCACCGCCATCTGTATGAACATGGATATCTCTACACAGCCATCTGGATGAACATGGAAATATCTACACCGCTATCTCCATGAACATGGAAATAGCTACACCGCCATCTGTATGAACATGCAATTATCCACACCGCCATCTGTATGAACATGGAAATATCTGCACCGCCATCTGTATGAACATATAAATAACTACACCACCATCTGTATTAAGATGGAGATATCTACACCGCTATCTGTATAAACCTGGAAATATCTACACCGCTATCTGTATAAACATGGAAATATCTACACCGCTATCTATATAAACATGGAAATATATGCACCGCTACCTGTATAAACATGGAAATATCAGCAACGCTATCTGTATGAACATGGAAATATCTACACCGCTCTCTGTTTAAACATGGAAATATCTACACCGCTATCTGTATGAACATGGAAATAGCTACAACGCTATCTGTATGAACATGGAAATATCTACACCACTATCTGTATGAACATGGAAATGTCTACACCGCTATCTGTATGAACATGGATATATCTACACAGCCATCTGGATGAACATGGAAATATCTACACCGCTATCTTTGGGAACATGGAAATATCTACACCGCTTTGTGTGTAAACATGCATACATCTTCACCGCTATCTGTATAAACATGGAAATATCTACACCACTATCTGTATGAACATGGAAATATCTACACCGCTATCTGTTTGAACATGGAAATATCTAAACCGCTATCTGCATGAAAATGGAAATATCTACACAGCTATCTCTTTACACATGAAAATATCTACACCGCCATCCGTATGAACATGGAAATATCTACACCGCTATCTGTATATACATGGAAATATCTACACCGTTATCTCTATGAACATGGAAATAACTACACCGCTATCTCTTTAAATATGGAAATACCTACACCGCCATCCGTATGAACATGGAAAGATCTACATCGCTATCTCTATGAACATGGAAATATCTAAACCGCTATCTGCATGAAAATGGAAATATCTACAAAGCTATCTGCATATACATGGAAATATCTACACAGCTATCTATTTACACATGGAAATAACTACACGGCTATCTGTATGAACATGGAAATATCTACACCGGCATCTGTATGAACATGGAAATATCTGCACCGCCATCTGTATGAACATATAAATATCTACACCGGCATCTGTATTAAGATGGAGATATCTACACCGCTATCTGTATAAACTTGGAAATATCTACACCGCTATCTGTATAAACATGGAAATATCTACAACGCTATCTGTAGAAACATGGAAATATCTTCACCGCTACCTTTATAAACATGGAAATATAAGCACCGCTATCTGTATGAACAAAGAAATATCTACACCGCTATCAGTACGAACATGGAAATATCTACACCGCTATCTGTATGAACATGAAAATAGCTGCACCGCTATCTGTATGAACATGGAAATATCTACAGCAGTATCTGTAGGAACATGGAAATATCTACACCCCTATCTCTATGAACATGGATATATCTACACAGCCATCTGGATGAACATGGAAATATCTACACCGCTATCTGTATGAACATGGAAATATCTACACCGCTATCTGTGAAAACATGCATACATCTTCACCGCTATCTGTATAAACATGGATATATCTACACCGCTATCTGTTAGAACATGGAAACATCTAAACCGCTATCCGCATGAAAATGGAAATATCTACACAGCTATCTGCATATACATGGAAATATCTACACAACTATCTCTTTACACATGGAAATAACTACACCGCTATCGGTATGAACATGGAAATATCTACACCGCCATCTGTATGAACATGGAAATATCTGCACGGCCTTCTGTATGAACATACAAATATCTACACCGCCATCTGTATTAAGATGGAGATATCTACACCGCTATCTGTATAAACATGGAAATATCTACACCGCTATTTGTATATACATGGAAATGTCTACACCGCTATCTGTATAAACTTGAAAATATCTACACCGCTACCTGTATAAACATGGAAATATCAGCACCGCTATCTGTATGAATATGGAAATATCACCCCCTCTATCTGTATGAACATGGAAATATCTACACCACTATCTGTATGAACATGGAAATATCTACACCGCTATCGTATGAACCTGGAAATATCTTCACCGCCATCTGTATTAAGATGGAGATATCTACACAGCCATCTGGATGAACATGGAAATATCTACACTGCTATCTGTATGAACATGGAAATATCTACACCGCTATCTGTATGAACATGGAAATATCTACACCACTATCTGTATGAACATGGAAATATCTACACCGCTATCTGTATGAACAAGGAAATATCTACACCGCTATCTGCATAAAAATGGAAATATCTACACAGCTATCTGCATATACATTTAAATATCTACAAAGCTATCTCTTTACACATGGAAATAACTACACCACTATCTCTATAAACATGGAAATATCTACACCGCCATCTGTATGAACATGGAAATATCTGCACCGCCATCTCTATGAACATATAAATATCTACACCGCCATCTGTATTAAGATGGAGATAACTACACCGCTATCTGTATAAACTTGGAAATAGCTACACCGCTATCTGTACAAACATGGAAGTATCTACACGGCTATCTGTATAAACATGGAAATATCTACACCGCTATCTGTATAAACATGGAAACATAAGCACCGCTATCTGTATGAACGTGGAAATATCTACACCGCTATCAGTACGAACATGGAAATATCTACACCGCTATCTGTATGAACATGGAAATAGCTGCACCGCTATCTGTATGAACATGGAAATATCTACAGCCCTATCTGTATGAACACGGAAATATCTACACCGCTATCTCTTTACACATGGAAATAACTACACCGCTATCTGTATGAAAATGGATATATTTACAGCGCCATCGGTATGAACATGGAAATATCTGCACGGCCATCTGTATGAACATATAAATATCTACACCGCCATCTGTATTCAGATGGAGATATCTACACCACTATCTGTATAAACATGGAAATATCTACACCGCTATCTGTATAAACATGGAAATCTCTACACCGCTATCTGTATAAACCTGGAAATATCTACACCGCTACCTGTATAAACATGGAAATATCAGCACCGCTATCTGTATGAACATGGATATATCAGCCCCCCTATCTGTATGAACATGGAAATATCTACACCACTATCTGTATGAACATGGAAATATCTACACCGCTATCTGTATGAACATGGAAATATCTTCACCGCCATCTGTATGAACATGGATATCTCTACACAGCCATCTGGATGAACATGGAAATATCTACACTGCTATCTCCATGAACATGGAAATAGCTACACCGCCATCTGTATGAACATGCAATTATCCACACGGCCATCTGTATGAACATGGAAATATCTGCACCGCCATCTGTATGAACATATAAATAACTACACCACCATCTGTATTAAGATGGAGATATATACACCGCTATCTGTATAAACCTGGAAATATCTACACCGCTTTCTGTATAAACATGGAAATATCTACACCGCTATCTATATAAACATGGAAATATATGCACCGCTACCTGTATAAACATGGAAATATCAGCAACGCTATCTGTATGAACATGGAAATATCTACACCGCTCTCTGTTTAAACATGGAAATATCTACACCGCTATCTGTATGAACATGGAAATAGCTACACCGCTATCTGTATGAACATGGAAATATCTACACCACTATCTGTATGAACATGGAAATGTCTACACCGCTATCTGTATGAACATGGATATATCTACACAGCCATCTGGATGAACATGGAAATATCTACACCGCTATCTTTGGGAACATGGAAATATCTACACCGCTTTCTGTGTAAACATGCATACATCTTCACCGCTATCTGTATAAACATGGAAATATCTACACCACTATCTGTATGAACATGGAAATATCTACACCGCTATCTGTTTGAACATGGAAATATCTAAACCGCTATCTGCATGAAAATGGAAATATCTACACAGCTATCTGCATATACATGGAAATATCTACACAGCTATCTCTTTACACATGAAAATATCTACACCGCCATCCGTATGAACATGGAAATATCTACACCGCTATCTCTATATACATGGAAATATCTACACCGTTATCTCTATGAACATGGAAATAACTACACTGCTATCTCTTTAAATATGGAAATACCTACACCGCCATCCGTATGAACATGGAAAGATCTACATCGCTATCTCTATGAACATGGAAATATCTAAACCGCTATCTGCATGAAAATGGAAATATCTACACAGCTATCTGCATATACATGGAAATATCTACACAGCTATCTATTTACACATGGAAATAACTACACGGCTATCTGTATGAACATGGAAATATCTACACCGGCATCTGTATGAACATGGAAATATCTGCACCGCCATCTGTATGAACATATAAATATCTACACCGGCATCTGTATTAAGATGGAGATATCTACACCGCTATCTGTATAAACTTGGAAATATCTACACCGCTATCTGTATAAACATGGAAATATCTACACCGCTATCTGTATAAACATGGAAATATCTTCACCGCTACCTTTATAAACATGGAAATATAAGCACCGCTATCTGTATGAACATGGAAATATCTACACCGCTATCAGTACGAACATGGAAATATCTACACAGCTATCTGTATGAACATGAAAATAGCTGCACCGCTATCTGTATGAACATGCAAATATCTACAGCACTATCTGTATGAACATGGAAATATCTACACCCCTATCTCTATGAACATGGATATATCTACACAGCCATCTGGATGAACATGGAAATATCTACACCGCTATCTGTATGAACATGGAAATATCTACACCGCTATCTGTGAAAACATGCATACATCTTCACCGCTATCTGTATAAACATGGATATATCTACACCGCTATCTGTTTGAACATGGAAACATCTAAACCGCTATCTGCATGAAAATGGAAATATCTACACAGCTATCTGCATATACATGGAAATATCTACAAAACTATCTCTTTACACATGGAAATAACTACACCGCTATCGGTATGAACATGGAAATATCTACACCGCCATCTGTATGAACATGGAAATATCTGCACGGCCTTCTGTATGAACATACATATATCTACACCGCCATCTGTATTAAGATGGAGATATATACACCGCTATCTGTATAAACATGGAAATATCTACACCGCTATTTGTATATACATGGAAATGTCTACACCGCTATCTGTATAAACTTGAAAATATCTACATCGCTACCTGTATAAACATGGAAATATCAGCACCGCTATCTGTATGAACATGGAAATATCACCCCCTCTATCTGTATGAACATGGAAATATCTACACCACTATCTGTATGAACATGGAAATATCTACACCGCTATCGTATGAACCTGGAAATATCTTCACCGCCATCTGTATTAAGATGGAGATATCTACACAGCCATCTGGATGAACATGGAAATATCTACACTGCTATCTGTATGAACATGGAAATATCTACACCGCTATCTGTATGAACATGGAAATATCTACACCACTATCTGTATGAACATGGAAATATCTACACCGCAATCTGTTTGAACAAGGAAATATCTACACCGCTATCTGCATAAAAATGGAAATATCTACACAGCTATCTGCATATACATTTAAATATCTACAAAGCTATCTCTTTACACATGGAAATAACTACACCACTATCTCTATAAACATGGAAATATCTACACCGCCATCTGTATGAACATGGAAATATCTGCACCGCCATCTGTATGAACATATAAATATCTACACCGCCATCTGTATTAAGATGGAGATATCTACACCGCTATCTGTATAAACTTGGAAATAACTACACCGCTATCTGTACAAACATGGAAGTATCTACACGGCTATCTGTATAAACATGGAAATATCTACACCGCTATCTGTATAAACATGGAAACATAAGCACCGCTATCTGTATGAACATGGAAATATCTACACCGCTATCAGTACGAACATGGAAATATCTACACCGCTATCTGTATGAACATGGAAATAGCTGCACCGCTATCTGTATGAACATGGAAATATCTACAGCCCTATCTGTATGAACACGGAAATATCTACACCGCTATCTCTTTACACATGGAAATAACTACACCGCTATCTGTATGAAAATGGAAATATTTACAGCGCCATCGGTATGAACATGGAAATATCTGCACGGCCATCTGTATGAACATATAAATATCTACACCGCCATCTGTATTCAGATGGAGATATCTACACCACTATCTGTATAAACATGGAAATATCTACACCGCTATCTGTATAAACATGGAAATCTCTACACCGTTATCTGTATAAACCTGGAAATATCTACACCGCTACCTGTATAAACATGGAAATATCAGCACCGCTATCTGTATGAACATGGATATATCAGCCCCCCTATCTGTATGAACATGGAAATATCTACACCACTATCTGTATGAACATGGAAATATCTACACCGCTATCTGTATGAACATGGAAATATCTTCACCGCCATCTGTATGAACATGGATATCTCTACACAGCCATCTGGATGAACATGGAAATATCTACACCGCTATCTCCATGAACATGGAAATAGCTACACCGCCATCTGTATGAACATGCAATTATCCACACCGCCATCTGTATGAACATGGAAATATCTGCACCGCCATCTGTATGAACATATAAATAACTACACCACCATCTGTATTAAGATGGAGATATCTACCCCGCTAGCTGTATAAACCTGGAAATATCTACACCGCTATCTGTATAAACATGGAAATATCTACACCGCTATCTATATAAACATGGAAATATATGCACCGCTACCTGTATAAACATGGAAATATCAGCAACGCTATCTGTATGAACATGGAAATATCTACACCGCTCTCTGTTTAAACATGGAAATATCTACACCGCTATCTGTATGAACATGGAAATAGCTACACCCCTATCTGCATGAACATGGAAATATCTACACCACTATCTGTATGAACATGGAAATGTCTACACTGCTATCTGTATGAACATGGATATATCTACACAGCCATCTGGATGAACATGGAAATATCTACACCGCTATGTGTATGAACAAGGAAATATCTACACCACTATCTGTGTAAACATGCATACATCTTCACCGCAATCTGTATAAACATGGAAATATCTACACTGCTATCTGCATGAACATGGAAATATCTACACCGCTATCTGTTTGAACATGGAAATATCTACACCGCTATCTGCATGAAAATGGAAATATCTACACAGCGATCTGCATATACATGGAAATAACTACAAAGCTATCTCTTTACACATGGAAATAAGTACAGCGCTATCTCTATAAACATGGAAATATCTACACCGCCATCTGTATGAACATGGAAATATCTGCACCGCCATCTGTATGAACATATAAATATCTTCACCGCCATCAGTATTAAGATGGAGATATCTGCACCGCTGTCTGTATAAACTTGGAAATATCTACACCGCTATCTGTATGAACATGGAAATATCTACACCGCTATCTGTGTAAACATGCATACATCTTCACCGCTATCTGTATAAAGATGGAAATATCTACACCGCTATCTGTATGAACATGGAAATAGCTACACCGCTATCTGTATGAACATGGAAATATCAACACCGCTATCTGTATGAACATGGATATATCTACACAGCCATCTGGATGAACATGGAAATAGCTACACCGCTATCTGTATGAACATGGAAATATCTACACCGCTATCTGTATAAACATGGAAATATCTACACCTCTATCTCTATGAACATGGATATATCTACACAGCCATCTGGATGAACATGGAAATATCTACACCGCTATCTGTTTGAACATGGAAACATCTACACCGCTATCTGCATGAAAATGGAAATATCTACACTGCTATCTGCATACACATGGAAATATCTACACAGCTATCTCTTTACACATGGAAATAACAACACCGCTATCTGTATGAACATGGAAATATCTTCACCGCCATCTGTATGAACAAGGAAATATCTGCACCGCCATCTGTAGGAACATATAAATATCTACGCCGCCATCTGTATTAAGATGGAGATATCTACACCGCTATCTGTATAAACATGGAAATATCTACACCGCTATCTGTATAAACATGGAAATATCTACACTGCTATCTGTATAAACATGGAAATATCTACACCGCTACCTGTATAAACATGGAAATATCAGCACCGCTATCTGTATGAACATGGAAATATCTACACCGCTATCTGTATGAACATGGAAATATTTACACCGCTATCAGTATGAACATGGAAATATCTACACGGCTATCTGTATGAACATGGAAATATCTACACCGCTATCTGTTTGAACATGGAAATGTCTACACCGCTATCTGCATGAAAATGGAAATATCTACACTGCTATCTGCATATACATGGAAATATCTACACAGCTATCTCTTTACACATGGAAATAACAACACCGCTATCTGTATGATCATGGAAATATCTACAACGCCATCTGTATGAACATGGAAATATCTGCACCGCCATATGTAGGAACATATAAATATCTACGCCGCCATCTGTATTAAGATGGAGATATCTACACCGCTATCTGTATAAACATGGAAATATCTACACCGCTATCTGTAGAAACATGGAAATATCTACACCGCTATCTGTATAAACATGGAAATATCTACACCGCTACCTGTATGAACATGGAAATATCAGCACCGCTATCTGTATGAACATGGATATATCTACACCGCTATCTGTATGAACATGGAAATATCTACACCGCTATCTGTATGAACATGGAAATATCTACACCACTATCTGTATGAACATGGAAATATCTACACCGCTATCTGTATGAACATGGATATATATACACACCCTCTGGATGAACATGGAAATATCCACACCGCTATCTGTGTAAACATGCATACATCTTCACCGCTATCTGTATAAACATGGAAATATCTATACCGCTATCTTTATGAACAATGAAATATCTACACCGCTATCTGTTTGAAGATGGAAATATATACACCGCTATCTGCATGAAAATGGAAATATCTACACAGCTATCTGCATATATATAGAAATATGTACACAGCTATCTCTTTACACATGGAAATAACTACACCGCTATCTTTATGAACATGGAAATATCTTCACCGCCATCTGTATAAACATGGATATATCTACACAGCCATCTGGATGAACATGGAAATATCTACACCGCTATCTGTATGAGCAAGGAAATATCTACACCGCTATCTGTGTAAACATGCATACATCTTCACCGCTATCTGTATAAACATGGAAATATATACACTGCTATCTGCATGAACATGGAAATATCTACACCGCTATCTGTTTTAACATGGAAATATCTACACCGCTATCTGCATGAAAATGGAAATATCTACACAGCGATCTGCATATACATGGAAATATCTACAAACCTATCTCTTTACACATGGAAATAACTACAGCGCTATCTCTATAAACATGGAAATATCTACACCGCCATCTGTATGAACATGGAAATATCTGCACCGCCATCTGTATGAACATATAAATATCTACACCGCCATCAATATTAAGATGGAGATATCTACACCGCTATCTGTATAAACTTGGAAATATCTACACCGCTATCTGTATGAACATGGAAATATCTACACCGCTACCTGTATAAACATGGAAATGTCTACACCGCTACCTGTAACAACATGGAAATATCAGCACCGCTATCTGTATGAACATGGAAATATCAGCCCCTCTATCTGTATGAGCATGGAAATATCTACACTGCTATCTGTATGAACATGGAAATATCTACACTGCTATCCATATGAACATGGAAATATCTTCACCGCCATCTGTATGTACATGGATATATCTACACAGCCATCTGGATGAACATGGAAATATCTACACCGCTATCTGTATGAACATGGAAATAGCTACACCGCTATCTGTATGAACATGGAAATATCTACACCGCTATCTGTATGAACATGGAAATATCTACACCGCTATCTGTATGAACATGGAAATATCTTCACCGCCATCTGTATGAACATGGATATATCTACACAGCCATCTGGATGAACTTGGAAATATCTACACCGCTATCTGTATGAACATGGAAATAGCCACACTGCTATCTGTATGAACATGGAAATATCTTCACCGCCATCTGTATGAACATGGATATATCTCCAAAGCCATCTGGATGAACATGGAAATATCTACACAGCTATCTGTATGAACATGGAAATATATTCACCGCTATCTGTGTAAGCATGCATACATCTTCACCGCTATCTGTATAAACATGGAAATATCTACATCGCTATCTGTATGAACATGGAAATATCTACACCGCTATCTGTATGAACATGGAAATATCTACACCGCTATCTGTATGAACATGGAAATATCTACACCGCTATCTGTATGAACATGGAAATATCTACACCACTATCTGTATGAACATGGAAATATCTACACCGCTATCTGAATGAACATGGATATATATACACAGCTCTCTGGATGAACATGGAAATATCCACACCGCTATCTGTGTAAACATGCATACATCTTCACCGCTATCTGTATAAACATGGAAATATCTACATCGCTATCTGTATGAACATGGAAATATCTACACCGCTACCTGTATAAACATGGAAATATCAGCACCGCTATCTGTATGAACATGGAAATATCTACACCGCTATCTGTATGAACATGGAAATATCTACACCGCTATCTGTATGAACATGGAAATATCTACACCACTATCTGTATGAACATGGAAATATCTACACCGCTATCTGTATGAACATGGATATATATACACAGCTCTCTGGATGAACATGGAAATATCCACACCGCTATCTGTGTAAACATGCATACATCTTCACCGCTATCTGTATAAACATGGAAATATCTACACCGCTATCTTTATGAACATGGAAATATCTACACTGCTATCTGTTTGAAGATGGAAATATATACACCGCTATCTGCATGAAAATGGAAATATCTACACAGCTATCTGCATATACATGGAAATATGCACAGAACTATCTCTTTACACATGGAAATAACTACACCGCTATCTTTATGAACATGGAAATATCTTCACCGTCATCTCTATGGACATGGATATATCTACACAGCCATCTGGATGAACATGGAAATATCTACACCGCTATCTGTATGAACAAGGAAATATCTACACCGCTATCTGTGTAAACATGCATACATATTCATCGCGATCTGTATAAACATGGAAATATCTACACTGCTATCTGCATGAACATGGAAATATCTACACCGCTATCTGTTTAAACATGGAAATATCTACACCGCTATCTGTATGAAAATGGAAATATCTACACAGCGATCTGCATATACATGGAAATATCTACAAAGCTATCTCTTTACACATGGAAATAACTACAGCGCTATCTCTATAAACATGGAAATATCTACACCGCTATCTGTATAAACATGGAAATATCTACACCGGTATCTGTATAAACATGGAAATATCTACACCGCTACCTGTATAAACATTTAAATATCAGCACCGCTATCTGTATGAACATGGAAATATCTACACCGCTATCTCTATGAACATGGAAATTTCTACAAAACTATCGGTAAGAACATGGAAATAGCTACACCGCTATCTGTATGAACATGGAAATATCTACACCACTACCTGTATGAACATGGAAATATCTACACCTCTATCTCTATGAACATGGATATATCTACACAGCCATCTGGATGAACATGGAAATATCTACACCGCTATCTGTTTGAACATGGAAATATCTACACCGATATCTGCATGAAAATGGAAATATCTACAGAGATATCTGCATATACATGGAAATATATACACAGGTATCTCTTTACACATGGAAATAACTACACCGCTATCTGTATGAACATGGAAATATCTACACCGCCATCTGTATGAACATGGAAATATCTGCACCACCATCTGTAAGAACATATAAATATCTACACCGCCATCTGTATTGAGATGGAGATATCTACACCGCTATCTGAATAAACATGGAAATATCAGCACCGCTATCTGTATGAAAATGGAAATATCTACACCGCTATCTGTATGAACATGGAAATATCTACACCGCTGTCTGTATGAACATGGAAATATCTACACCACTATCTGCATGAACAAGGAAATATCTACACCGCTATCTGTATGAACATGGATATATATACACAGCCCTCTGGATGAACATGGAAATATCCACACCGCTATCTGTGTAAACATGCATACACCTTCACCGCTATCTGTATAAACATGGAAATATCTACACCGCTATCTTTATGAACATGGAAATATCTACACTGCTATCTGTTTGAAGATGGAAATATATACACCGCTATCTGCATGAAAATGGAAACATCTACACAGCTATCTGCTTATACATGGAAATATGTACACAGCTATCTCTTTACACATGGAAATAACTACACCGCAATCTTTATGAACATGGAAATATCTTCACTGGCATCTGTATGAACATGGATATATCTACACAGCCATCTGGATGAACATGAAAATATCTACACCGCTATCTGTATGAACAAGGAAATATCTACACCGCTATCAGTGTAAACATGCATACATCTTCACCGCTATCTGTATAAACATGGAAATATCTACACTGCTATCTGCATGAACATGGAAATATCTACACCGCTATCTGTTTGAACATGGAAATATCTACACCGCTATCTGCATGAAAATTGAAATATCTACACCGCTATCTGCATATACATGGAAATATCTTCAAAGCTATCTCTTTACACATGGAAATAACTACAGCGCTATCTCTAGAAACATGGAAATATCTACACCGCCATCTGTATGAACATGGAAATATCTGCACCGCCATCTGTATGAACATATAAATATCTTCACGGCCATCAATATTAAGATGGAGATATCTGCACCGCTATCTGTATAAACTTGGAAATATCTACACTGCTATCTGTATAAACATGGAAATATCTACACCGCTACCTGTATAAACATTTAAATATCAGCACCGCTATCTGTATGAACATGGAAATATCTACACCGCTATCTCTATGAACATGGAAATTTCTACACCGCTATCGGTAAGAACATGGAAATAGCTACACCGCTATCTGTATGAACATGGAAATATCTACACCACTACCTGTATGAACATGGAAATATCTACACCTCTATCTCTATGAACATGGATATATCTACACAGCCATCTGGATGAACATGGAAATATCTACACCGCTATCTCTTTGAACATGGAAATACCTACACCGATATCTGCATGAAAATGGAAATATCTACACAGCTATCTGCATATACATGGAAATATCTACACAGCTATCTCTTTACACATGGAAATAACTACACCGCTATCTGTATGAACATGGAAATATCTACACCGCCATCTGTATGAACATGGAAATATCTGCACCGCCATCTGTATGAACATATAAATAACTACAGGGCCAACTTTATTAAGATGGAGATATCTACACCGCTATCTGTATGAAAATGGAAATATCTACACCGCTATCTGTATGAACATGGAAATATCTACACCGCTACCTGTATAAACATGGAAATGTCTACACCGCTACCTGTAAAAACATGGAAATATCAGCACCGCTATCTGTATGAACATGGAAATATCAGCCACTCTATCTGAATGAGCATGGAAATATCTACACTGCTATCTGTATGAACATGGAAATATCTACACTGCTATCCATATGAACATGGAAATATCTTCACCGTCATCTGTATGAACAAGGATATATCTACACAGCCATCTGGATGAACATGGAAATATCTACACCGCTATCTGTATGAACATGGAAATAGCTACACCGCTATCTTTGTGAACATGGAAATATCTACACCACTATCTGTATGAACATGGAAATATCTACACCGCTATCTGTATGAACATGGAAATATCTTCACCGCCATTTGTATGAACATGGATATATCTACACAGCCATCTGGATGAACTTGGAAATATCTACACAGCTATCTGTATGAACATGGAAATATATACACCGCAATCTGTGTAAGCATGCATACATCTTCACCGCTGTCTGTATAAACATGGAAATATCTACATCGCTATCTGTATGAACATGGAAATATCTACACCGCTATCTGTGTAAACATGCATACATCTTCACCGCTATCTGTATAAACATGGAAATATCTACACCGCTATCTGTATGAACATGGAAATAGGTACACCGCTATCTGTATGAACATGGAAATATCAACACTGCTATCTGTATGAACATGGATATATCTACACAGCCATCTGGATGAACATGGAAATATCAACACCGCTATCTGTGTAAACATGCATACATCTTCACCGCTATCTGTATAAACATGGAAATATTTACACCGCTATCTGTATGAACATGGAAATATCTACACGGCTATCTGTATGAACATGGAAATATCTACACCGCTATCTGTTTGAACATGGAAATATCTACACCGCTATCTGCATGAAAATGGAAATATCTACACTGCTATCTGCATATACATGGAAATATCTACACAGCTATCTCTTTACACATGGAAATAACAACACCGCTATCCGTATGAACATGGAAATATCTACAACGCCATCTGTATGTACATGGAAATATCTGCACCGCCATCTGTAGGAACATATAAATATCCACGCCGCCATCTGTATTAAGATGGAGATATCTACACCGCTATCTTTATAAACATGGAAATATCTACACCGCTATCTGTATAAACATGGAAATATCTACACCGCTATCTGTATAAACATGGAAATATCTACACCGCTACCTGTATAAACATGGAAATATCAGCACCGCTATCTGTATGAACATGGAAATATCTACACCGCTATCTGTATGAACATGGAAATATCTACACCGCTATCTGTATGAACATGGAAATATCTACACCGCTATCTGTATGAACATGGAAATATCTACACCGCTATCTGTATGAACATGGATATATATACACAGCCCTCTGGATGAACATGGAAATATCCACACCGTTATCTGTGTAAACATGCATACATCTTCACCGCTATCTGTATAAACATGGAAATATCTACACCGCTATCTTTTGAACATGGAAATATCTACACCGCTATCTGTATGAACATGGAAATAGCTACACCACTATCTGTATGAAAATGGAAATATCTACACCGCCATCTGTATGAACATGGAAATATCTGCACCGCCATCTGTAGGAACATATAAATATCTACGCCACCATCTGTATTAAGATGGAGATATCTACACCGCCATCTGTATAAACGTGGAAATATCTACACCGCTATCTGTATAAACATGGAAATATCTACACCGCTATCTGTATAAACATGGAAATATCTACACCGCTACCTGTATAAACATGGAAAAATCAGCACCGCTATCTGTATGAACATGGAAATATCTACACCGCTATCTGTATGAACATGGAAATATCTACACCGCTATCTGTATGAACATGGAAATATCTACACCACTATCTGTATGAACATGGAAATATCTACACCGCTATCTGTATGAAAATGTATATATATACACAGCCCTCTGGATGAACATGGAAATATCCACACCGCTATCTGTGTAAACATGCATACATCTTCACCGCTATCTGTATAAACATGGAAATATCTACACCGCTATCTTTATGAACATGGAAATATCTACACTGCTATCTGTTTGAAGATGGAAATATATACACCGCTATCTGCATGAAAATGGAAACATCTACACAGCTATCTGCTTATACATGGAAATATGTACACAGCTATCTCTTTACACATGGAAATAACTACACCGCAATCTTTATGAACATGGAAATATCTTCACCGGCATCTGTATGAACATGGATATATCTACACAGCCATCTGGATGAACATGAAAATATCTACACCGCTATCTGTATGAACAAGGAAATATCTACACCGCTATCAGTGTAAACATGCATACATCTTCACCGCTATCTGTATAAACATGGAAATATCTACACTGCTATCTGCATGAACATGGAAATATCTACACCGCTATTTGTTTGAACATGGAAATATCTACACCGCTATCTGCATGAAAATGGAAATATCTACACCGCTATCTGCATATACATGGAAATATCTACAAAGCTATCTCTTTACACATGGAAATAACTACAGCGCTATCTCTATAAACATGGAAATATCTACACCGCCATCTGTATGAACATGGAAATATCTGCACCGCCATCTGTATGAACATATAAATATCTTCACGGCCATCAATATTAAGATGGAGATATCTGCACCGCTATCTGTATAAACTTGGAAATATCTACACTGCTATCTGTATAAACATGGAAATATCTACACCGCTACCTGTATAAACATTTAAATATCAGCACCGCTATCTGTATGAACATGGAAATATCTACACCGCTATCTCTATGAACATGGAAATTTCTACACCGCTATCGGTAAGAACATGGAAATAGCTACACCGCTATCTGTATGAACATGGAAATATCTACACCACTACCTGTATGAACATGGAAATATCTACACCTCTATCTCTATGAACATGGATATATCTACACAGCCATCTGGATGAACATGGAAATATCTACACCGCTATCTCTTTGAACATGGAAATACCTACACCGATATCTGCATGAAAATGGAAATATCTACAGAGCTATCTGCATATACATGGAAATATCTACACAGCTATCTCTTTACACATGGAAATAACTACACCGCTATCTGTATGAACATGGAAATATCTACACCGCCATCTGTATGAACATGGAAATATCTGCACCGCCATCTGTATGAACATATAAATAACTACAGGGCCATCTGTATTAAGATGGAGATATCTACACCGCTATCTGTATGAAAATGGAAATATCTACACCGCTATCTGTATGAACATGGAAATATCTACACCGCTACCTGTATAAACATGGAAATGTCTACACCGCTACCTGTAAAATCATGGAAATATCAGCACCGCTATCTGTATGAACATGGAAATATCAGCCCCTCTATCTGAATGAGCATGGAAATATCTACACTGCTATCTGTATGAACATGGAAATATCTACACTGCTATCCATATGAACATGGAAATATCTTCACCGTCATCTGTATGAACAAGGATATATCTACACAGCCATCTGGATGAACATGGAAATATCTACACCGCTATCTGTATGAACATGGAAATAGCTACACCGCTATCTTTGTGAACATGGAAATATCTACACCACTATCTGTATGAACATGGAAATATCTACACCGCTATCTGTATGAACATGGAAATATCTTCACCGCCATCTGTATGAACATGGATATATCTACACAGCCATCTGGATGAACATGGAAATATCTACACAGCTATCTGTATGAACATGGAAATATATACACCGCAATCTGTGTAAGCATGCATACATCTTCACCGCTGTCTGTATAAACATGGAAATATCTACATCGCTATCTGTATGAACATGGAAATATCTACACCGCTATCTGTGTAAACATGCATACATCTTCACCGCTATCTGTATAAACATGGAAATATCTACACCGCTATCTGTATAAACATGGAAATAGGTACACCGCTATCTGTATGAACATGGAAATATCAACACTGCTATCTGTATGAACATGGATATATCTACACAGCCATCTGGATGAACATGGAAATATCAACACCGCTATCTGTGTAAACATGCATACATCTTCACCGCTATCTGTATAAACATGGAAATATTTACACCGCTATCTGTATGAACATGGAAATATCTACACGGCTATCTGTATGAACATGGAAATATCTACACCGCTATCTGTTTGAACATGGAAATATCTACACCGCTATCTGCATGAAAATGGAAATATCTACACTGCTATCTGCATATACATGGAAATATCTACACAGCTATCTCTTTACACATGGAAATAACAACACCGCTATCTGTATGAACATGGAAATATCTACAACGCCATCTGTATGAACATGGAAATATCTGCACCGCCATCTGTAGGAACATATAAATATCTATGCCGCCATCTGTATTAAGATGGAGATATCTACACCGCTATCTTTATAAACATGGAAATATCTACAGCGCTATCTGTATAAACATGGAAATATCTACACCGCTATCTGTATAAACATGGAAATATCTACACCGCTACCTGTATAAACATGGAAATATCAGCACCGCTATCTGTATGAACATGGAAATATCTACACCACTATCTGTATGAACATGGAAATATCTACACCGCTATCTGTATGAACATGGAAATATCTACACCGCTATCTGTATGAACATGGAAATATCTACACCGCTATCTGTATGAACATGGATATATATACACAGCCCTCTGGATGAACATGGAAATATCCACACCGCTATCTGTGTAAACATGCATACATCTTCACCGCTATCTGTATAAACATGGAAATATCTACACCGCTATCTTTTGAAGATGGAAATATCTACACCGCTATCTGTTTGAAGATGGAAATATATACACCGCTATCTGCATGAAAATGGGAATATCTGCACAGCTATCTGCATATACATGGAAACATGTACACAGCTATCTGTTTACACATGGAAATAACTACACCGCTATCTCTATGAACATGGAAATATCTACACCGCCATCTGTATGAACATGGAAATATCTAAACCGCTATCAGCATGAAAATGGAAATATCTACACAGCTATCTGCATATACATGGAAATATCTACACAGCTGTCTCTTTACACATGGAAATAACTACACCGCTATCTGTATGAACATGGAAATATCTACACCTCCATCTGTATGAACTTGGAAGTATCTGGACCGCCATCTGTATGGACATATAAATATCTTCACCGCCATCTGTATTAAGATGGAGAGATCTACACCGCTATCTGTATAAACATGGAAATATCTACACTGCTATCTGTATAAACATGGAAATATGTACACCGCTACCTGTATAAACATGGAAATATCAGCACCGCTATCTGCATGAACATGGAAATATCAGCCCCTCTATCTGTATGAACATGGAAATATCTACACCGCTGTCTCTATGAACATGGAAATATCTACACCGCTATCTCTTTGAACATGGAAATATCTAAAACGCTATCTGGATGAACATGGAAATATCTACACAGCTATCTGCATATACATGGAAATATCTACACAGCTATCTCTTTACACATGGAAATAACTACACCGCTATGTTTATGAACATTGAAATATCTTCACCGCCATCTGTATGAACACGGAAATATCTACACGGCTATCTGTATGAACATGGAAATATCTACACCGCTATCTGTTTGAACATGGAAATATCTACACCGCTATCTGCATGAAAATGGAAATATCTACACTGCTATCTGCATATACATGGAAATATCTACACAGCTATCTCTTTACACATGGAAATAACAACACCGCTATCCGTATGAAAATGGAAATATCTACAACGCCATCTGTATGTACATGGAAATATCTGCACCGCCATCTGTAGGAACATATAAATATCTACGCCGCCATCTGTATTAAGATGGAGATATCTACACCGCTATCTTTATAAACATGGAAATATCTACACCGCTATCTGTATAAACATGGAAATATCTACACCGCTATCTGTATAAACATGGAAATATCTACACCGCTACCTGTATAAACATGGAAATATCAGCACCGCTATCTGTATGAACATGGAAATATCTACACCGCTATCTGTTTGAAGATGGAAATATATACACCGCTATCTGCATGAAAATGGAAATATCAACACAGCTATCTGCATATACATGGAAACATGTACACAGCTATCTGTTTACACATGGAAATAACTACACCGCTATCTCTATGAACATGGAAATATCTACACCGCCATCTGTATGAACATGGAAATATCTAAACCGCTATCAGCATGAAAATGGAAATATCTACACAGATATCTGCATATACATGGAAATATCTACACAGCTATCTCTTTACACATGGAAATAACTACACCGCTATCTGTATGAACATGGAAATATCTACACCTCCATCTGTATGAACTTGGAAATACCTGGACCGCCATCTGTATGGACATATAAATATCTTCACCGCCATCTGTATTAAGATGGAGAGATCTACACCGCTATCTGTATAAACATGGAAATATCTACACTGCTATCTGTATAAACATGGAAATATCTACACCGCTACCTGTATAAACATGGAAATATCAGCACCGCTATCTGCATGAACATGGAAATATCAGCCCCTCTATCTGTATGAACATGGAAATATCTACACCGCTGTCTCTATGAACATGGAAATATCTACACCGCTATCTCTTTGAACATGGAAATATCTAAAACGCTATCTGGATGAACATGGAAATATCTACACAGCTATCTGCATATACATGGAAATATCTACACAGCTATCTCTTTACACATGGAAATAACTACACCGCTATGTTTATGAACATGGAAATATCTTCACCGCCATCTGTATGAACACGGAAATATCTACACGGCTATCTGTATGAACATGGAAATATCTACACCGCTATCTGTTTGAACATGGAAATATCTACACCGCTATCTGCATGAAAATGGAAATATCTACACTGCTATCTGCATATACATGGAAATATCTACACAGCTATCTCTTTACACATGGAAATAACAACACCGCTATCCGTATGAACATGGAAATATCTACAACGCCATCTGTATGTACATGGAAATATCTGCACCGCCATCTGTAGGAACATATAAATATCTACGCCGCCATCTGTATTAAGATGGAGATATCTACACCGCTATCTTTACAAACATGGAAATATCTACACCGCTATCTGTATAAACATGGAAATATCTACACCGCTATCTGTATAAACATGGAAATATCTACACCGCTACCTGTATAAACATGGAAATATCAGCACCGCTATCTGTATGAACATGGAAATATCTACACCGCTATCTGTATGAACATGGAAATATCTACACCGCTATCTGTATGAACATGGAAATATCTACACCGCTATCTGTATGAACATGGAAATATCTACACCGCTATCTGTATGAACATGGATATATATACACAGCCCTCTGGATGAACATGGAAATATCCACACCGCTATCTGTGTAAACATGCATACATCTTCACCGCTATCTGTATAAACATGGAAATATCTACACCGCTATCTTTTGAACATGGAAATATCTACACCGCTATCTGTATGAACATGGAAATAGCTACACCACTATCTGTATGAACATGGAAATATCTACACCGCCATCTGTATGAATATGGAAATATCTGCACCGCCATCTGTAGGAACATATAAATATCTACGCCACCATCTGTAATAAGATGGAGATATCTACACCGTCATCTGTATAAACATGGAAATATCTACACCGCTATCTGTATAAACATGGATATATCTACACCGCTATCTGTATAAACATGGAAATATCTACACCGCTACCTGTATAAACATGGAAAAATCAGCACCGCTATCTGTATGAACATGGAAATATCTACACCGCTATCTGTATGAACATGGAAATATCTACACCGCTATCTGTATGAACATGGAAATATCTACACCACTATCTGTATGAACATGGAAATATCTACACCGCTATCTGTATGAAAATGGATATATATACACAGCCCTCTGGATGAACATGGAAATATCCACACCGCTATCTGTGTAAACATGCATACATCTTCACCGCTATCTGTATAAACATGGAAATATCTACACCGCTATCTTTATGAACATGGAAATATCTACACTGCTATCTGTTTGAAGATGGAAATATATACACCGCTATCTGCATGAAAATGGAAACATCTACACAGCTATCTGCTTATACATGGAAATATGTACACAGCTATCTCTTTACACATGGAAATAACTACACCGCAATCTTTATGAACATGGAAATATCTTCACCGGCATCTGTATGAACATGGATATATCTACACAGCCATCTGGATGAACATGAAAATATCTACACCGCTATCTGTATGAACAAGGAAATATCTACACCGCTATCAGTGTAAACATGCATACATCTTCACCGCTATCTGTATAAACATGGAAATATCTACACTGCTATCTGCATGAACATGGAAATATCTACACCGCTATCTGTTTGAACATGGAAATATCTACACCGCTATCTGCATGAAAATTGAAATATCTACACCGCTATCTGCATATACATGGAAATATCTTCAAAGCTATCTCTTTACACATGGAAATAACTACAGCGCTATCTCTAGAAACATGGAAATATCTACACCGCCATCTGTATGAACATGGAAATATCTGCACCGCCATCTGTATGAACATATAAATATCTTCACGGCCATCAATATTAAGATGGAGATATCTGCACCGCTATCTGTATAAACTTGGAAATATCTACACTGCTATCTGTATAAACATGGAAATATCTACACCGCTACCTGTATAAACATTTAAATATCAGCACCGCTATCTGTATGAACATGGAAATATCTACACCGCTATCTCTATGAACATGGAAATTTCTACACCGCTATCGGTAAGAACATGGAAATAGCTACACCGCTATCTGTATGAACATGGAAATATCTACACCACTACCTGTATGAACATGGAAATATCTACACCTCTATCTCTATGAACATGGATATATCTACACAGCCATCTGGATGAACATGGAAATATCTACACCGCTATCTCTTTGAACATGGAAATACCTACACCGATATCTGCATGAAAATGGAAATATCTACACAGCTATCTGCATATACATGGAAATATCTACACAGCTATCTCTTTACACATGGAAATAACTAAACCGCTATCTGTATGAACATGGAAATATCTACACCGCCATCTGTATGAACATGGAAATATCTGCACCGCCATCTGTATGAACATATAAATAACTACAGGGCCAACTTTATTAAGATGGAGATATCTACACCGCTATCTGTATGAAAATGGAAATATCTACACCGCTATCTGTATGAACATGGAAATATCTACACCGCTACCTGTATAAACATGGAAATGTCTACACCGCTACCTGTAAAAACATGGAAATATCAGCACCGCTATCTGTATGAACATGGAAATATCAGCCACTCTATCTGAATGAGCATGGAAATATCTACACTGCTATCTGTATGAACATGGAAATATCTACACTGCTATCCATATGAACATGGAAATATCTTCACCGTCATCTGTATGAACAAGGATATATCTACACAGCCATCTGGATGAACATGGAAATATCTACACCGCTATCTGTATGAACATGGAAATAGCTACACCGCTATCTTTGTGAACATGGAAATATCTACACCACTATCTGTATGAACATGGAAATATCTACACCGCTATCTGTATGAACATGGAAATATCTTCACCGCCATCTGTATGAACATGGATATATCTACACAGCCATCTGGATGAACTTGGAAATATCTACACAGCTATCTGTATGAACATGGAAATATATACACCGCAATCTGTGTAAGCATGCATACATCTTCACCGCTGTCTGTATAAACATGGAAATATCTACATCGCTATCTGTATGAACATGGAAATATCTACACCGCTATCTGTGTAAACATGCATACATCTTCACCGCTATCTGTATAAACATGGAAATATCTACACCGCTATCTGTATGAACATGGAAATAGGTACACCGCTATCTGTATGAACATGGAAATATCAACACTGCTATCTGTATGAACATGGATATATCTACACAGCCATCTGGATGAACATGGAAATATCAACACCGCTATCTGTGTAAACATGCATACATCTTCACCGCTATCTGTATAAACATGGAAATATTTACACCGCTATCTGTATGAACATGGAAATATCTACACGGCTATCTGTATGAACATGGAAATATCTACACCGCTATCTGTTTGAACATGGAAATATCTACACCGCTATCTGCATGAAAATGGAAATATCTACACTGCTATCTGCATATACATGGAAATATCTACACAGCTATCTCTTTACACATGGAAATAACAACACCGCTATCCGTATGAACATGGAAATATCTACAACGCCATCTGTATGTACATGGAAATATCTGCACCGCCATCTGTAGGAACATATAAATATCCACGCCGCCATCTGTATTAAGATGGAGATATCTACACCGCTATCTTTATAAACATGGAAATATCTACACCGTTATCTGTATAAACATGGAAATATCTACACCGCTATCTGTATAAACATGGAAATATCTACACCGCTACCTGTATAAACATGGAAATATCAGCACCGCTATCTGTATGAACATGGAAATATCTACACCGCTATCTGTATGAACATGGAAATATCTACACCGCTATCTGTATGAACATGGAAATATCTACACCGCTATCTGTATGAACATGGAAATATCTACACCGCTATCTGTATGAACATGGATATATATACACAGCCCTCTGGATGAACATGGAAATATCCACACCGCTATCTGTGTAAACATGCATACATCTTCACCGCTATCTGTATAAACATGGAAATATCTACACCGCTATCTTTTGAACATGGAAATATCTACACCGCTATCTGTATGAACATGGAAATAGCTACACCACTATCTGTATGAAAATGGAAATATCTACACCGCCATCTGTATGAACATGGAAATATCTGCACCGCCATCTGTAGGAACATATAAATATCTACGCCACCATCTGTATTAAGATGGAGATATCTACACCGCCATCTGTATAAACGTGGAAATATCTACACCGCTATCTGTATAAACATGGAAATATCTACACCGCTATCTGTATAAACATGGAAATATCTACACCGCTACCTGTATAAACATGGAAAAATCAGCACCGCTATCTGTATGAACATGGAAATATCTACACCGCTATCTGTATGAACATGGAAATATCTACACCGCTATCTGTATGAACATGGAAATATCTACACCACTATCTGTATGAACATGGAAATATCTACACCGCTATCTGTATGAAAATGGATATATATACACAGCCCTCTGGATGAACATGGAAATATCCACACCGCTATCTGTGTAAACATGCATACATCTTCACCGCTATCTGTATAAACATGGAAATATCTACACCGCTATCTTTATGAACATGGAAATATCTACACTGCTATCTGTTTGAAGATGGAAATATATACACCGCTATCTGCATGAAAATGGAAACATCTACACAGCTATCTGCTTATACATGGAAATATGTACACAGCTATCTCTTTACACATGGAAATAACTACACCGCAATCTTTATGAACATGGAAATATCTTCACCGGCATCTGTATGAACATGGATATATCTACACAGCCATCTGGATGAACATGAAAATATCTACACCGCTATCTGTATGAACAAGGAAATATCTACACCGCTATCAGTGTAAACATGCATACATCTTCACCGCTATCTGTATAAACATGGAAATATCTACACTGCTATCTGCATGAACATGGAAATATCTACACCGCTATTTGTTTGAACATGGAAATATCTACACCGCTATCTGCATGAAAATGGAAATATCTACACCGCTATCTGCATATACATGGAAATATCTACAAAGCTATCTCTTTACACATGGAAATAACTACAGCGCTATCTCTATAAACATGGAAATATCTACACCGCCATCTGTATGAACATGGAAATATCTGCACCGCCATCTGTATGAACATATAAATATCTTCACGGCCATCAATATTAAGATGGAGATATCTGCACCGCTATCTGTATAAACTTGGAAATATCTACACTGCTATCTGTATAAACATGGAAATAGCTACACCGCTACCTGTATAAACATTTAAATATCAGCACCGCTATCTGTATGAACATGGAAATATCTACACCGCTATCTCTATGAACATGGAAATTTCTACACCGCTATCGGTAAGAACATGGAAATAGCTACACCGCTATCTGTATGAACATGGAAATATCTACACCACTACCTGTATGAACATGGAAATATCTACACCTCTATCTCTATGAACATGGATATATCTACACAGCCATCTGGATGAACATGGAAATATCTACACCGCTATCTCTTTGAACATGGAAATACCTACACCGATATCTGCATGAAAATGGAAATATCTACAGAGCTATCTGCATATACATGGAAATATCTACACAGCTATCTCTTTACACATGGAAATAACTACACCGCTATCTGTATGAACATGGAAATATCTACACCGCCATCTGTATGAACATGGAAATATCTGCACCGCCATCTGTATGAACATATAAATAACTACAGGGCCATCTGTATTAAGATGGAGATATCTACACCGCTATCTGTATGAAAATGGAAATATCTACACCGCTATCTGTATGAACATGGAAATATCTACACCGCTACCTGTATAAACATGGAAATGTCTACATCGCTACCTGTAAAATCATGGAAATATCAGCACCGCTATCTGTATGAACATGGAAATATCAGCCACTCTATCTGAATGAGCATGGAAATATCTACACTGCTATCTGTATGAACATGGAAATATCTACACTGCTATCCATATGAACATGGAAATATCTTCACCGTCATCTGTATGAACAAGGATATATCTACACAGCCATCTGGATGAACATGGAAATATCTACACCGCTATCTGTATGAACATGGAAATAGCTACACCGCTATCTTTGTGAACATGGAAATATCTACACCACTATCTGTATGAACATGGAAATATCTACACCGCTATCTGTATGAACATGGAAATATCTTCACCGCCATCTGTATGAACATGGATATATCTACACAGCCATCTGGATGAACATGGAAATATCTACACAGCTATCTGTATGAACATGGAAATATATACACCGCAATCTGTGTAAGCATGCATACATCTTCACCGCTGTCTGTATAAACATGGAAATATCTACATCGCTATCTGTATGAACATGGAAATATCTACACCGCTATCTGTGTAAACATGCATACATCTTCACCGCTATCTGTATAAACATGGAAATATCTACACCGCTATCTGTATGAACATGGAAATAGGTACACCGCTATCTGTATGAACATGGAAATATCAACACTGCTATCTGTATGAACATGGATATATCTACACAGCCATCTGGATGAACATGGAAATATCAACACCGCTATCTGTGTAAACATGCATACATCTTCACCGCTATCTGTATAAACATGGAAATATTTACACCGCTATCTGTATGAACATGGAAATATCTACACGGCTATCTGTATGAACATGGAAATATCTACACCGCTATCTGTTTGAACATGGAAATATCTACACCGCTATCTGCATGAAAATGGAAATATCTACACTGCTATCTGCATATACATGGAAATATCTACACAGCTATCTCTTTACACATGGAAATAACAACACCGCTATCTGTATGAACATGGAAATATCTACAACGCCATCTGTATGAACATGGAAATATCTGCACCGCCATCTGTAGGAACATATAAATATCTATGCCGCCATCTGTATTAAGATGGAGATATCTACACCGCTATCTTTATAAACATGGAAATATCTACACCGCTATCTGTATAAACATGGAAATATCTACACCGCTATCTGTATAAACATGGAAATATCTACACCGCTACCTGTATAAACATGGAAATATCAGCACCGCTATCTGTATGAACATGGAAATATCTACACCACTATCTGTATGAACATGGAAATATCTACACCGCTATCTGTATGAACATGGAAATATCTACACCGCTATCTGTATGAACATGGAAATATCTACACCGCTATCTGTATGAACATGGATATATATACACAGCCCTCTGGATGAACATGGAAATATCCACACCGCTATCTGTGTAAACATGCATACATCTTCACCGCTATCTGTATAAACATGGAAATATCTACAGCGCTATCTTTTGAACATGGAAATATCTACACCGCTATCTGTTTGAAGATGGAAATATATACACCGCTATCTGCATGAAAATGGGAATATCTGCACAGCTATCTGCATATACATGGAAACATGTACACAGCTATCTGTTTACACATGGAAATAACTACACCGCTATCTCTATGAACATGGAAATATCTACACCGCCATCTGTATGAACATGGAAATATCTAAACCGCTATCAGCATGAAAATGGAAATATCTACACAGCTATCTGCATATACATGGAAATATCTACACAGCTGTCTCTTTACACATGGAAATAACTACACCGCTATCTGTATGAACATGGAAATATCTACACCTCCATCTGTATGAACTTGGAAATATCTGGACCGCCATCTGTATGGACATATAAATATCTTCACCGCCATCTGTATTAAGATGGAGAGATCTACACCGCTATCTGTATAAACATGGAAATATCTACACTGCTATCTGTATAAACATGGAAATATCTACACCGCTACCTGTATAAACATGGAAATATCAGCACCGCTATCTGCATGAACATGGAAATATCAGCCCCTCTATCTGTATGAACATGGAAATATCTACACCGCTGTCTCTATGAACATGGAAATATCTACACCGCTATCTCTTTGAACATGGAAATATCTAAAACGCTATCTGGATGAACATGGAAATATCTACACAGCTATCTGCATATACATGGAAATATCTACACAGCTATCTCTTTACACATGGAAATAACTACACCGCTATGTTTATGAACATGGAAATATCTTCACCGCCATCTGTATGAACACGGAAATATCTACACGGCTATCTGTATGAACATGGAAATAACTACACCGCTATCTGTTTGAACATGGAAATATCTACACCGCTATCTGCATGAAAATGGAAATATCTACACTGCTATCTGCATATACATGGAAATATCTACACAGCTATCTCTTTACACATGGAAATAACAACACCGCTATCCGTATGAACATGGAAATATCTACAACGCCATCTGTATGTACATGGAAATATCTGCACCGCCATCTGTAGGAACATATAAATATCTACGCCGCCATCTGTATTAAGATGGAGATATCTACACCGCTATCTTTATAAACATGGAAATATCTACACCGCTATCTGTATAAACATGGAAATATCTACACCGCTATCTGTATAAACATGGAAATATCTACACCGCTACCTGTATAAACATGGAAATATCAGCACCGCTATCTGTATGAACATGGAAATATCTACACCGCTATCTGTTTGAAGATGGAAATATATACACCGCTATCTGCATGAAAATGGAAATATCTACACAGCTATCTGCATATACATGGAAACATGTACACAGCTATCTGTTTACACATGGAAATAACTACACCGCTATCTCTATGAACATGGAAATATCTACACCGCCATCTGTATGAACATGGAAATATCTAAACCGCTATCAGCATGAAAATGGAAATATCTACACAGCTATCTGCATATACATGGAAATATCTACACAGCTATCTCTTTACACATGGAAATAACTACACCGCTATCTGTATGAACATGGAAATATCTACACCTCCATCTGTATGAACTTGGAAATACCTGGACCGCCATCTGTATGGACATATAAATATCTTCACCGCCATCTGTATTAAGATGGAGAGATCTACACCGCTATCTGTATAAACATGGAAATATCTACACTGCTATCTGTATAAACATGGAAATATCTACACCGCTACCTGTATAAACATGGAAATATCAGCACCGCTATCTGCATGAACATGGAAATATCAGCCCCTCTATCTGTATGAACATGGAAATATCTACACCGCTGTCTCTATGAACATGGAAATATCTACACCGCTATCTCTTTGAACATGGAAATATCTAAAACGCTATCTGGATGAACATGGAAATATCTACACAGCTATCTGCATATACATGGAAATATCTACACAGCTATCTCTTTACACATGGAAATAACTACACCGCTATGTTTATGAACATGGAAATATCTTCACCGCCATCTGTATGAACACGGAAATATCTACACGGCTATCTGTATGAACATGGAAATATCTACACCGCTATCTGTTTGAACATGGAAATATCTACACCGCTATCTGCATGAAAATGGAAATATCTACACTGCTATCTGCATATACATGGAAATATCTACACAGCTATCTCTTTACACATGGAAATAACAACACCGCTATCCGTATGAACATGGAAATATCTACAACGCCATCTGTATGTACATGGAAATATCTGCACCGCCATCTGTAGGAACATATAAATATCTACGCCGCCATCTGTATTAAGATGGAGATATCTACACCGCTATCTTTATAAACATGGAAATATCTACACCGCTATCTGTATAAACATGGAAATATCTACACCGCTATCTGTATAAACATGGAAATATCTACACCGCTACCTGTATAAACATGGAAATATCAGCACCGCTATCTGTATGAACATGGAAATATCTACACCGCTATCTGTATGAACATGGAAATATCTACACCGCTATCTGTATGAACATGGAAATATCTACACCGCTATCTGTATGAACATGGAAATATCTACACCGCTATCTGTATGAACATGGATATATATACACAGCCCTCTGGATGAACATGGAAATATCCACACCGCTATCTGTGTAAACATGCATACATCTTCACCGCTATCTGTATAAACATGGAAATATCTACACCGCTATCTTTTGAACATGGAAATATCTACACCGCTATCTGTATGAACATGGAAATAGCTACACCACTATCTGTATGAACATGGAAATACCTACACCGCCATCTGTATGAACATGGAAATATCTGCACCGCCATCTGTAGGAACATATAAATATCTACGCCACCATCTGTATTAAGATGGAGATATCTACACCGCCATCTGTATAAACGTGGAAATATCTACACCGCTATCTGTATAAACATGGAAATATCTACACCGCTATCTGTATAAACATGGAAATATCTACACCGCTACCTGTATAAACATGGAAAAATCAGCACCGCTATCTGTATGAACATGGAAATATCTACACCGCTATCTGTATGAACATGGAAATATCTACACCGCTATCTGTATGAACATGGAAATAACTACACCACTATCTGTATGAACATGGAAATATCTACACCGCTATCTGTATGAAAATGGATATATATACACAGCCCTCTGGATGAACATGGAAATATCCACACCGCTATCTGTGTAAACATGCATACATCTTCACCGCTATCTGTATAAACATGGAAATATCTACACCGCTATCTTTATGAACATGGAAATACCTACACTGCTATCTGTTTGAAGATGGAAATATATACACCGCTATCTGCATGAAAATGGAAACATCTACACAGCTATCTGCTTATACGTGGAAATATGTACACAGCTATCTCTTTACACATGGAAATAACTACACCGCAATCTTTATGAACATGGAAATATCTTCACCGGCATCTGTATGAACATGGATATATCTACACAGCCATCTGGATGAACATGAAAATATCTACACCGCTATCTGTATGAACAAGGAAATATCTACACCGCTATCAGTGTAAACATGCATACATCTTCACCGCTATCTGTATAAACATGGAAATATCTACACTGCTATCTGCATGAACATGGAAATATCTACACCGCTATCTGTTTGAACATGGAAATATCTACACCGCTATCTGCATGAAAATGGAAATATCTACACCGCTATCTGCATATACATGGAAATATCTACAAAGCTATCTCTTTACACATGGAAATAACTACAGCGCTATCTCTATAAACATGGAAATATCTACACCGCCATCTGTATGAACATGGAAATATCTGCACCGCCATCTGTATGAACATATAAATATCTTCACGGCCATCAATATTAAGATGGAGATATCTGCACCGCTATCTGTATAAACTTGGAATTATCTACACTGCTATCTGTATAAACATGGAAATATCTACACCGCTACCTGTATAAACATTTAAATATCAGCACCGCTATCTGTATGAACATGGAAATATCTACACCGCTATCTCTATGAACATGGAAATTTCTACACCGCTATCGGTAAGAACATGGAAATAGCTACACCGCTATCTGTATGAACATGGAAATATCTACACCACTACCTGTATGAACATGGAAATATCTACACCTCTATCTCTATGAACATGGATATATCTACACAGCCATCTGGATGAACATGGAAATATCTACACCGCTATCTCTTTGAACATGGAAATACCTACACCGATATCTGCATGAAAATGGAAATATCTACAGAGCTATCTGCATATACAAGGAAATATCTACACAGCTATCTCTTTACACATGGAAATAACTACACCGCTATCTGTATGAACATGGAAATAACTTCACCGCCATCTGTGTAAACATGCATACATCTTCAACGCTATCTGTATAAAGATGGAAATATCTACACCGCTATCTGTATGAACATGGAAATAGCTACACCGCTATCTGTATGAACATGGAAATATCAACACCGCTATCTGTATGAACATGGATATATCTACACAGCCATCTGGATGAACATGGAAATATCAACACCGCTATCTGTGTAAACATGCATACATCTTCACCGCTATCTGTATAAACATGGAAATATCTACACCGCTATCTGCATGAACATGGAAATATCTACACCGCTATCTGTATGAACATGGAAATATCTACACCGCTATCTGTTTGAACATGGAAATATCTACACCGCTATCTGCATGAAAATGGAAATATCTACACTGCTATCTGCATATACATGGAAATACCTACACAGCTATCTCTTTACACATGGAAATAACAACACCGCTATCTGTATGAACATGGAAATATCTTCACCGCCATCTGTATGAACATGGAAATATCTGCACCGCCATCTGTAGGAACATATAAATATCTACACCGCCATCTGTATTAAGATGGAGATATCTACACCTCTATCTGTATAAACATGGAAACATCTACACCGCTATCTGTATAAACATGGAAATATCTACACCGCTATCTGTATAAACATGGAAATATCTACACCGCTACCTGTATAAACATGGAAATATCAGCACCGCTATCTGTATGAACATGGAAATATCTACACCGCTATCTGTATGAACATGGAAATATTTACACCGCTATCTGTATGAACATGGAAATATCTACACGGCTATCTGTATGAACATGGAAATATCTACACCGCTATCTGTTTGAACATGGAAATATCTACACCGCTATCTGCATGAAAATGGAAATATCTACACTGCTATCTGCATATACATGGAAATATCTACACAGCTATCTCTTTACACATGGAAATAACAACACCGCTATCTGTATGATCATGGAAATATCTACAACGCCATCTGTATGAACATGGAAATATCTGCACCGCCATATGTAGGAACATATAAATATCTACGCCGTCATCTGTATTAAGATGGAGATATCTACACCGCTATCTGTATAAACATGGAAATATCTACACCGCTATCTGTATAAACATGGAAATATCTACACCGCTATCTGTATAAAGATGGATATATCTACACCGCTACCTGTATGAACATGGAAATATCAGCACCGCTATCTGTATGAACATGGAAATATCTACACTGCTATCTGTATGAACATGGAAATATCTACACCGCTATCTGTATGAACATGGAAATATCTACACCACTATCTGTATGAACATGGAAATATCTACACCGCTATCTGTATGAACATGGATATATATACACAGCCCTCTGGATGAACATGGAAATATCCACACCGCTATCTGTGTAAACATGCATACATCTTCACCGCTATCTGTATAAACATGAAAATATCTACACCGCTATCTGTATGAACATGGATATATCTACACAGCCATTTGGATGAACATGGAAATATCTACACCGCTATCTGTATGAACATGGAAATAGCCACACTGCTATCTGTATGAACATGGAAATATCTTCACCGCCATCTGTATGAACATGGATATATGTCCACAGTCATCTGGATGAACATTGAAATATCTACACAGCTATCTGTATGAACATGGAAATATATTCACCGCTATCTGTGTAAGCATGCATACATCTTCACCGCTTTCTGTATAAACATGGAAATATCTACATCGCTATCTGTATGAACATGGAAATATCTACACAGCTATCTGTGTAAACATGCATACATTTTCACCGCTATCTGTATAAACATGGAAATACCTACACCGCTATCTGTATGAACATGGAAATAGCTACACCGCTATCTGTATGAACATGGAAATATCAACACCGCTATCTGTATGAACACGGATATATCTACACAGCCATCTGGATGAACATGGAAATATCAACACCGCTATCTGTGTAAACATGCATACATCTTCACCGCTATCTGTATAAACATGGAAATATTTACACCGCTATCTGTATGAACATGGAAATATCTACACGGCTATCTGTATGAACATGGAAATATCTACACCGCTATCTGTTTGAACATGGAAAGATCTACACCGCTATCTGCATGAAAATGGAAATATCTACACTGCTATCTGCATATACATGGAAATATATACACAGCTATCTCTTTTCACATGGAAATAACAACACCGCTATCTGTATGAACATGGAAATATCTACACCGCCATCTCTATTAACATGGAAATATCTGCACCGCCATCTGTAGGAACATATAAATATCTATGCCGCCATCTGTATTAAGATGGAGATATCTACACCGCTATCTGTATGAACATGGAAATATCTACACCGCTATCTGTATGAACATGGAAATATCTACACCGCTACCTGTATAAACATGGAAATGTCTACACCACTACCTGTAAAAACATGGAAATATCAGCACTGCTATCTGTATGAACATGGAAATATCAGCCCCTCTATCTGTATGAGCATGGAAATATCTACACTGCTATCTGTATGAACATGGAAATATCTACACTGCTATCCATATGAACATGGAAATATCTTCACCGCCATCTGTATGAACATGGATATATCTACACAGCCATCTGGATGAACATGGAAATATCTACACCGCTATCTGTATGAACATGGAAATAGCTACACCGCTATCTGTATGAACATGGAAATATCTACACCGCCATCTGTATGAACATGGAAATATCTCCACCGCCATCTGTAGGAACATATAAATATCTATGCCGCCATCTGTATTAAGATGGAGATATCTACACCGCTATCTGTATAAACATGGAAATATCTACACCGCTATCTGTATAAACATGGAAATATCTACACCGCTATCTGTATATACATGGAAATATCTACACCGCTACCTGTATACACATGGAAATATCAGCACCGCTATCTGTATGAACATGGAAATATCTACACCGCTATCTGTATGAACATGGAAATATCTACACCGCTATCTGTATGAACATGGAAATATCTACACCACTATCTGTATGAACATGGAAATATCTACACCGCTATCTGTATGAACATGGATATACATACACAGCCCTCTGGATGAACATGGAAATATCCATACCGCTATCTGTGTAAACATGCATACATCTTCACCCCTATCTGTATAAAAATGGAAATATCTACACCGCTATCTTTATGAACATGGAAATATCTACACTGCTATCTGTTTGAAGATGGAAATATATACACCGCTATCTGCATGAAAATGGAAATATCTACACAGCTATCTGCATATACATGGAAATATGCACACAGCTATCTCTTTACACATGGAAATAACTACACCGCTATATTTATGAACATGGAAATATCTTCACCGGCATCTGTATGAACATGGATATATCTTCACAGCCATCTGGAAGAACATGGAAATATCTACACCGCTATCTGTATGAACAAGGAAATATCTACACCGCTATCTGGGTAAACATGCATACATCTTCACCGCTATCTGTATAAACATGGAAATATCTACACTGATATCTGCATGAACATGGAAATATCTACACCGCTATCTGTTTGAACATGGAAATATCTACACCGCTATCTGCATGAAAATGGAAATATCTACACAGCGATCTGCATATACATGGAAATATCTACAAAGCTATCTCTTTACACATGGAAATAACTACAGCGCTATCTCTATAAACATGGAAATATCTACACCGCTATCTGTATAAACATGGAAATATCTATACCGCTATCTGTATAAACATGGAAATATCTACACCGCTACCTGTATAAACATTTAAATATCAGCACCGCTATCTGTATGAACATGGAAATATCTACACCGCTATCTCTATGAACATGGAAATTTCTACACCGCTATCGGTAAGAACATGGAAATAGCTACACCGCTATCTGTATGAACATGGAAATATCTAAACCACTACCTGTATGAACATGGAAATATCTACACCTCTATCTCTATGAACATGGATATATCTACACAGCCATCTGGATGAACATGGAAATATCTACACCGCTATCTGTATGAACATGGAAATATCTACACTGCTACCTGTATAAACATGGAAATGTCTACACCACTACCTGTAAAAACATGGAAATATCAGCACCGCTATCTGTATGAACATGGAAATATCAGCCCCTCTATCTGTATGAGCATGGAAATATCTACACTGCTATCTGTATGAACATGGAAATATCTACACTGCTATCCATATGAACATGGAAATATCTTCACCGCCATCTGTATGAACATGGATATATCTACACAGCCATCTGGATGAACATGGAAATATCTACACCGCTATCTGTATGAACATGGAAATAGCTACACCGCTATCTGTATGAACATGGAAATATCTACACCGCCATCTGTATGAACATGGAAATTTCTACACCACTATCGGTAAGAACATGGAAATAGCTACACCGCTATCTGTATGAACATGGAAATATCTACACCACTACCTGTATGAACATGGAAATATCTACACTTGTATCTCTATGAACATGGATATATCTACACAGCCATCTGGATGAACATGGAAATATCTACACCGCTATCTGTTTGAACATGGAAATATCTACACCGATATCTGCATGAAAATGGAAATATCTACAGAGCTATCTGCATATACATGGAAATATCTACACAGCTATCTCTTTACACATGGAAATAACTACACCGCTATCTGTATGAACATGGAAATATCTACACCGCCATCTGTATGAACATGGAAATATCTGCACCAACATCTGTAAGAACATATAAATATCTACACCGCCATCTGTATTAAGATGGAGATATCTACATCGCTATCTGAATAAACATGGAAATATCTACACCGCTATTTTTATGAACATGGAAATATCTACACCGCTGTCTGTTTGAAGATGGAAATATATACACCGCTATCTGCATGAAAATGGAAATATCTAGACAGCTATCTGCATATACATGGAAATATGTACACAGCTATCTCTTTACACATGGAAATAACTACACCGCTATATTTATGAACATGGAAATATCTTCACCGGCATCTGTATGAACATGGATATATCTACACAGCCATCTGGAAGAACATGGAAATATCTACACCGCTATCTGTATGAACAAGGAAATATCTACACCGCTATCTGTGTAAACATGCATACATCTTCACCGCTATCTGTATAAACATGGAAATATCTACACTGATATCTGCATGAACATGGAAATATCTACACCGCTATCTGTTTGAACATGGAAATATCTACACCGCTATCTGCATGAAAATGGAAATATCTACACAGCGATCTGCATATACATGGAAATATCTACAAAGCTATCCCTTTACACATGGAAATAACTACAGCGCTATCTCTATAAACATGGAAATATCTACACCGCTATCTATATAAACATGGAAATATCTATACCGCTATCTGTATAAACATGGAAATATCTACACCGCTACCTGTATAAACATTTAAATATCAGCACCGCTATCTGTATGAACATGGAAATATCTACACCGCTATCTCTATGAACATGGAAATTTCTACACCGCTATCGGTAAGAACATGGAAATAGCTACACCGCTATCTGTATGACCATGGACATATCTAAACCACTACCTGTATGAACATGGAAATATCTACACCTCTATCTCTATGAACATGGATATATCTACACAGCCATCTGGATGAACATGGAAATATCTACACCGCTATCTGTATGAACATGGAAATATCTACACTGCTACCTGTATAAACATGGAAATGTCTACACCACTACCTGTAAAAACATGGAAATATCAGCACCGCTATCTGTATGAACATGGAAATATCAGCCCCTCTATCTGTATGAGCATGGAAATATCTACACTGCTATCTGTATGAACATGGAAATATCTACACTGCTATCCATATGAACATGGAAATATCTTCACCGCCATCTGTATGAACATGGATATATCTACACAGCCATCTGGATGAACATGGAAATATCTACACCGCTATCTGTATGAACATGGAAATAGCTAAACCGCTATCTGTATGAACATGGAAATATCTACACCGCCATCTGTATGAACACGGAAATTTCTACACCACTATCGGTAAGAACATGGAAATAGCTACACCGCTATCTGTATGAACATGGAAATATCTACACCACTACCTGTATGAACATGGAAATATCTACTCTTGTATCTCTATGAACATGGATATATCTACACAGCCATCTGGATGAACATGGAAATATGTACACCGCAATCTGTTTGAACATGGAAATATCTACACCGATATCTGCATGAAAATGGAAATATCTACAGAGCTATCTGCATATACATGGAAATATCTACACAGCTATCTCTTTACACATGGAAATAACTACAACGCTATCTGTATGAACATGGAAATATCTACACCGCCATCTGTATGAACATGGAAATATCTGCACCAACATCTGTAAGAACATATAAATATCTACACCGCCATCTGTATTAAGATGGAGATATCTACATCGCTATCTGAATAAACATGGAAATATCTACACCGCTATTTTTATGAACATGGAAATATCTACACCGCTATCTGTTTGAAGATGGAAATATATACACCGCTATCTGCATGAAAATGGAAATATCTAGACAGCTATCTGCATATACATGGAAATATGTACACAGCTATCTCTTTACACAAGGAAATATCTACACCGCTACCTGTATGAACATGGAAATATCTTCACCGCCATCTGTATGAACATGGATATATCTACACAGCCATCTGGATGAACATGGAAATATCTACACCGCTATCTGTATGAACATGGAAATAGCCACACTGCTATCTGTATGAACATGGAAATATCTTCACCGCCATCTGTATGAACATGGATATATATCCACAGCCATCTGGATGAACATGGAAATATCTACACAGCTATCTGTATGAACATGGAAATATATACACCGCTATCAGTGTAAGCATGCATACATCTTCACCGCTATCTGTATGAACATGGAAATAGCTACACCGCTATCTGTATGAACATGGAAATATCAACACCGCTATCTGTATGAACATGGATATATCTACACTGCCATCTGGATGAACATGGAAATATCAACACCGCTATCTGTGTAAACATGCATACACCTTCACCGCTATCTGTATAAACATGGAAATATTTACACCGCTATCTGTATGAACATGGAAATATCTACACGGCTATCTGTATGAACATGGAAATATCTACACCGCTATCTGTTTGAACATGGAAATATCTACACCGCTATCTGCATGAAAATGGAAATATCTACACTGCTATCTGCATATACGTGGAAATATCTACACAGCTATCTCTTTACACATGGAAATAACAACACCGCTATCTGTATGAACATGGAAATATCTACACCGCCATCTGTATGAACATGGAAATATCTGCACCACCATCTGTAGGAACATATAAATATCT